>NC_041390.1:237146216-237201946 GCF_002162155.2 Triticum dicoccoides | reverse complement strand
GCGGGCCTGCGCGGTGGGCGGCGGCGGGAGGCCCACGTGGCGGCTCCTGGGTGGTTGGGCGCGGCGGCGCGGGCGTGTCCGATGGGTACGGACACGTCCGACAACGGAGGGGCGATTTCTAGGGTTTCGGAGGTAGGAGGAGATCCGAAAATCGGGGGGTGTTTAAATAGGCATAGAGGGGGCTAGGAGAGTCCAAATGAGTTGCGGTTTCGGCCATGCGATCGTGATCGAACACTCTAGGCGATGGAGCAGAGTTAGGTGGGTTTTGGGCCAAATTGGAGGGGTGTTGGGCTGCAACACACACGAGGCCTTATCGGTCCCTCGGTTAACCGTTGGAGTATCAAACGAAGTCCAAAAGGTACGGAACTTGACAAGCGGTCTACCGGTAGTAAACCAAGGCCGCTTGGCAAGTCTCGGTCCAATCCGGAAATGTTTAATCCCCACACACGAAAGAAAGCTAGAAATGACCACCAGAGGAGAACGAAGCACCGGAATGCAAAACGGACAACAGGGAAAGTGCTCGAATGCATGAGACATACACGTATGCAAATGCAATGCACATGATGACATGATATGAGATGCATGACAATGACAACAACACCCGGAGACAAAAACCCGAACCCGAGGAAATAAATATAACTTAACGCCGGAAACGGCAAGAGTTGGAGTACAAATTGGGAAAGTTACATCCGGGGTGTTACAGATATGCAACAGAAGAAATATGTGGACAATGATATTGTTAAATTGAAGCCATTTCCGTTTTCTCTTAGAGTTTGTGCTAATACTTAGTTTTCTTATTTGCCTAAAAATAGTATTGAATCATGGAATAAGTGCAAAGATGCTTTTATCTCTTAGTATTTTCCTCCCGCTAAGATCATCTCTCTTAGAAACGATATTATGAATTTTAAGCACCTTGATCACGAGCATGTTGCACAAGCTTGGGAGAGGATGAAAATAATGATACGTAATTGCCCTACACATGGTTTGAATCTATGGATGATTATACAAAAAATTTATGCCGGATTGAATTTTGCTTCTAGAAATCTTTTAGATTTGGCCACGGGAGGTACTTTTACAGAAATAACTTTAGGAGAAGCTACCAAACTCCTAGATAATATTATGGTTAATTATTCTCAATGGCATACCGAAAGATCCACTAGTAAAAAAGTTCATGCGATAGAAGAGATAAATGTTTTTAGTGGAAAGATGGATGAACTTATGAAGTTGTTTGCTAATAAGAGTGTTTATTCTGATATCAATGATATGCCTTTGTCCACTTTGATTGAGAATAATAATGAATCTATGGATGTGAATTTTGTTGCTAGGAACAACTTTGGTAATAACGCGTATAGAGGAAACTTTAATTCTAGGCCGTTCCCTAGTAATTCCTCTAATAATTATGGTAATTCTTACAACAAATCTTATGGAAATTTTAATAATATGCCCTCTGATTTTGAGACTAGTGTTAAAGAACTTACGATTTCGCAAAAGAATTTCAATGCTTTGCTTGAAGAAAAATTGCCTAAGATTGATGAGTTGGCTAGGAACGTGGATAGAATTTCTCTTGATGTTGATTCTGTGAAACCTAGATCCATTCCACCTAAGCATGATATCAATGATTCTCTCAAAGCCATGAGAATTTCCATTGATGAGTGCAAAGAAAGAACCGCTAGGATGCGTGCTCAAAAAGATTGCTTTGTGAAAGCGTGTTCTTCTAGTTTTTATGATAATAATGATGAAGATCTAAAAGTGATTGATGTGTCTCCTATTAAATCTTTGTTTTACAATATGAATCTTGATAAATATGGGACTAGATATGAGTCAACTTTAGTTAAAATGCATCCCAATGATTCAGAGTTTTTAGATCTTGATGCCAAAATTGGTAAAAGTGGGATTGAAGAGGTCAAAACTTTACATAGCAATGAACCCACTATTTTGGATTTCAAGGAAATTAATTATGATAATTGCTCTTTGATAGATTGTATTTCCTTGTTGCAATCCGTGTTAAATTCTCCTCATGCTTATAATCAAAATAAAGTTTTTACTAAACATATCGTTGATGCTTTAATGCAATCCTATGAGGAAAATCTCGAATTAGAAGTTTCTATTCCTAGAAAACTTTATGATGAGTGGGAAACTACTATTAAACTTAAGATTAAGGATCTTGAATGCTATGCTTTATGTGATTTGGATGCTTGTGTTTCCACAATTCCAAAAACTTTGTGTGATGTGTTAGGTTTCCGTGAATTCGATGATTCTTCTTTAAATTTGCACCTTGCGGATTCCACCATTAAGAAACCTATGGGAAGGATTAATGATGTTCTTCTTGTTGCAAATAGGAATTATGTGCCCGTTGTCAGATGTAGGATTCCGGCTACCCTTGAGGTTCGAACACTGGGGTGCGCGCAAAGTCTTTCCCTTCTACCAATCTACGCTCTAGCTCGCTAAGATCTTGCGGAGGAACTCGACAAACTCGCAACACAGAAAGACACATGATTTATACTAGTTCGGGCCACCGTTGTGGTGTAATACCCTACTCTAGTGTGGTGGTGGTGGATTGCCTCTTGGGCTGATGATGAACAGTACAAGAGGAGAACTGCCTCCCGAGGTTGAGGTGTCCTTGTGCGTATGAACTTGTGTGTCTCTTCTCCCCCTCTCTCTATGGTGGCTAGTCCTATTTATAGAGGCCCTGGTCCTCTCCCAAATATCGAGCGGGAAGGGAGCCAACAATGGTGGGCTAATTTGAAGGGGGACAGCTAGTACAAGCTATCCTGACAAAAGGTTGTCTGCGCCTGTGAAAGGCTCTGGGGTGACGTCGTCTTGGGCTCCATGATGACCTCCGTCTTGCAGTCCATGGTCATGGTCTTGTTGCACCGAAATGGCAACCTTTGCCTGAGGCGTCATTACCCCACGGATATGCTTGCCCCCTTTGCACCAAAGAGGAAACAAGGACGCTGCGCACGCTGGCGCCCGCCTGGCGCCCGCCTGGTGTCGATCGTCATGGCTCACGTCACGAGAGCCTCGCGAGGTTTGCCCCGCCTTGATATCTCCACTCCTCGTGAGCCTGCCTGGCTAGGCTGCTCCAGAGGAGGTCTTGCATCGTCTGCCTCGCGAGGCTTGGCCCCTCGCGAGGGTCTTGGGTGCTTGCTGATGAAGGTAGGCCCTATGGCCTGCTGGCTCTGCCACATCGTGGCCCGCAGGCAGGGAAGTATGGGGAGCCCCGTTCCCAGAACGCCGACAGTAGCCCCCGGGCCCAAGGTGCGCACAGGCTTGGCTTTGCGGCGAAGCCAAGGGTCAAGTTCGGAGCACCGCGGGCCCCAAAAGCCTGCGGCCTTGGTTGACGCGTGGCAGTTGATTGGCCGTGGGCGTCTCCGCTTCCCCATGCTGCCTTGGCGACTGCACGACTTGACATGTCCCTGCGACATGCAAGGGAAACCATCATTACCTGCGATCGTGGGAGGTGCCGGTTGGCCTTCTCTGGCTACAAATGGGGAGGAAGGTGGAGCCCCCGTCGCTCATCCCTTCCTCGCTTGCTTGCTTCTTCTCTGCTTCGTTGCTTGCAGTGCCTCCGATGGCGCCGCGTAGGAAGTTTTCTGCCGCCGAGAAGGGGAAGGCCCCTCGTGAGGGCCCCAGTTCCCCGGCGCCCAAGCGCGGTCGCGGCCATCCGCGCAAGCACGCTGCGACCCCTGCCGTGGCCCACTGTCGAGGCGGCACCGTGGCACACGGAGGGGACGGTGCCAACCATGGCGGTCCAGCTGACGAGGGGAGGCGCACGATCGTGGCGTGGCCTCCCCGCCCACGCTTCCATTCAACGGAGGTGTCGTCGGAATTCGTTGTCTGGTCGGAGAACCCGGTCGGCAACTGCTCCAGCTTCCGCTCTTCCTTGTTGATGAACTGCCGGCCCCTGGTCCAGGCGGGCTCTGGTTGCAGGTGGATGGTTGCTGCAGCAAGGCCTCCTTGGTCGCGGTCGAGACTTCCGCCGTGGGCAACATAGCCCTGGCCCACGGCTGGCAGACGTTCGCCCACGCGCGCGGCCTGGGCAGGCGGTGCATGCTCCACTTGAGGTATGACGGTGGATTGACCCTCTATGTGAGGGTGTTCGGGGAAGACGGTCGCCGCGTCGGGTGCTGCCCCGAGATGAACGACGGTGAGGAGGTGCTCAGCCTTGGGGAAGGTCGCGAAGAGGATGAGGGCGGGCCTGCCCTCAGCGGCGACCGTGTCTCTTCCAGCTACGGCGGCTCTTCCTCCGGTGATAGCTCCAGCAGCAGTGGCTATGATCAGCCGCTGCGCCGCCGCGCTTGCTTCAAAGGAGGCAGCGGGTCATCTCGTCGCCGCGCCTCCATGAAGCGTGAGGAGGAGTCTGTCTAGGCTCAGGGCGTCGCCAAGGGCCTTCCTCCATGGATTGCTGTAACGCTGCCTTGTTTAGCTTTTCCTTTTTTCCTGCGTCAGAAAATGAAACTAGTATGGGCCCGGAGGGGCGTGTATCGAACTGTGGTTCTTGGTTAGTGCAGCATGCGTGTTATTCCCGTGCAATGTTGTTATTTTGCGCAAAAGAATCTTAACCTGACGCGTTTGGGACGCCCTTCCCTTCGCGAGATGCCTGCGCTTGCCCAGAAACTGCAAAAAATTTGTTAGCGGGTGCGCTAGAGGATTTGTTGTTCACCCGAACCTTAACTTGGCGGTTTGTATCGCGGTACCCGAGGGGCACGTATTTAGGAGAGATGTGCCAGCTTTCAGGCTGGAACGGGGGTGACTCGCGAGAAGGCAGGGAGAAGAAAAATGCTCGCGTGGGCACCTGCGTAGCCCCCTCGCGAGGCATGCGAGAGAGAGATCAAGAGCGAACCAGAGCCAAAAAACGCGGTAAAAGGGGAAGGAAACAAATCAGCAAGGAACGCCAAGGGCAAACTTGATTAAGGAGAAGCGAGCCAACTTCGGAAAGCAAATGAAAAGCTGCGTCCGGCACCTAATCTAGTCTTCAAGTCTTCTCACCAGCGTGGAGCTAAGTGCTGTCCACTAGGCGTGGGAGGGAGCCCCAGGGCCCGAGGCCGGCGCTCCTGAGACTCCGGGCGTGTACAGCCCCAACTCATTATTACGTGAGAGTGTCACGGGCGGCGATTCTTCACAGGCACCGGGCCTTCTTCACAGGCTCTGGGCCTTTCTTCTCAGGCTCTAGGCCTTGCTTCACAGGCTCTGGGCCTTGCTTCACAGGCTCTGGCCTTTCTTCTCAGGCTCTGGGCCTTGCCTCATAGGCTCTGGGCCTTGCTTCACAGGCTCTGGGCCTTTCTTCACGGGTAGAACCTCCGGAGGTGCTGGATGTTCTAGGCGTTTTAGATAGGTGTCCCTTCTTGCGTCTCCAGGCGCACCGCGCCAGGCCTGGAGATGTGGACGACCCTGAACGGGCCCTCCCACATGGGTGAAAGCTTGTGCAACCCTTCCCTAGAGAGGACCCGCCTCAGGACCAAGTCACCCGTCTCGAGCGTCCTGGGGCGAATGTTGCGGCAGTGGTAACGCCACAGCGCTTGCTAGTACCTTGCCGCCCTTAATGCGGCTTCGGAACGACGTTCCTCCCCCAGCACAAGGTCCATCCCCCGCATGGCGTCCTGCTGCGTTTCATCGAACGACAGAACCCGCGCGGAGCGATGCTTGACCTTGTGAGGGAGGACTGCTTCAGCTCCGTAGACGAGGAAGAACAGAGTCTCTCCCTTTGGCTTGGTGGCGGTGGTGCGGACGGACCACAACACAGACTGGAGCTCGTCGTGCCAGCCCCTGCCATAGGCCTCCAACTTCTTCTTGAAGGTCCTAGCCTTGAGGCCCCTCAGGACCTCAGCGGTGGCGCGCTCAGCCTGACCATTGCTCCTGGGGTGGGCCACCGAAGCGTAGCAGATCTGCGTTCCAAGGTTAGCACAGTAGGTTTTAAAGAGGTTACTAGTGAACTGCGAGCCATTATCTGTGATGATACGGTTGGGGACCCCGAAGCGGCTCACGAGGCCCTTGATGAACTTGACAGTAGAGCCGGCTGGAATGGTTCGGACGACTTCCACTTCCGCCCATTTGGTGAACTTGTCGATGGCGATGTAGAGATAACGGTAGCCCCCTGGCGCTCGTGGGAACGGGCCTAGGATGTCTAGCCCCCAGACCGCGAACGGCCACGTGAGCGGGATGGTTTGGAGGCCCTGAGCAGGCTGATGGATTTGCTTGGCGTGGAATTGGCAAGCTTCGCAGGACTTCACCAGCTCGGCTGCATCGTTGAGTGTTGTGGGCCAATAGAATCCACTGCGGAAGGCCTTGCCGACGAGGGTCCGTGATGATGAGTGATGTCCACAGTCCCCGCCATCTGTGTCAGTCAGCAGCTCCCTCCCTTGATTGCTGGTGATGCAGCACAGGTGACATCGTTCAGCCGTTTCCTGTACAACTCGCCATCCTGGATGCAGTATGCCGTGGCCTGTCGGGCCACGCGCTCCGCGTCCTCTTCCTTCTCCGGCAGTGTCCCGTGCATCAGATACTCCTTGAACTCCTTGGTCCAGCACTCCTCCTGGGGCTCGAGCGCCAAGAGTAGCCGAGCTCCTGAGGTTGGGCCGCAAGCTGGTGCTCCCATGGCCGGGGGCTGTGGGAGCTCCTACCGAGGCTGAGTCGTGCTTGAAAGAGGTGGCGTAGCTGATGGCTTGAAGAGCCGCTTTTCGAAGACGCCGGGCTCTTGCGGTTGTCGCTTGGATGCTCTCTTGGCGATGTCGTCGGCTTCCTTGTTGGTCCCCCGGGGCACGTGCTACAGCTCCAAGCCTGAGAACTGCTTTTCCATCTCACGCACCTCCGCAAGGTAGGCCTCCATGTGCTCGTCCTTTGGCTCATACACTTTGTTGGAAAAGTTGATGAGGAGCTGCGAGTCGCCCTTAACGGTAAGGCGCCTCACCCCCAGAGCCGCCGCAGCCTTCAGGCCGGCTATGAGGCCTTCGTATTTTGCGATATTGTTGGGGACCTTCTCGCCGTGCTGGAAGCAGAGTTGCACGGCGTAGTAAAACTTGTCCTGAGTGGGCGAGATCAACACTGCTCCAGCCCCCGCGCCCTGGTGCGCAAAGGCGCCATCAAAATACATGACCCAGCCGTCTGGTGCCTCACTTCCTGGGGAAGTGGATCGGTCTTCTCCTTCCTCATGAGCCGGGGCATCTGTCCATTCTGCTAGAAAATCGGCGAGCGCGGCTCCCTTGATGACCCTGGTGGTGCTGAACTCTAGCTGGAACGCTTGCAGCTCGATGTTCCATTCAGCGACCCTTCCGGCTGAGTTTGGGCTCTTGAGTACCCTCTCCAATGGGTAAGATGAGACGACCTCAATGGGGTGCCCCTGGAAGTAGTGTCGTAGCTTGCGCGAGGCTACCAAGAGTGCAATTAGGAGCTTTTGCGGCATGGGGTAGCGTGCCCTTGCGTCCCGCAGTACGGTGCTGACAAAGTATACCGGGTGCTCGACAAGGGCTGGCACACTGTTGACGCTTGGGGCTTGCGGAGATTGTGGCGTATCCCTAGGTGGAGGGTTTCCTGAGACATGGCCATCCTCAGGAGTTTCCGCGATGTTGCCCTGCCGAGCTTGGTCTCTCGCCGCTGGTGGCTCTGGTGTGCCTTCCTGACCCTGCGCTGCATCAGCTCTGGCTTGGTGTGGCACACCCTTGTCTCTGCGCTCCACCCGGACCGCCACCAGCGCCGCGCTGGTGGAGTACGAGGTGGCGGCGAGGTAGAGTACCAGTGGCTCGAGAGGCCGCGGCGCCACCATCACCGGGGGGATGGTGAGGTATTTCTTGAGGTCTTGGAAGGCCCGATCGGCCTCCGGGGTCCACTCAAAGGGGCCCTTCTTCTTCATGAGCTTAAAGAAGGGTAAGGCGCACTCGCCCAGCTTAGAGATGAAATGTCCTAACACGGTCACCCATCCCACCAACTTTTGCATCTCCTTGAGGGTTTGTGGTGGGCTCATGTCTTCGATGGCCTTGATCTTCTCCGGGTTCGCCTCGATCCCTCTGTGGGATACGACAAACCCCAGCAGCTTGCCAGAGGGGACGCCAAATACGCACTTTTCTGGGTTATGCCTCAAGTTCACCTAGCGCAAACTCTCAAAGGTCTCCTCCAAGTCTTGAATCAACGTCGTTGGCTCGCGAGATTTAACCACTATGTCATCAATGTAGGCCTCTGTGTTCCTGCCGAGCTGCCGCCCCAAGGCGATGTGCATCAGCCGCTGAAAGGTTGGGCCCGCGTTTCAGAGGCCAAAAGGCATGCAGGTGTAGCAGTACACCCCACATGGTGTCAAGAAGGCCGTCTTCTCCACATCCTCCACCGCCATCTTGATCTGATGGTATCCAGAGAACGCATCCAGGAAACATAACAAATCGCACTCGATGGTGGAGTCGATGATTTGGTCGATGCACGGAAGAGGGAACGGGTCTTGGGGGCAGGCTTTGTTGAGGTTGGTGAAGTCGACGCACATCCGTTACTTCCCACCTTTCTTCGGTACTACGACGGGGTTCGCCAGCCATTCAGGGTATCAAACTTCTCGGATGGTACCTGCCGCCTCCAGCTTGCGTGTCTCTTGGACGATGAAGGCCTGCTTCTCAGTGGACTGCCGTCTTGCTTGCTGCTTCACGGGGCGTACATTGGGGCACACCCTTAGATGATGCTGGATTACCTCTCTCGGGACCCCTACCAGCTGATTGGGCTCCCACGCGAATATCTCCTTGTTCGCGCACAAAAAGGTCAACAAAGCTTCTTCTTGTCCAGGGTCAAGGCCGCTTCCTATGGTGAAGGTGGCTCCGGAGGATCCTTCCTCGCTGACCGGCACCTGCTTGGTCTCTGCCTTGTCTTGGGTGAACAGCTGCCTCTTCTTGGTGGGCGCGGTCTCCTTGGCCTCTGGCGCACCGGCGCCAGCTGGCTGTGCCGCCGCCGCAGTCTTGAAGGCGAGCCTGAGCGCCGTCACGGCCTCCTGAGTGTCCCCTTGATGGTGAGGATGCTCTTGCTCCCTGGAATCTTCATGAGGTTGTAGGCCGAATGAGTCGCCGCCATGAACTGAGCGAGAGCCGGGTACCCGAGGATGGCGTTGTACGGGAGACCGATGCGGGCGATGTCGAAGTCCACCAGCTCAATGCGATAGTTGTCTCGCGTGCCAAAGGTGACAGGGAGGCGGATCTGCCCCAGAGGGTGAGCAGCTCCACCGCCCACTCCTGTGAAGGGCTTGCTGAGGCTGAGCCGTTCGAGCGGCACATGCAAAAGGCTGAAGGCTTCCACGGAGAGCAAGTTGAGGCCGGCGCCGCCATCGATGAGGGTCTTGGTGACGGCCACATTGCAGATGGTGGGTGTGCAGAGCATCGGGAGCATTTTGGAGCCGGCGGTGGAGTCGGGGTGGTCTTCCGAGTCGAAGGTGAGGTCGGCCTCCGGCGCAGCCCAACCTGGCGGAGCCCCCGGGCACCTGCAGGCTGCCCCAATCTGGCGGAAGAAAGGCTTGATGTGGCGATCTGAAGGAGGTGCTTGGGAGCCACCCAGCAGTGCTGCGATTGCGTGGTGTGCCCGTGACGCGTAGCACGCAACGAAGAGGTCGCGGAGTTCCCCCCATGACATCACCGTGGATCCCAGGAGGTTGAGCAGCTAGGCACGCAGCTCGCCGGCGAGCGCCAAGGGGAACAAGTTTGCCATGATCTTGGCGTCGCCTCCGGCTTTGAGGACAGCCCCCTCGTATGCTAGTAGGAACAACGACGAGTCTTCTGCGCCATCATAACGTGGCGGCATCTCCGGCCTGAACTTGGCCTGCCACTACACCTGCCGTAGAGCGCAGGCCAGGGCTCGGTACCTAGAATCTCCGTTGCCGGTGCTGGCCGCAGAGGTTGGTGATGGGGCGCCTGCCATTGGAGCATAGTGCAGCAGTGCGGGGCGATGGTTGGTGCAGAGAAGCCCCGGCGGACCCCTACCTGGCGTGCCAAATGTCGGATGTGGGGTTCCGGCTACCCTTGAGGTTTGAACACTGGGGTGTGCGCGAAGTCTTTCCCTTCTACCAATGTATGCTCTAGCTCACTAAGATCTTGCGGACGAACTCGACGAACTCGCAACACAGAAAGACACAGGATTTATATTGGTTCGGGCCACCATTGTGGTGTAATACCCTACTCCAGTATGGTGGTGGTGGATTGCCTCTTGGGCTGATGATGAACAGTACAAGAGGAGAACTTCCTCCTGAGGTTGAGGTGTTCTTGTGCGTATGAACTTGTGTGTCTCTTCTCCTCCCTCTCTCTATGGTGGCTAGTCCTATTTATAGAGGCCCTGGTCCTCTTCCCAAATATCGAGTGGGAAGGGAGCCAATAATGGCTGGCTAATTTGAAGGGGTACAACTAGTACAAGCTATCCTGACAAAAGGTAGTCTGCGCCTGTGAAAGGCTCTGGGGTGATGCCGTCTTGGGATCCACGATGACCTCCATCTTGCAGTCCATGGTCTTGGCCTTGTTGCACCGAAATGGCAACCTTTGCCTGAGGCCTCGGTACCCCGCGGCTGTGGTTGCCCCCTTTGCACCAAAGAGGAAACAAGGACGTTGTGCGCGCTGGCGCCCTCCTGGTGTCGATCGTCATGGCTTCACGTCGCGAGAGCCTCGCGAGGTTTGGCCCGCCTTGATATCTCTGCTCCTCGTGAGCCTGCCTGGCTAGGCTGCTCCAGAGGAGGTATTGCGTCGTCCGCCTCGCGAGGCTTGGCCCCTCGCGAGGGTCTTGGGTGCTTGTTGATAAAGGTGGGCCAGACGGCCTGCTGGCTCCGCCATGCCGCGGGCCGCAGGCAGGCAAGTCTGGGGGCCCCCGTTCCAAGAATGCCAACACCCGTAGATTCCATTGTTCTTGATATAGATTGCAATCCTACATGTCGTATTATTCTTGGTAGACGTTTCCTTAGAACATTTGGTGCAATTATTGACATGAAAGAAGGAAATATTAGATTCCAATTTCCATTAAGGAAAGGCATGGAACACTTTCCTGGAAACAAAATTAAATTACATTATGAATCTATTATGAGAGCCACTTATGGATTGCATACCAAAGATGACAATACCTAGATCCATTATTGTTTTATGGATAGCTAGGGGCGTCAAACGATAGCGCTTGTTGGGAGGCAACCCAATTTTATTTTTGTTCCTTGCTTTTTTTATCGTTTAGTAATAAATAAATCATCTATCATCTGTTATGATTGTGTTTATTATGTTTTAGTTAGTGTTTGTGCCAAGTAAAGAATTTAGGATCTTCTTGGATGCTTGTTCTTTGATCTTGCTAAAAAAACAGAAAGTATGCGCTCACGAGAATAATTTTCATTTTTTACAAGAGAGCGATTAAATACCAAGTCCAACTGCAGTAGATCAATATGCAAATTATTTAGGTCATCCTATTTTTTCAGAATTTTTGGAGTTACATAAGTATTCGAAACCTCCAGATTGCTACAGACTATTCTGTTTTTGACAAATTCTGTTTTTTCGTGTGTTGTTTGCTTATTTTGATGAATCTATGGCTAGTATTGGGGGGTATGAACGACAGAGAAGTTGGAATACAGTAGGTTTAACACCAATATAAATAAACAATGAGTTCATTACAGTTCCTTAAGGTGGTGATTTGTTTTCTTATACTAATGGACCTCATGAGATTTTTTGTTTAAGGTTTGTGTTGTGAAGTTTTCAAGTTTTTGGGTAAAGATTTGATGGATTTTGGAATAAGGAGTGGCAAGAGCCTAAGCTGGGGGATGCCCAAGGCACCCCAAGGTAAAATTCAAGGATAACCAAAAGCCTAATCTTGGGGATGCCCCAGAAGGCATCCCCTCTTTCATCTTCGTCTATCGGTAACTTTACTGAGACTATATTTTTATTCACCACATGATATGTGTTTTGCTTGGAGTGTCTTGTATAATTTGAGTCCTTTCTTTTTAGTTTACCACAATCATCCTTGCTGTACACACCTTTTGGGATAGACACACATGAACCGGAATTTATTAGAATACTCTATGTGCTTCGCTTATATCTTTCGAGCTAGATAATTTTGCTCTAGTGTTTCACTTATATCTTTTTAGAGCACAGTGGTGGTTTTATTTTATAGAAATTATTGATCTCCCATGCTTCACTTATATTATTTTGAGAGTCTTTTAGAACAGCATGGTAATTTTCTTTGGCTATAAAATTAGTCCAAATATGATAGGCATCCAAGGTGGGTATAATAAAAACTTCCATATAGAGTGCATTGAATACTATGAGAAGTTTGATAATTGATGATTGTTTTGAGATATGAAGATGCTGATATTAGAGTCATGCTAGTTCAATATTTGTGAATTTGAGAAATACTTGTGTTGAGTTTTGCAAGTCCCGTAGCATGCACGTATGGTAACCATTGTGTGACAAATTTGAAGCATGAGGTGTTCTTTTATTGTCTTCCTTATGAGTGGTGGTCGGGGAGGACCGATGGTCTTTTCCTACCAATCTATCCCCCTAGGAGCATGCGTGTAGTGCTTGGTTTTGATGACTTGTAGATTTTTGCTATAAGTATGTGAGTTCATTATGACTAATGTCGAGTCCATGGATTGTACGCACTCTCACCCTTCCATCATTGCTAGCCTCTTCGGTACCGTGCATTGCCCTTTCTCACCTTGAGAGTTGGTGCAGACTTCGCCGGTGCATCCAAACCAGGTGATATGGTAAGCTCTATCACACATAAGCCTCCTTATATCTTCCTCAAAATAGCCACCATACCTACCTATTATGGCATTTCCATAGCCATTCCGAGATATATTGCCATGCAACTTTCCACCGTTCCATTTATTATGGCACGCTTCATCATGTTCATATTGCCTTGCATGATCATGTAGTTGACATCGTATTTGTGGCAAAGCCACCATGCATATTTTTTCATACATGTCACTCTTGATTCATTGCCCATCCCGGTACACCGCCGGAGGCACTCTTATAGAGTCAAATTTGGTTCTAGTATCGAGTTGTAATCCTTGAGTTGTAAATAAATAGAAGTGTGGTGATCATCATTATTATAGCATTGTCCCATGCGAGGAAACAAAAAATAGAAAGGCCAAAAAAGGGAAGTCCTAAAAAAAGAGAGAAAAATAGAGAAGGGACAATGCTACTATCATTTTTCCACACTTGTGCTTCAAAGTAGCACCATGATCTTCATTATAGATAGTCTCTTATTTTGTCACTTTCATATACTAGTGGGAATTTTTCATTATAGAACTTGGCTTGTATATTCCAACAATGGGCTTCCTCAAATGCCCTAGGTCTTCGTGAGCAAGCAAGTTGGATGCACACCCACTTAGTTTCTTTTGCTGAGCTTTCATACATTTATAGGTCTAGTGCATCTGTTGCATGGCAATCCCTACTCCTCGCATTGACATCAGTTGATGGGCATCTCCATAGCCTGTTGATTAGCCGCGTCAATGTGAGACTTTCTCTATTTTTGTCTTCTCCACACAACCTCCATCATCATATTGTATTCCAACCATAGTGCTATGTCCATGGCTCACACTCATGTATGGCGTGAAAGTTGAAAAAGTTTGAGAATACTAAAGTATGAAACAATTGCTTGGCTTTTCATCGGGGTTGTGCATGATGAGAGCATTTTGTGTGATGAAGATGGAGCATGGCCAAACTATATGATTTTGTAGGATGAGCTTTATTTGGCTATGTTATTTTGAGAAGACATAATTGCTTGATTAGTATGCTTGAAGTGTTATTATTTTTATGTAAATATTAAACATTTGTCTTGAGTCTTTCGGATCTGAACATTCATGCCCCAATAAAGAGAATTACATAGAAAATTATGTTAGGTAGCATTCCACATAAAAAATTCTGTTGTTATCATTTACCTACTCGAGGACGAGCAGGAATTAAGCTTGGGGATGCTTTACGTATCTATATTTTTGATTGTTCCATGCTATTATATTATCTATTTTGGATGTTTAATGGGCTTTAATATGCTATTTCATATTTTTTTTGGGACTAACCTATTAACCGGAGGCCCAGTGCCAGTTGCTATTTTTTGCCTATTACAGTGTTCGGCAGAAAAGGAGTATCAAACGGAATCCAAACGGAACGAAACCTTCGCGAGGATCTTTCTTAGAACAAATACAATCCATGAGACTTGGAGTGGAAGTCAGAGACGCAACGAAGCAGCCACGAGGCAGGAGGGCGTGCCCAGGGGGTAGGCGCGCCCCCACCCTCGTGTGCCCCTTGTAGCTTTACCGACCTACTTCTTCCGCCTATATATACTCTTATACCCTAAAAACGTCCATGAGAGCCATGAAACCACTTTTGCACTGCCACAACCTTCTGTACCCGGGAGATCCCATCTTGGGGCCTTTTCCGGCGATCTGCCGGAGGGGGAATCGATCACGGAGGGCTTCTACATCAACACCATAGCCTCTCCGATGATGTTTGAGTAGTTTACCATGGACCTTCGGGTCCATAGTTATTAGCTAGATGGTTTCTTCTCTCTCTTTGGTTCTCAATACAAAGTTCTCCTCGATGTTCTTGGAGATCTATTCGATGTAATACTTTTTGCGGTGTGTTTGCCGAGATCCGATGAATTGTGGGTTTATGATCAATATTATCTATGAACAATATTGGATTCTTCTTTGAATTCTTGTATGCATGATTTGATATCTTTGCAAGTCTCTTCGAATTATCGGTTTAGTTTGGCCTACTAGATTGATCTTTCTTGCAATGGGAGAAGTTCTTAGCTTTTGGGTTCAACCTTGCGGTGCTCGATCCCAGTGACAGAAAGGGAACCGACACGTATTGTATTGTTGCCATCGAGGATAAAAAGATGGGGTTTACATCATATTGCTTGAGTTTATCCCTCTACATCATGCCATCTTGCCTAATGCGTTACTCGGTTCTTATGAACTTAATACTCTAGATGCATGCTGGATAGCGGTCAATGTGTGGAGTAACAGTAGTAGATGCAGTATCGTTTCGGTCTACTTGACACGAACGTGATGCCTATGTTCATGATCATGCCTAGATATTCTCGTAACTATGCACTTTTTTATCAATTGCTCGGTAGTAATTTTTTCACCCATCGTAATTTATGCTATCATGAGAGAAGCCACTAGTGAAACCTATGGCCCCCGGGTCTACTTTACATCATAAAAGTTTCTGATCTATAAATCTAGTTTACTATTTATCTTATTATTCCTTCAGTTTGCAAGTGGCCGTGAATGGATTGACAACCCCCTTATCGCGTTGGTTGCAAGGTTCTTGATTGTTTGTGCAGGTACTAGGCGATTTGCGTGTAGTCTCCTACTGGATTGATACCTTGGTTCTCAAAAACTGAGGGAAATACTTACGCTACTTTGCTGCATCACCCTTTCCTCTTCAAGGGAAACCCATCGCATGCTCAAGAGGTAGCACTTACCTGACTCTTCTAATTTTCCCGGAGTTATTATCGAATTCTTTCAAGTACGACATAAGAATGAATTGTTATCAGTCATATGTATTTCTCCAAGATCTTTCAAATTCTTTTCATCATTGGTTCAACCTTTCTAATTTTCATTTTGGAGTGCCTCAACAATTCATGGTGGTGTCTCTCGTCGTCATTCTCAGATTTTGAAGACCGAAGAAGAGTTCCTCCTAAATTCTTACCCGTTCTTCCAAAGATTCATGGTTCAATCTTGATGCCATCCTCTCATAATTGTTTTGGATTGTGAGAATTATTTTCACCCATCAGGAGCAATTCAGGAGTCTTTTCACTTTGATTCTCTGGAGCCCATCATCTTAGAATTATTCATTCTCAGCCTTCAGCTCTCGTTCTCCAAATCTTACCGGTGCATCACTGAAGTATTCCCTAGTCAGCTCGTGATCCCTACATTCTCTTGTATCTAAATTTTCCCAAGTATCTTCATATGTTTTCTAATTCTTCCTGGTGATTCTTTCTGTTTTCTTCATTCATTTTCAATTCTTACGGTGGTTCGTCCAATATTTCTCTTTCGTTGTTATCGTATAAATTCATCTGTTCTTTCCAAAAATCATACCAGCGGTTCGTTGAAGACCTTCAAGTTGAGATATATCTCTCCTTAATCCTTTTTCAATGAGAATAAGTACTTTGCCAAATCCATTGATGTTCATCTATTTAATTTGATGAAGGATAGGCATATAGTAAATTTTATTCTTATTTCCTTGAGGTGATTAAATCTCTTCTTTCCGGAGTTTGTTCATCATATCACATTCTTGTTTTCAAGTTGTTCATCCTTCTTTTCCGGAGTCCCAAGTTATCTCAGTTAACTCGCACGAAGCTCCATCTAAATCGTTGCAAGGATTCACCTTGTGTTTTCAACTTCTCTTTCCTTTTCCTTCTACAATCCTTTTGTTATCAGAGTTCTTTCAGCTTTCCTTTCATTTGATCATTCTTTTTACCGGAGTTCTCATGAAGGCTCAACATGGTGGCTCGTCAAGGATCCTTTTCATTACTCAATTGTTCTTCAAGTTTTCTCTCAAAGCTAAGATCTGCCAAGCTATACTCTAAATAAACATGGTGCCCAATACATGTTTTGTTTGAGGAGTTCAGTCATTCTTTGATGTAGGGTAGAACCCTAATCGGCCGATCATTCACGAAAGGAGTGGATCCCGCGATGAAAATGGAGAACACGAGGAGGGAAACGAGGGGAAAATCACAAGTGGAACACAAGGGAACACTCAAGCCAACAAGAATAAGTCACACATGTGCTAGATCATCGAGTACATCAGAGAAGATACACGATCCAATGTCAACAACGGATGATACAAGAGGTAATGATCTTCTCCGTGAGGAGGTCTTGATGGGGCCGCCCAAGAGGGGTGGTCTTGATGATCTTCTCCCCAAGGAGGTCTTGAATCCAAAGGGATCTTCTCCGAAGAGGCGTGGTCTCTCACGAGGAGTAGATCCGACGTGGATGAGCAATGCTCAATCTCTCAAATGAGCTCAACCAATGATAACCCTAAAAAGTTGGACGAGGTGGAGTATATATAGTCTAGGGGGGAGAAGGGGTACACGGGCCTCGGCCCTTCACTATGCGCATACAGGGGAGGCCGAACGTGCGGGCGTCGGGCCGGATGTCCGGGCTTTCACGAGGAGTTTGATGTCTGGGCTGGATGCGCTGGCCTTGCTGCTCTCTTGTTCGGTGGTGTCCGGATATCCAGTCTTGAGGCCGGATTTCTGGGCAGGGCCGGATGTCCGGGGCCTGTAGATGCTTGGCGGCTGGCTGCTACTATAGTGGACGACGCTCCAGGGGCCGGATGTCCGGGGCCTGGGAGGTGTTCTTGTCTCCTTCCGTTGAGTCTCTTCATGCGTGGACTTGGGGGCTTGTACATCTTCACATGCATCGTCGGGAGGGTCCTCTTGGTACCTGATCATGCACAACGTCTCGGACTTAGGTAGTAGCCATGTCTCATGCATAGAAAGTGGAAGTTCGGAGAGGAGTGAGTTCACCTTATCTTCGATAGCCTTGGCTCGGGCTCTTGTCATTGGTCCAAGTGTTGTCATTGGAGGTGTAGGTGCGTCCCTGGGGATGATCATGGGATGCTCCGCATCATCCCCCCTCCCTTGGGGAAGATCCGTCCTCGAATCGAAATCCTCATCACCATAGTAGGGCGAGAGATCTTTAATGTTGAAGATGACACTCATGGAGTACTTGTCACGTTGGATGTCGATCTTGTAAGCATTGTCGTTGTATCATGCAAGCACCTTGAAGGGTTCGTCCACTCGTGGTCAAAGTTTGGACTTGTGTTCTTGGGGGAAGCGGTCCTTATGAAGGTGTAGCCACACGAAATCACCAATGTTGAAGACCATGGGGTGCTTGTTGATGTTGAGCTTGGTCGCAAGTCGTTGTACTTGGTGCTCGATAGTATGTCTTGTATCTTCATGCACCTTCTTGAGATGAGTCACACGTGCACTTGCGTCCAAATTAATACGCTCGTGGAGTGGTAGATGAGAATGTCCAATGGGGACAACGGGTTGAATCCGTAGACGACCTCGAATGGGGACTTGCCGGTTGTTGAGTGTGCTGCGCAGTTGTAGGCGAACTCGGCGATAGGTAGACACTCCTCCCACTCCTTGATGTTTTTCTTGATGAGTACTCAAAGTAGAAAGGAGAGTGTGCGGTTGGTGACTTCCGTTTGGCCATCCGTTTGTGGATGATACGCCGTGGAGAAGAGTAGCTCGATTCTGAGCTTGGCCCATAGGGTCTTCCAAAAGTAGCTAAGGAACTTGACGTCGCGGTCCGAGACGATAGTATTTGGCACTCCATGTAGACGCAATATTTCCCTACAAAAGAGATTAGCAACATGTGAAGCATCGTCTATCTTGTTGCAAGGAATGAAATGCGCCATTTTTGAGAAACGGTCCACAACGACAAATACGGAATCCTTCCCATTCCGAGTCCTAGGCAAACCAAGTACAAAGTCCATGCTAATGTCTTCCCATGGTTGATATTGAATTGGTAGAGGCATATAAAGGCCATGGGATTTAGCTTTGGACTTAGCTTTGCGACATGTAGAGCATCGGTTGGTGAAGCGGCTGACGTCGCGAAACATCTTGGGCCAAAAGTAGTTCTTCGAAAGCGTGGCGAATGTCTTGTCTCGTCCAAAATGTCCCATTAAGTCGTCTCCATGAGATTCCTGCAAAAGCAACAAACGAAGAGAATACTTGGGGATGCAAAGCTTGTTATCTCTCATAAGATATCCATCTTTGATGTAATAGCGTTCCCAAGAGGTGTGCGTCAAACACTTAGCATAAGGAGTAGCAAAGGTAGGATCATGCTCATACATGTCTTTTATATGCTCAAAGCTGATGACATCTAACTCAAGTTGAGTAACAAGCATGCATATGCAGGAAAGGGCATCCGCCATAATGCTTTCTTTACCTTTAATGTACTTGATGACATAAGGAAAAGACTCAATAAATTCACTCCATTTAGCATGACGCTTGTTCAACTTGGTTTGGCCCTTAAGATACTTGAGCGTTTCATGATCGGTATGAATGATAAACTCATGAGGGCGAAGATAGTGTTCCCATTCATTCAAAACGCGGACTAAAGCATATAGCTCTTTGTCATAGATTGGGTAATTGAGTTGCGCGCCGGAGAGTTTCTCACTAAAGTAAGCTATGGGGCGCTTCTCTTGCATTAACACACCTCCTATGCCATTACCACTAGCATCGTAATGAATCTCAAAGGGTTTGTCAAAGTTGGGTAATGCAAGCACGCGAGCATGAGTAAGCAAATTATTAAGCTCATTGAAAGCGGTATCTTGGGATGGTCCCCAACCAAAAGGCGCATTCTTCTTGCTCAAAGCATGCAAAGGCGAAGCAATGGTGCTAAAATCTTTCACAAAGCAACGATAGAAACCCGCAAGGCCAAGAAAGCTATGCACTTGTTGGAAATTGGTTGGTTGTGGCCAAGTCTTAATAGCATTGATCTTGGACTCATCAGCATGAACACCCTTAGAAGAAACAACAAAACCCAAGAAAACAAGCTTGTCAACGCTAAAAAGGCATTTCTCCATATTAGCATAGAGATGCTCTATTAGAAGAGTTTGCAAAACGGTTTGGACATGGGTGACATGCTCTTTGGGAGACTTGCTAAAAACAATGATATCATTGAAGTAGACCACAACAAACACACCAATGTAAGGGCGAAAGACATGATTCATAAGACGCATAAAAGTACCCGGTGCTTCGGAGAGACCCATAGGCATGACTAACCACTCATACAAGCCAAACATGGTTTTGAAAGAGGTTTTCCATTCATCACCCTCTTGTATGCGGATTTGATAGTAACCACTCTTAAGATCAATTCTGGAAAAGATAGTGGCACCGCTAAGTTCATCAAGCATATCATCAAGGCGTGGAATGGGATACCTATAACGAACGGTGATAGAATTAATAGGTCTACAATCGGAGCACACGCGAAAGCTACCGTCTCGTTTTGGCACAAGAATGACCGGGACAGCACAAGGGCTCAAACTTTCACGCACATGTCCATGGTCTATGAGATTCTTTACTTGCCTTTGTATTTCTTTGGTCTCTTCGGGGTTGACGCGGTAAGGAGCTTTGTTCGGAAGCGGTGCTCTGGGGATGAGGTCGATGCGATGCTCAATGCCTCGTAGTGGAGGTAGTCCTGGAGGTAGCTCGTCGGGGAAAACATCGTGAAATTCCTGCAAAAGAGAAGACAACACTAGAGGAAGAGTGTGAGAAGTGTCAGTTTGTGGTGCATTGGTCATGCACACAAGGATGTAGTGTAGGACACTAGATGGGTTCTCACACACTCCTCTTATCTCACTTTTGGTGGCAAATAGGACTAAGTTTTTCTTTTCGCTCATCGTGGAGGTGTTCGATTTGGGCTTGTGGCGCTCACTCTCTTTTTGGTGGCTCGCTCTCTCACTATGATCTCCACGATGGGTGGCTTGCTTGTCGGCGATCACTTGGCTTGGCGACATTGGACGTAGGACGTACTCCTTGCCCTTCATCTTGAAGATGTAGTGGTTCGATCGGCCGTTGTGGATGACTCCTCTATCAAATTTCCATGGGCGTCCAAGGAGAAGGTGGCAAACGGTCATTGGAACGACGTCGCACTCCAAGGTGTCTTCGTATGCGCCAATTTTGAAGGAGACTTGTACTCAATGCTCGACTTGGATAGTGTCGGAGTTGCTAAGCCATTGCACTTTGTATGGATGTGGGTGCTTCGTCTTGGGCAATTGGAGCTTGGAGCAAAGTTCTTCACTTGCGAGGTTATGACAACTCCCTCCATCGATGATGGCTTTGGCGGATCATCCATTGATGCCGGCCTTGGTGTGGAATATGTGGCATCTTTGGTATTCTTCTTGGTGATGTTGCAGAGTCAAGACCTTGGAGACAACAAGAGCGGGACTTGAATCTTCATCGCAAAAGACTTGTTCCTCTTCATCGTTCACTTGCCAGTGCATGGCGACTTGCTCAGGAGCGTCCATTGCTCCTTCACTCATCGGGTCATAGGTGCCGTCGTCATTGAGGATCATGGTCCGCTTGTTGGTGCACTCATAGGACTTGTGGCCTCGTCCTCCGCATGTGAAGCATTTGAAGGAACTTGTCTTGACGGTCTCATCGGTTGGAGTGGATGATGATGAAGCTCTCGGCTTGAAGTTTCTTGTAGTAGGAGGATGACTTGGAGTTGACGAAGCTTTCTTGGAAATTGACTTGTCAACGTTGCTTGTAGAAGGCTTGGTTGACGGTGTTGGAGTCGTTGAAGCTTGGTTGTTGGAGAAGCCATAGGACTTGGATGAGAACTTGGCATACTTGAAATCGTCTTGTACTTGACGTTCCGCCTTTGTAGCTTGATGCACTAGCTCGATGAGGTTCGAGTATGGCTGGAAGTCGATGATCTTCTTGATAGAATGGTTGAGTCCATTCAAGAAACATGCCATAGTTTGATCATCGTCTTCCGTGACATTGGCTTGTATCATGGCAATCTCCATCTCCTTGTAGTACTCTTCAACGCTCTTTGTTCCTTGCTTGAGTAGTTGGAGTTTCTTGAAGAGGTCGCGGTTGTAGTAGGTAGGCATGAATCATGCTCTCATGAAACCCTTCATTTGTGCCCAAGTAGTGATGGGTGTTTCACCTCTTGCCTCTCGGCGCTTGATAACTTGTTCCTACCAAATGAGGACATAGTCTTCGAACTCAAGGGATGCCATTGCGATCTTATTCTCTTCTTCATAGTTGTGCAAACGGAAGATTTTGTCGACCTTCAATGCCCATGATAGGTATTCTTCGGGGTCATTGCTTCCGTTGAACTTGGGCATGGTGAACTTGAGCTTTCCGTAGCGTTGCTCTTCATTGTGTTGGGGTCGAGGATGATGACGTCCATGTTGTTGACGATTGTCAAGCTCGTGTCTCCCTTGGTGAGGAGGGTTGTCAACCTCATGCTGCTCTTGTCGTGGAGGATTCCCATTGTCATCATGATCTTGATGAACTTGATGTTCTTGGCGAGCTTGTGGAGGAGCTTGTCGAGCTTGAGGAGGAACTTGAGGAACTTGACGATGCATGCGAGCTTGAAATCTTCGTTCATGAATTTCTTCGCGAAGTGCTTCTTCCTGTTCACGAGCTTGTTGGCCTCGGTTGGCTACGGCTTGACTTGAACCTTGGAGGGCTTGTTGTGCCTCAAGTGCTTGAGCTTCACGGAGTTGTTATTCTTGGCGTTGTGCCTCGGCATCTTGTGCAACTTGGTGTAGACTCGCTCGCTCTTCCTCTTCATGTTGGCATTGTCGTTGAGGTTCTCGTGCTAGCTCAAAAGCCTCTTGGGTTTGACATCATCGGTGCTCTTGAGAGTCGGTGTCACGTAGAGGATTGAGGCTTGCTTGACAATCATTGTGCGTGGCTCGGCGTAGTGTGTTCGATGTCAGTGTACTTGAGCCGGAGAGGGTGAAGTCGGAGTGTCGACTTGAGCGGGTCCTTCTTGATGAAGACGAACCAGAAGAAGAGCGGTTGAGCAAAAAGCGCGAATCTTATCCATCCTTGCGTCATTCTCTTGCTTGTGATCATCGAGCTTGTGGTCGAATTAGTCCCTTGTACGTTGCTCGGAGAGTCGCAAGTCGGCAGCGAGGTTGTCGATGCGTTCACTCATTGATTGTTGCTCCTAATGCAAAGCACGTTGTGCACCAAAGAGGTGGCTCTTGGTGACGTAGGAGTTCATGTCGTCGTCATGCTCAATGAAGAGTGGGTTGGTAGAAGTACTTGGCCTATCCATCATTCCAAGAAAAATGTGAGTGGTAGAAAGAGAAGAACGAATACCAAATGTACCTTGACCGAAGTTGAAAGTGGATCGATGATCACTCCAATGTAGGACAAGGAAATAGCACAATTGGTACTAGCTCTTGTCGGTTTCTCACACCTACACAAGTAAAAGCTTATGGTGGAGCTTGGTTAGGATGGTGGCACAAAAATTTGATGCAATTGTAAGTGAGCTTCAATAATGTTGGAAAAGATTCGCAAGATGCAATGTAACAAGTAGATCAAGCATATAAGGCACACGGAAACACACACGCAAAAGGATAAGTGGGGTCGTGCAACCAAGGGTGAGCCAAAATGTGGAATCCACAAAAATTCTCTTGTTGCACAACACTAGAGAGATGCTAGCACGATTGCACAATAGGCGGATACAAGAACTTGTGCACAACCTACTTATCAAAAATGCAACGACTTCTGTCCCAAGTATGCTCTATGCAAGGTGTTTCTATGCGATGATCCAAGATGATCGAGTATGAAAATCTTAATGCTGTATGATGCTATGGTTCTTTCCTAAAAGCTCTTTGCTTATCTTTCCCTCTTTGCTTAAAATCTTGTTTGGCTCTTTGATGTTTGAGCTCTTTTCTCATGCAATGCTTGACGAACCAAGATAGCAATTGTGTATGCGATGACAACTTTGTGACACAAGAGATGATACCAATATATGCAACAATGAAGTATGTATGCTATGGGAAGTATGATCACTAAAGTGCACAAGTCTCATTGCTGGCAATACTCAATGGCTAGTCTCGATGGTTAAGCAACACAAAGGAGTAAGGCTATGATGGCTATCAATGTAATGGAAAGAATGATGTATCACAATACCAAGACGAGGTTACCGTTTCTTGCGGACGGTATGGTGTCAAAATGGTGGACCGAATACCAAGATGTAGTCGAGGTGGTCGTTGTTGATGACGCGTCCGTGGCGAAGATGAGCGGCGGTGATGTTGATGTCGAATCGTACCTAAATATCCGAAACACAAGTAGGACACGGAACCGCAACTCAAATTCTCAAATAAAAATTGGACCAAAATTGTTGGAGTTGGATGTGGTAAGCGATGGTGGTGGTATGCGGAAATGGTGGGGGGGGGGTATGCGGAAGTATATGTGGGCACCGGAACCAATTTTGGCAAAAAATGGGCGGAAAACAGGCAGTGGAGAGGAAGTGGTGCTGCCAGGGGCCGGACGTTCGGGGTCATGGCCGGATGTCCGGGGCGCCGGATGTCCGGGCTACCGGGCCGGATGTCTAGGCTCTAGATCCATGGATGGATTCGAAGATCGTCGCGAGGAGAGGTCAAATCCGGGCAAAATTCGGAGAAATTTGTGGATGGAAATTGGGGAAAATTGGATGGAAAGCTAGATCTACCTATAACACATGAAATCCACGAATCAAATCCAACAAAACTTCATCACACCAACAAATCACAAAAAAATTTAGGGTATTTTTGTGGGGAATTTTCAAATTAGGGACAAAATCAACAAAACGGGGAGGCTCCAAAATCGTGATCAACCTGGCTCTGATACCAAGATGATGTAGGGTAGAACCCTAATCGGCCGATCTTTGCCGAAAGGAGCGAATCCCGCAATGAACACGAAGAACACGAGGAGGGAAACGAGGGGAAAATCACAAGGGGAACACAAGGGAACACTCAAACCAACAAGAATAAGTCACACATGTGCTAGATCCTCGAGTACATAAGAGAAGATACACGATCCAAAGTCAACAACATACGATACAAGAGGTAACGATCTTCTTCGTGAGGAGGTCTTGATGGGGCCCCCAAGAGGGGGGGGGGTCTTGATGATCTTCTCCGCAAGGAGGTCTTGAATCCAAAGGGATCTTCTCCGAAGAGGCCGCGGTCTCTCACGAGGAGTAGATCCGATGTAGATGAGCAATGCTCTATCTCTCAAATGAGCAAAACCAATGCCAACCCTAGAAAGTTGGACGAGGTGGAGTATATATAGTCTAGGGGGAGAAGGGGTACACAGGCCTCGACCCTTCACTATGCGCAGACAGGGGAGGTTGGACATCCGGGCGTCGGGCCGGATGTGCGGGCTTTCACGAGGAGCCGGATGTCCGGGCTGGGTGGCCGGATGTTCGGGCTGGATGCGCTGGCCTTTTTGCTCTCTAGTTCGGTGATGTCCAGATATCCGGGCTTGAGGCCGGATGTCCGGGGCCTGTAGATGCTCGGCGGCTGGCTGCTGCTGTAGTGGACGATGCTCCAGGTGCTGGATGTCCGGGTTGGATGCGCTGGCCTTGCCGCTCTCTGGTTCGGTGATGTCCAGATATCCGGGCTTGAGGCCGGATGTCCGGGGCCTGTAGATGCTCAGCGGCTGGCTGCTGCTGTAGTGGACGACACTCCAAGGGCCGGATGTCCGGGATCACGCCGGATGTCCGGGGTCACGCCGGATGTCCGGGGCCTGGGGGTGTTCTTGTCTCCTTCCATTGAGTCTCTTCATCCGTGGACTTGGGGGCTTGTACATCTTCGCATGCATCTTCGGGAGGGTCCTCTTGGTCCCTGATCATGCACAACGTCTCGGACTTAGGTAGTAGCCATGTCTCATGCATAGAAAGTGGAAGTTCAGAGAGGAGTGAGTTCACCTTATCTTCGATAGCCTTGGCTCAGGCTCTTGTCATTGGTCCAAGTGGCGTTGTTGGAGGTGTAGGTGCGTCCCTGGGGATGATCATGGGATGGTCCGCATCATTCTTCATCTTGCCTTCCAAAGTGAAATTCTTTATATCTTATCTTTTGAGGTGGTGTTATGTCGTTCTTGACATTTTCCCTTCGTGTTTATGATTCAAATGTTGTCAAGAATGGGGTATTTGAAATTCATCAATCTCTTCGTTGGAGTTATCTTGGTAAAGATTTCACCTAAACCCCTCCATTGGGAATGTTGCTATTATGGTGTTTATTAATGATCCAAGTTTCCTCCTATTCTCACAGTGAAATAAGTTTTAACATCTCTTCGTTCCTCTCAGCTAATCAATCTTTTGGTAGTGGCTGTTTGTCACCTCATAATTTTGAGATGTTTTCCATAAGCCCACAACAAGCTGATTCTTTTCTTATTGAGTTGTCAACAACTCCGTTCAACCTTTTTTTAAGCTTGCCCTTTCAAAATCATTTTTGGTAGAAGATGTTATTTTTCTTCTCCGTTCTTTTATTTCGACGATCTAGCTTCTATTCATTCGTGATGTTGCTCTCTTTGATCAATCATCTCGTTTGGCCAAGGTCTTATTTCTTTCCTTGCTTATCCATTCAACATGAGTGTTGTGTCATCTCTTCAAGTTCTTTCATCTTATCAACTCTTGCATCTCTTTTCAACCGGAGTGCTTTTCAAAATTGTAACCTTCTTCCTTGGTTATCTCATTTCAACAAGAGTGGTTTCAATTCCTTCTTGTCCATTGTGCTCGTCATTCATAGCTTTGCAACCTCCAGGGTTCACATGGTGTTCCTTGTTTCTCTTTCTACCGGAGTGCTCTCAACTTCATTCAACTCTGTTGTGTTCTTTCTTTCAAGTTTTCAACCTCTCAAGGTTCATCAGTTTCACTCGTTTGTCAAAGAAGCAACTTTGTTTTACCTATTCCTCTTCTGTTTCTCTCTGGTGCCATCCTTAGATCTAGGGTCAAGATCTCTTGTAAGTGGAGGAGAGTTGTGACGCCCCAAGACCGGCACTCCAGATGCCTTCCATGTATTCTGAGTTTCGTCGTGTGTTTTGTTTTGTTTGTTGCTTTCATCATTGCATCTTTTGCATTGCATCATGTCATCCTGCCATCATGTCATTAATCTTTGCAACTCAAATAAATAAATCATATGGATCTTTGGTCCATTTAAATCGAGGAATATTCACAATGGTGATTTCTCTTTAGGACATATACTCCCATATTATTAGGGAGCTATAATAATATTCCATTCTTATGGATTCAACCAAAACACACTTGCATCTTTCTCTTGCCACCAAATTCCTCATCTAATTGAAACCCAATCACTGGATTCTTTCTTTCAATTTGCCCAATCATTGCAAGGGACATTTTTCTATCACAAAAAATATTCATTATTTTACTATAATTATTGGACCATGCCAGTTACCTCTCCGCCAAATCTCATCTATTTCTGAGTTGTTTTGGTTCGGTTAAAAATGCGTCAAGTTTGAATTAATTAAAACTTGGATTATTTTTCTACCTTTAAAAAATAGCCAAAGCATTTTATTCATATATCTCCGAAACCCAGGACCCCAGGGATATTTTTATATCCTCCATACTCTTCTCCTTAATCCCTGATCTTTTCTTGTAACTTTCGGTTATTTTTTAAACAAAATATGAGAATAGGAGGGAGAAGAGAGAACCAAGCCAGCCCAACCGGGCTTCCCAACCTCTCGCGCCGGCCCATTGGTCCAGCCGCTCTAAACCTAGCCCTGACCCCCTCCACTCGCTCTCTCCCTTGATACCTCTTCAGCGCCGCCACCTCTTTCCCTCTACCATCGATCTCCCTCTCCCCCTCGTCCTCCCACACCGTCGCCGCCGCCACACAAGCAACGCACCAGGGAGGAGCCCCTGCGCCCAATCCATGGCCTCTCCCTCCCCCTGTCGCTGTTTCTCTCCAGCTCTGCCCCTCCCGCGCCATTGCAAACACATGCGAGCAGCTGCTACTGCGGTGGTCATTGCAGGTATCCAGCCGCCCCATCGGTTCCTCATTCATCGGCTGAGGGTAGCCTACCCCATTGCCCTGCCATCTCTCTTCCCTGCTGTCGGTGTCAAAACCAGCGGATCTCAGGTAGGGGGTCCTGAACTGTGCGTCTAAGGCAGATGGTAAAAGGAGGCAGGGGACACGATGTTTTACCCAGGTTCGGGCTCTCTTGATGGAGGTAAAACCCTACGTCCTGCTTCATTTATTCTTGACAATATGAGTATTACAAGAGTTGATCTACCACGAGATCGGAGAGGCTAAACCCTAGAAGCTAGCCTATGGTATGATTGTATGTTGTCCTACGGACTAAAACCCTCCGGTTTATATAGACACTAGAGGGGGCTAGGGTTACACAAGGTCGGTTACAAAGGAGAATATATACATATCCGTACTGCCTAGCTTGCCTTCCACGCCAAGTAGAGTCCTATCCGGACACGGGACGAAGTCTTCAATCTTGTATCTTCATAGTCCAACAGTCCGGCCAAAGGATATAGTCCGGCTGTCCGGAGACCCCCTAATCCAGGACTCCCTCAGTAGCCCCTGAACCAGGCTTCAATGACGATGAGTCCGGTGCGCAGTGTTGTCTTCGGCATTGCAAGGCGGGTTCCTCCTCCGGATACACCATAGAAGAGTTTGAATAAAAGGATAGTGTCCGACCCTGCAAAATAAGTTCCATATACCACCGTAGAGAGAATAATATTTCCACAAATCTAATATGCTGACATGTTTTGGCAACATGACATCATGCCATGGCTCGGTGATTATTCAAACCGTTTTTATTTAACTAGTCCCGCACATAATGCAAGACAGTTTCTTGACACGTCTTGTCAAAGCAGAGATCGTGTCCCCCTTATTACAGGATTCTCATCAATACGGGCGTGGGTAACCCAACCGCGGCATCAATTTTGGCGCTTGGGGGATAAGCGAGTTTTACCAGGCTAGTGGGGGCGCATAGTGTCGGCCGCCCTTATAAGGTGATAAGGTTTAACCTTTTTCTACCCACGCCTTCTTCCTCCTTGCTCATCCATTCTTGCGCACTCGAGCTCCAACGCCCAAGTCCACATCCTTCTCCTCAACCTTCTCCAAACATGTCCGGAGCGGGAGGCAAGTGGATGGCTTCCTCCGTCATAGAGGGACACATCAAAAAGCTGCACGGAGCCGGATACTTAGCCGCGAATATCGCGCATCGGCTGCCCGCTATGGAGCAGATCGTTCCTACTCCGGAACCTCACGAGAGGGTAGTTTTCCTCCACCACTTCCTCCGCGGACTGGGGTTTCCCCTCCATCCATTCGTCCGCGGTCTTATGTTCTACTATGGGATGGACTTTCATGATCTGGCCCCGAATTTCATCCTCAACATTTTAGCATTCATCGTCGTGTGTGAGGCTTTCCTCCGCATCCGTCCCCACTTCGGCCTGTGGCTGAAGACATTCAATATCAAGCCAAAGGTGTTGGGAGGCCAACAAGCGGAATGCGGCGGAGCCATGGTGGGCAAGATGCCCAATGTTATATGGCTCGAAGGCTCCTTCATGGAGACCATAAAGGGGTGGTAATCGGCGTGGTTCTACATCACCGAGCCGCGCGACACCAACTGGGTGGCGGCCCCCGAGTTTCAATCCGGTATCCCCACGCGGCTCACCTCCTGGAAAGAGAAGGGCCTGTCCTGGGGTTCATCGGTGGAGCTGGACGGACTCCAGAAATGTATCCGAAATATGGCAAGCAAGAAGCTCAAGCTTGTCAATATAGTTCAGGTCATGCTCTTCTGCCGGATCCTCTCGTGCCAACAATGGGATTTCAACTTGTGGGAGTTCGGCCCGGCCCAGCACCAGACTCTGAGCGAGCTCTTCGACACGATGCACAAGGACATCTGGAGGGTGCTTTTCAAGGGCGACGAGGTCCCTCCCTCTCTCACCGAGGACCATGGGCTAAGCGCGAAGCGCCCTGCGAATCCGGTAAGTGTTGTACATCTGGTAGGATTTTTACTTCCCATAGCTTAACCACATGCGGGGTCTGAGCTCCCATGCCTTTGACAGGACTGGGTGGGGGCATCGAAGAAGATCAACTGTCCAGCCCCTCTGCCCGAAGACACTGTGGACGCTCTCCTGACGGAGATGCTGACTCTGGCTCCTTACAAGTTGCCGGAGAAGACCAAGAAGAAAGCCAAGGGAACCCGAAAGAGTTCCCGACGCCAAGTGGTATCGGACTCATCGTCCGATGACTCTGCGATGCACTCCTCCCACGAAGACGAGGAGGAAGATGAAGATGCTCCCCCTCCAGCCGGGGGAGACAAGAAAAGGAAGGCCGCCCCAACCGGGGCCAAAGGGTCCAAGAAGGGAAGGACTCTCCTTCCGGACTGCTCCACCACCGCCGCCGAAGACGAAGACGAGTGGCTGCTCAGGGCCAAACCCCTGGCAAAGTCGTAAGTATTCGGATACCAGAGTAACTCATAGCATACCTTTATCGCACTGCTTCTCCTAACGCTGAATATGATTATGCAGATCGCCCCAACCCCGTATCGACGTATCTTCGTCGGGCGGCTCCTTGGACTCGTCGGATATGGATAGCGATCCACTTCCGACCGCCACCTCCCCTTGCCCTACGGATAATGCCGAGGTGCTGTCTCAAGAGGCACCGGGTCGAGGGGAGACAGTCCCGGAGGCGCCTCAAGGCGACCTTCCAGACTCCGGGAGCAGAGGGGGTAAGGCTCCCGAGGGCTCCGAGTTCGGCCTTCAGCCGAACGTGGCGTCGGAACCTCCAGTGGTTCTGGACTCGGGTAGGCGGCCTCCTTCCAAAAGGGGAAGACGCCCGTGCCGTGACCTCTGTCCATCCATAGGCATCGGGCAATCTGCTGGGAGCGCTTCGCAGCGCTTCCATCGACGAAGAGCACCACACTATTATGAGTGCGGTGATCCAGAAGGTTCAGTCCGCCAAGAGCGGACTGACTAAAGCCTGTGCCAGCCTTCTAACAGGCTTTGAGGTAAGTATTTGAAATATAGGAAAAATATTACCGCATAGACAGTAGCCCCTGATGCTCTGTTTGGTGTTCAAAAAGAACAGCCGAATAGAGGATCAACTAATATCTGCAGGACTCTAATATAAGTATGTCTATATGCGTATGCAGGCTTCACTTCTGACCTCTGCCACACTGATTACGGAGGTCGCCGTACTGAAGCAGGACCTCGAAGGGTCCAAGAAAGAGCTCGGCCTTGCCAAGAGGCAGCTCGAGGTGAACAAAGGTAAGTAATACCTAGTCTATAGATATGCATATATACAAAAAGGATGCGATTGCAAAATGACAGGATCATCTTTAATTTGCCAGGGGCCACGACTGAAGTGGCAACCCTGAAGCAAGCGCTATCCGAGGCCGAAAACAAAGCAGCCCAGGAGCGCACCGAGCGGAAAAACAATAGGCGTGGGTGGGCAAGGTGCAGCAAGAGCTCCATGCTCTCGTGACGAAGCACGAGGCATTGGAGCTTGACTTGAAGACGTGAGAGTCCGAGCTTGCCGCGGCCCTTGAGAGTGCAAAGAGGGCCAAGGCTGAAGCCCAAAAGGCTCTCCAGGAGATTGATGCGATGAAGAAGATAGCGGCGGGTAAGGCATTCAATATGCAAAGCAAGCATGTGAAAGTAAATTACTTGTTACTTACCCGAGTATGGAGCTCTCCAGGAGCATTCGCAGATTTGCCCCGCAGCGTGTCGGATGCCGCACAGTTTTACCAGGCCGAGGAGGGAAGCTCAACGGAGAAGCTGTTCTGGTCTCAGTATACTGGGACCGAACACCCGATGCCTCTGAGCGACCAGCTGAAGCAACTGGTCGAGCTGCACAAGGTGACCGAACAAGCCATGAAGGGCTTTATAGTCTGGATGTGGCCTAACGACGCCCTTCCCAACAGCTACTTCGGCATGGTGAGGCGGCTTGTGGGTGCCTGCCCACGGCTGGAAGTCATCAAGCAGTCCGTCTGCATCGAAGGTGCACGCCGGGCTTTCGCCCGTGCGAAGGGGCACTGGGCCAAGATGGACGCCATGAAGGTGGTGAAGGAAGGGCCGCCGCAGGGCAAGGAGCATCGCCACCCCGAGATGTACTATGAGGGTGTCCTGAAGGGTGCCCGTCTCGTAGCAGACGAGTGTGCGAAAGATGTAATATTTGAATAAACTTGCTCGTGTAATCCTGTATTATGAAAACTTGTTCATATGCGCTATGCAACGCTTGTTTGAATTTAAAATATTGCCTTCTGTTCGGCTGTTTATCAAATCTAAGAGATGGCTAGTCGTCGGCTTCTGCCCCCACACCACGAGTGTTGGGGTGTCCGGGATAAACCTGAGCAATCTTGTTCCCATTTTTGGGTCCTTCGAGGGAGGTGCTCAGCACAATGAACAAGGCAATCGGACTATAATGCGTTATCACTCTCACTTAGCCATAGAATTCTATAATTTTAAATTTCGGTGAAGCCCCTAGTATTCGGAAGGCAGAATTTGGGGCGCTATGCACGCTTAAGCCGGACAGGGCCGACTCTTCGCTCTAAGAGGCATAAGTCTTTAGGGACTTGAAACCTCTCGAACATCGACCAGTCTCTCGCCTTATCATGACAGTCAGTTTTAGCTTTCTCTACTGAGGTGCTTAGCCCAGCAGAACCGGGGCACAATCGCAGTAGTTCTCCCAGTGCTACCTTAGCCGATATAGCGGAACATAAGGTACCAAAACATGGGAGCCGGGAAAACCCAACTATTGACCCAAGACATGATTCAGAGTTGATGCATATAATGCTATAAGTTCGGGGTGCCGCACTGTCGAAAGTGTTCGAACTTCTCACACCGTATTATGGGGTATGCCTAAGCCCCTAGCGTATTGGCTGTACCAGAGTGTACGGGTGCTAGATGTCATGAATGAACATATATATATATATATATATATATATATATATAAAGGAAGAATGCAATAATAGTCTTAATGCTATGCATTGTTTATTCAAAAAGGTGCGTTAAAGCAGAATGATACAAGTAGTGCGATAAGCAAATAGTAGGACTGTCTGACATGTCCCTTCCACGAGCAAGCTGAGGAATACTATTAAAGCAAGTATTTCACTCATTATCGTAATCCACCAGGGAGTTCCGTGGTGTGACATAGCTTTCTGCCTCCTTGGTTGCTGCATCATGTGTTCGGCAATCATGCTGACGAACAGGGTTTCCAGAGATTAAAGTCCTGAAAGAGAAAAATAACAAAGTGGGAAGCCCCTAGTGCGGTTTAAGCCACGTCTTGGAGCGTGCTGTAGTCGTGCCCCCCTCCCCACCTGTGCCCATGGTATTTTTAATGCGTAATTATGTACGCGTGGCACGAATTTTACCGTTTGGCTGGGACCGGGGTGGGGGCCACATTGCTATGCGAGCTCGGAACGTGCCAGGCAGTCCATTTGCCGATTACTTCGGGCGCGCTTGAAGGTGTTCGGGTCCTTAATCGCCAAACTAGTGGATTGCCTTAAGAGGCTGCTTTGCGCTTCTGCTGCGAGGGCCGCAGTGTGCTCCTCCGTGCGGAGAGAGCGCTCTGTGTTTCCATTGACTGTGATGACCCCCCGAGGTCCTGGAATCTTGAGCTTGAGATATGCATAATGTGGTACCGCATTGAATCTCACAAATGCGGTTCGCCCGAGCAGTGCATGGTAGCCACTGTGGAACAGGAGTATGTCGAAGATTAACTCTTCGCTTCGGAAGTTATCCGGGGATCCGAAGACCACTTCTAGTGGGACTGAGCCTGTGCAATGGGTCTCTACACCTGGTATGACGCCTTTAAAGGTCGTTTTTGTGGGTTTGATTCTTGAGGGGTCTATACCCATTTTGCGCACTGTGTCCTAATAAAGCAGGTTCAGGCTGCTGCCGCCATCTATAAGGACTCGAGTGAGGTGAAATCCATCAATGATTGGGTCTAGGACTGGTGCGGTGAATCCTCCACGACGGATACTAGTGGGGTGGTCCCTGTGATCGAAGGTGATCGGACAGGAGGACCATGGGTTGAACTTTGGGGCAACTGGCTCCAACGCATATACGCCCTGACCGCATGCTTCAGCTCCCTCTTCGGGATGTGGGTTGCGTATATCATGTTCACCGTCCGCACTTGTGGGGGGAACCTCTTCTATCCTCCGGTGTTCGGCTGCCGGGGCTCCTCCTTGTCATCGCTATGTGACCCCTTATCTTTGTTTTCGGCATTTAACTTGCCGGCCTGCGTGAACACCCAACAATCCCTATTGGTGTGGTTGGCTGGCTTGTCGGGGGTGCCATGTATTTGACATGAGCAATCGAGTATACGGTCCAAACTGGACGGGCCCGGAGTGCTTCTTTTGAATGGCTTTTTCCGCTGACCGGGTTTAGAGCCTTTGAATCCGGCATTGACTGCCGTATCCTTGGTATTGTCGTTGTTAATGCGGCGCTTATGTTTGTGGCGACGTGACCTGCTGTTGCCTTCCTTGGTATCCGAAGTACCATGGTTCTTTGATATGTTATTGCTACGAGCCAACCAGCTGTCCTCTCCTGCACAAAAGCGGGTCATGAGTGTCGTGAGGGCTGCCATAGATTTCGACTTTTCCTGGCCTAGGTGCCGGGCGAGCCACTCGTCGCGGATGTTGTGCTTAAAAGCTGCTAGGGCCTTTGCATCCGGACAGTCAACGATTTGATTTTTCTTTGTTAGGAATCGTGTCCAGAATTGCCTGGCCGATTCCTCTGGCTGCTGAATTATGTGGATTAAGTCATCGGCATCCGGTGGTCGCACATAAGTGCCCTGAAAGTTGTCGAGGAATGCGGCTTCCAGATCTTCCCAACAACCAATGGACTCTGCTGCCAAGCTGTTGAGCCAATGCCGAGCTGGTCCTTTCAGTTTGAGTGGGAGGTATTTGAAGGCGTGCAGGTCATCACCGCGGGCCATGTGGATGTGCAGGAGGAAATCCTCGATCCATACCGCAGGATCTGTTGTGCCGTCGTATGATTCTATATTTACGGGTTTGAAACCCTCTGGGATTTGTTGATCCATTACTTTGTCTGTGAAGCATAAGGGGTGTGCGGCGCCTCTGTACTGGGCTATATCGCGACGCAGCTCGAATGAGTCTTGCCCGCTGTGTTCGGCCCAGCTGGACTTACTTTTACTGTATCCGGCATGACGATTATCGTCTCGCATAGTGGCATGCCCTCGTGATCCGTAGATCGATCTTGCATGTTTTGCTTTGTCCTCCAATACATGTCGTAGGTCTAGCGTATTTCCCCATGCCTTTTTATTTGAATGGCGTCGGGGTGCGGGCTGAGCTTTTGGCTGGAATGCCTCTCTGTCGCGGCCATGAGGTGGCCGATCAGCCGCGTCATACGTTGGAGATGTAGGTTTTGGTGCTTCCTCCTCTAGGCGGGGTAGCAAACTGTATTTTGGGTAACTCTTGGAGGGGCGTTCGAGTTTGTATTCCTCGGCCGCAAGGACTTCGGTCCATCTGTTAGCTAGCAAATCTTGATCAGCTTGAAGCTGCTGCCGCTTTTTCTTAAGGCTATTTGCCGTGGCTATAAGCCGGCGCTTGAAGCGCTCTTGTTCGACGAGATCCTTTGGCACGACGAATTCGTCATTGTCGAGGCTTGCCTCGTCTTCGGAGGGAGGCATGTAATTATCATCCTCCGCCTCTCCATCTGCCGCTCTCTCAGGAGGGTTGGCTTCTCCATCCTCCTGCTCTAAATCTTGGTGGAGGGGATTGTTGTTGCCTTCGGCACTGTCCGGAGTGCTATTATCTCCGGTGCCGGAATCACCGCTTTTGCCTTGGCGGGACTTAGAGAGGCGCCGCCGACGCCGGTGCTTGGGTTGCTTCTTGGAGGGGTCATCCTCCGCTGTCCCGTCGCCATTGCCTTCTTTGGGTGTGTCCACCATGTATATGTCATATGATGAGGTGGCTGTCGAGTGCCCTGTGGGCAGTGGTTCCTCTTCGCCTCCCGCATCGTCGTCCATACCGTCAATGTCTTCGGAGTCGAAGTCGATCATGTCGTTTAAGTCATCGATAGTGGCTACTAAGTGGGTGGTGGGCGGGCGGCGAATTTCTTCGTCATCCGCATCCCAATCCTGCCGGACGTAGTTCGGCCAGGACTCTCCTGACAAGGAAAGAGACCTTAATGAGTTCAGTATGTCACCAAAGGGCGAGTGCTGAAAAATATCCGCGGAGGTAAACTCAATGATCGGCGCCCAATCGGATTTGATAGGAACGGGCGCAGGCGGTTCGGAGTCCATGGCCGGAGAAGGATTCGACAGTTTGGCAACACGGCTCTCGTGAAGGGTAAGGTCGATATTCGGCTCGATCGTCGCAGAGGATACGGCCTCCATGGCGGGGTCTATCCACCCGTCCATGGATGGCACAACTGGCTCCAAATTGAGGGTCGGAGCGGCTGCCGGTGCGATTTCTTGAATAGTGTCCGATGGTAGAGCTAAATCATACTCGTCGTGACCGCGTGGCGCACAAGGCAGGGGCTCGAATCCGTCGAAGATCAAGTCTACGCGGATATCGGCCGTGTAGTTTAAGCTTCCAAACCTGACCTGGTGGCCAGGGGCGTAACTTTCGATCTGCTCCAGATGGCCGAGCAAGTTGGCCCGCAGTGCGAAGCCGCCAAACACAAAGATCTGTCCGGGGATAAAAGTCTCACCCTGGACTGTATCGCTATCGATGATCATAGGAGCCATCAAGCCTAACGGCGACGACATAGAGGAACTCTCAATGAAAGCACCAATGTCGGTGTCAAAACCGGCGGATCTCGGGTAGGGGGTCCCAAACTGTGCGTCTAAGGCGGATGGTAACAGGAGGCAGGGGACACGATGTTTTACCCAGGTTCGGGCCCTCTTGATGGAGGTAAAACCCTACATCCTGCTTGATTTCTTCTTGACAATATGAGTATTACAAGAGTTGATCTACCACAAGATCGAAGAGGCTAAACCCTAGAAGCTAGCCTATGGTATGATTGTGTGTTGTCCTACGAACTAAAACCCTCCGGTTTATATAGCCACCGGAGGGGGCTAGGGTTACAGAAGGTCGGTTAAAAAGGAGAAGATATCCATATCCGTACTGCCTAGCTTGCCTTCCACGCCAAGTAGAGTCCTATCTGGACACGGGACGAAGTCTTCAATCTTGTATCTTCATAGTCCAACAGTCCGGCCAAAGGATATAGTCCGGCTGTCCGGAGACCCCCTAATCCAGGACTCCCTCACCTGCTCTTGCTATCTCCCTGCTTCTCTAACCCGCAGCTGTCGATGTCGTTGTTTACTCAATTGACAGGAGCCCGTCCATGGCGCCACCCCTTTCGCACGCCCGATCTACTCTAGCCGCCACCTGCTTCTTCACTGCTGTTGTTGTTTTGCTTCTGCTGCTGCACCTCTAGTCGTCCCCGTCATCCGCAGGCCTCTTCGCCCGATGCTCCTATCCTTCTTCCCTGTTGTGCCTCCTGCAGGACGCCTCCCATGCTCACTACTACAAGCTTTGCCTTGCCTCCATCACATCCTTGACTATCCCTCTCTGTTGTTCCGCCAAGACCACCTAGTAGTTGTTGGACTCAAGGACCATCAAGACCGAGCCACCCCAAACCACGTCGTCTCGCCGGATCATCAAGACCATCTCAGTTTTTGCAAGTACCTCTACGCCTAAAGACGTTGGATGCGCCAAGTTCCACTATGATATGTACCACTACTGTCGCTGAGGGTTTCGTCAGGTTCAACTACATTGACTACGTACGATGACAACCCCGGGCATCCACAGAAACTCGTGGGACTATGACCGTGAATGTCTACCGTCGACCCCAAGTTACTCGGATGCGTCAAGTCCCTCTCCGAGATGCGTACCATGCTACCTCTTGAGCACTGCATTGGTTTTCCCTTGAAGAGGAAAAGGTGATGTAGCAAAGTAGCATAAGTACTTCCCTCAGTTTTTGAGAACCAAGTGTCGGCGTTCTGGGAACGGGGGTCCCTAGACTTGCCTGCCTGTGGCCTGCGGCGTGGCTCAAAGGGGGGCCCAGCGCGGCCCATCTTCACCAACACAAACCCAAGACCCTCGCGAGGGGCCAAGCCTCGCGGGGCGGACGACGCGGAGCTTCCTCAGGCGTGGCCTCGTCTGGCTGGCTCACGAGGAGGCGGAGAGATCAAGGCGGGGTACCTCACGAGGTGCCCGTGACGCAAGCCATGACGACCGGGGGCGCCAGGCGGGTGCCAGCCCGCGCAGTGTCCTCCCTTCCTCTTTGGTGCAAAGGGGGCAAGCGCAGCCACAGAGTACCGAGGCATCAGGCAAAGGTTGCCATTTCGGTGCAACGAGACCAAGACTAGGAGGACTACGAGACGGAGGTCACCGTGGAGCCCAAGACGGCGTCATCACCAGACCTTTGGGCAGGTGAAGACTACTTTTGTCAGGATAGTTGATACTAGCTGTCCCCCTTCAAATTAGCCAGCCATAGTTTATACCAGACCTTCCCGCTCGATATTTGGGAAGAGGACCAGGGCCTCTATAAATAGGACCAGCCACCCACAGAGCCCAAGGGGGCGAGAGGCTAGAGGATGGGGGGAAAAGAGCTGGCCGGAGAGTTGGAAAGATAGAGAAGATCAGGTAGAGAGAGAGAGAGAGCAAGGTGACTGAGCTCCTCCCAGCAGTTCATCACCCCAGCTAATAACAGACCCTCGTGAGGCTATTCTTCCTTGTATTGTTCATCATCATCAGCCCAGGAGGCAATCCACCACACCACACACTGGAGTAGGGTATTACACCACAACGGTGGCCCGAACCAGTATAAACCCTGTGTCTCTTGTGTGTTGTTCTTTCCTGAGTTTAGATCCTAGTAAGGCGGAGGAGTGCAGGTAGATAGGAGGCGAAATCTCCGCGCGCACCCCAGTGTTCGAACATCAAGGGTCTGCCGGAACCCGAAATCCGACATTTGGCGCGCCAGGTAGGGGTGCGCCGGGATTTGTCTTCCACCACCCTGTTCTCCTCCGACCATCACGCCCATGTCTGACGCTCGTCGGGCCCGCGCCGAGCGCCGGGCCGGGCTCGCTACCCGCGTCGCCCAGACGGCCCCTGTCGGCGGGCGTCCTTGCCGTTCCCCGTCACCTTCCGTCAACACCGCCACCGGCCCGGCGGGGGATGAGCAGCAAGCATTGTCCCAGCATCCGTCCGTGCGGCAAGACGGCCGCACAGCAACTCCCTCGCTCACCCCAGCTAGTTCTTCGTCCCGCGCGCTCCGCGCGCCCACGGAGGCTCGGGCTGCACTCCTCGCGGCGAACGAGCTCCTATGCTACCGTCCCGTCGACGACGTCTATGAAGAATGGCTCGACCGCGTCGCCAAGCTCGTCCGCGCCGCAGGGGGCTCTCCTGCGCCGTCCGTTCCGCTGCACCGCACCCCGCCCCGCGCGGGCAGTGAAGCCCTGGCGGCGCCCCAGCCGCCTCCTCCTAGGAAAGGCGCCATGGCTCCAAGGCGCGTGGCCCTTGGCCGGAACCCGCTCCGCCAGGCGCCAGCGCAGCAAGAGCAGAGCTGTCAAGAAGTCCCTCGCCCGCAGGAAGCTGCCCGGGCGCTGCCTGCTCCAGCACATCGCGACCATGCTCCTGCTCCCGCGCGTCAAGACCCCGCGCTGCTCCTAGCTGGAGCGCATGGGGACATGCAAGACCAAGTTCCCCGTCATCCAAGGCCTCCCGTGGCCACAGTAGGCTGCCGCGCCTTCACCGCCGAGCTACGCAACATCGCGTGGCCCGGCAAGTTCAAGCCAGACTTGCCTCCTCGCTACGACGGCACGGCTGACCCTGCGGAGTTCCTCCAGCTCTACGAGCTGGGCATCGAAGCTGCCAATGGAGACGAGAAGGTCATGGCGAACCGGTTCCCCATGGCACTCAAGGACGGGGCCCGCACCTGGCTCCTGAACCTGGCTCCAGGCACAATCTCCTCCTGGGACGAGATGCGCACCCGCTTCATCGCCAACTTCCAAGGCACTCGCGACCGGCCACCCGTCGTGTGCGACATGCGCCGCATCAAGCAACAGCCCGGGGAGACCTTGCAAAAGTACATCCAGTGCTTCAACAATGCGCGCCTCAAGATTCCCAAGGTGACTGAGGAGGCCATCATCTCGGCCTTCTCCGACGGCGTGCGCGACGTCAAGATGAAGGAGGAGCTGGCGATGGATGAAGACCTGTGCACTTCCTTGGAACTGTTCAACCTGGCAACCAAGTGCGCCAGGGCCGAGGAAGGGCGTCTCTCCCTCCTCGAGCTGCCTGCCGCAGACCCAGAAGAGAAGAAGCCCAAGGCCAAGGATGTGAAGCGCAAGGGGGCTGCCGTGCTCGCGGCAGAACCAGACACCAAGTAGGGCAGAGATCAGCCCGAACCTTCCAAGGGCAGCAGGTACTGTGTGTACCACGACCTCCACACCCACAACACCAACGAATGCAAAGAGCTCCGAGCCGTGTGAGAAGGAAGGATCGGCTGTCGCCCTGACCGCAGTGACCAGGGCTACGGCCGAGGAGGAGGAAGGAACGCAGGACGCTGGGAAGACCGTGGCCCGCGCCAAGGGTGGCGCGATCAACCTCGCGAGGATCGCTGGCAAGACCCGCCTCGCGATGGAGGCTGGAGGGATCAGCCTCACGAGGATCGCCCGCAAGGCAACGCAGGCCTCCCACCGCTGCCGCTGCAGCCAAGGAGAAACGAGGACCGCCACCAGGACGAGGGGGCTGGGGGCTTCCAGGAGCCGCGCGCGATCGCCTGCATCCTGGGCGGGGCCCAAGCCCCAGCCTCTCAGCGCATCTTCAAGAAGTTCGCCCACGAAGTGAACGCACTCCTCCCCAGGCTCGAAGCCACGCGCCCTCTCAGGTGGTCGGCGTGCGCCATCACGTTCAGCTCAGCAGATCAGCTCAAGTGTGCGGCTAGAGCCGAAGTTCTCCCGATGCTTTGTTCCCCGATCATCAGCAACGTGGTGGTCACCAAGACCCTCATCGATGGCGGGGCAGGGCTCAACGTCCTGTCCGTGGAAACATTCAACAACCTCCAAGTGCCCTACAACCAGCTTTAGCCAACCAAGCCTTTCTCTGGCATCACCGACGGCTCCACGACCCCGATTGGGCAGGTCCGCCTCCCTGTCACCTTTGGGGCACGCGACAACTACCGCACCGAGCTTATCGACTTCGACGTCACTCACATTCGCCTGCCGTACAATGCCATCCTTGAGTACCCAGCGCTGGCCAAGTTCATGGCCGTAACTCACCATGGCTACAATGTCCTCAAGATGCCAGGAAGCGGCGGAGTCATCACGGTGCCCTGTGAAGAGAAGGACGCGTTGTGTTCCCTGGAACGAGCCTTTCAGGCCGCGTCACTGGAAGACCCAGATCGTGGAAGCAGGAGGCCTCCCGAGACCGCCCCTAAGAAGAAGAAGACATCGTCCGGCCCGACCACTCGGGAGGCAGGCCCCTCTGGGCCCACGCCTGCCCAGGGGTAACCTCCTTCCATCGCATAGGAAAGCGCGCCCAGCGCCCTCCTCAGGCAGGGCTCGGGGGCTCTCTCCTAGAGGGCCACCGACCTAGCTAGGGTCACGAGGGAGGCGCTTGGGCACCAGATGGAGGCGTGTTTCGAAGCACGTTTCCCTCAAGAAGGAGCAAGGCAAGGAGACCCAGACCCTCAGGAGTTCGTCAGCAAGGCCATTCAGGAGCTACATGAGTCAAGAGTCATGAAAGGCGGCCGCCGCCTACCAGCAGTGGCTCCCCATCCAGGCGAGGATGGTGGGCTGCGCGTCTGCATCGACATACCAGGGCTCAACCGAGTCGCCTCTCTGGAGCACCTCTGGCCCTCGCGAGTGGGGCACTGCGGAGGCCCACCCCACATCTACGTTCGCATGCCTTACGGCTTGCCGAATGCGGCTGACACGTACCGGTGCCTCATGAGGGGCATCACGGAGGCACGAGAGGCCAGGCGTTCCGCAGCCCTGGCAGGGATGGAGATGGCCTGTGAGGAGCCGCCAGCGCCTCCGGAGCCTCCCAAGGCCCCTGGGCCTGGGGGCTCGGGAGGATCGGCTTCCGCAGCCCGGCGAGTCTGCTACACCAACGCTCCTTCGTCCTCAACATCATCAGGTGACATCTTTCGAGTTTTATTTCCAGCTGGGAGCGCCCCCCCAGGGCTGCATTATTCCAGGCCATGTGGGTCCGTCCCTGCAGCGTGTATCCCTTTTTTATTGCATGTTGTTAGCTTACCTTGTTGGGGGCGCCCCTCGGGCTGCATGATCCCCAAGCCGCTCGGGCCTGACCCAGTGATGTCCGCATTCCTAGCATCTATTTGAACGAATCCACTCCTTCGCGGCTAATGTGTTTTACCTAGTTGCCTGCTCAGCTGACGCCAACTAACAGAGCTGCTCCCAAACGGCACGACACTTGCGCATGGGTCCGTCCCTGCAACGCCGACAAACCTGGATGGCTGAGCTCTGGCCGCGGCAGCCCCGCATAACGTCACCTCGTCAAGCCTTCAGTGCCTCACTACCCCTCCGAAGCAACCAACGGCTGACTGTCAATTGTCATGGCAACCCCTTGTTTCTTCTATGATGGACCTGCAGGACCTCCCGAAGGAGTTGCGTCAGGCGAGGCCCTTGCGGTGTCTCCTTCGCTCTCGTCCGCGTGAACCGCTTGCACGTTAAAGGGGGGTGCCTGAGCATCGCGACTCAGGGCTCCTACTGGCTCTCCAGCCCACACCCTCTGGCCTTGACCACGGCATCGCGACCTGGAATACCAGTGATGGCTGAGACTCGCTCGAGGGCCGGGACCCGAGGACGTAGAGCAGAAAGGGGAGCAAAGGCAAGAGGGGAGAGACACACGAGGACCTCGCCGAGCAACCTCGCGCCTACGGATGCACGGACCCGGCGACACACCAGAGAGCGGCCCCCGATCCTCGAGATAAGTCATCACCCGGAAGCGCCAGCTGCTGTGGCACCATCCCCGCACCTAATGCTATCCCGTGTTAGGGACGCCGCTCTCCTTTCTCACCAAACAACGGCTGCTTGGGCGCCAAAGGGGACCTCCTGAGCATCGCGACTCAGGGGCTCTTACCGGACTCCGGGTCGCTCACCTCCTGGCCTTGACCACGGCATCGCGACCTGGCATACCAGCGACGGCTGAAGCCGCCTTGGGACTGGGACCTGTCGGCGCAGAGCACCAAGCCCTCATGAGGTTCGAAATGGAGGACTGAGCTAAGACGGAATGAGAAACTCGCGCGATTCTACGACAAGGGTTATATTAACAAAACAGGATCACAGGCACCTTACAAGCCCCCACGGGGCGCGTTTTTGATTCCTCGCAGGGAACAGATCCTAAAGGGACACAAACTACGCACGACCCTACAAAAGACGCCATCATCAATAGTGGGTCGTCAAGCACCGACGCCAACCCCATCCAGATCAGAGTCGGCAGTGGCCTGACGAGCCTGCCCTGCTCCTGGAGCGGCGCCGGCTCGGGGGCTCGTAGTTGTCGTCACTTGTCACCGGAGTCGCGAAGAGCTCGCCGGAGTCGCTGGAGCCTCCGACGCCTCCACCGCCTGAGGAGCCGCCAAGGGAGCAGTTGGCGGGCCCAGTCCTCGTCGTGGCAGGGTCCTGGCCACCTTCCCCGGGGCAGCACTCCAGCCGGCGCCCGCTCGCATCGAAGAGCTTGAAGAGCATCACCGAAGCACCGTCATAATCCAAGTGGACCGCAAAGACGCCCCTTACCCTGCAAACCCGGGCGATCTCTCTCCAGCCCCGAGTCATGAAGACCTCGCCCGCGGCAACGACCGCGACGTCTGCCTCGGTCGCGAGGGTGCTGCAGCCGGCGTGCTGCAGCCAGAGCTCTAGGGGCTCCCCCTGCGGGATGATGGAGGCGAAGAAGGGAGGAAGGCGGATCCAAGACTGAAGAGGAATGGGAACGCGGAGCACGAACTCTCGGGAGGAGCCCTCGGTGTGGACCCCAGGGGGGACGACCCACACCTTCATGACCCGTCGGCACCGACGGCGGCGCCGCCCATGGCGGTCAGCATCAGCTCCTTCGGGGCCCTCAACATGGGCGTACAATGGCAGCGGGAACCCCGGCGGCACCCGCTCGCACCAAGGCCTCGACACCACCTGAAGGGCCCCTTCGTCCGGGCCACGGGGGACGAGCCGTTTCTTCGGCGGGAGTGGGTCTGGATCCTCTCGGGGAGCTTTTCCCTTCTCTGCCATCGAGAACCGGTGGATCGGAGCCATCGCAGCAAGATGGAGCAAGGATCGGGAAGAAGGAGAAGCAAGGAGGGATGGACTGGAAGGGCGCGCGCTATCCCGTACTTATGGCCGGCGAAGGCCAACCGCCGACCTCCACGATTGCAGGTAATCTTGACCCGCTTTGCATGCAGGGACTTGTCCAATCCGCGCAGTTGCCGAGGCACCATGGGGAAGTGGAGACGCCCACGACCAACCAACCGCCATGCGTCGCCCAAGGCCGCAGGCTGTTAGGGCCCGTGGCGCTTTGCTCTTGCCCTTCCGCCTCCCTGCATGGCCAAGTTTGGGCGCGCCTTGGGCCCGGGGGCTACTGTCGGTGTTCTGGGAACGGGGGTCCCCAGACTTGCCTACCTGCGGCCTGCGGCGTGGCTCAAAGGGGGGCCCAGCATGGCCCATCTTCACCAACACAAACCCAAGACCCTCGCGAGGGGCCAAGCCTCGCGGGGCGGACAACGTGGAGCTTCCTCAGGCGTGGCCTCGTTAGGCTAGCTCATGAGGAGGCGGAGAGATCAAGGCGGGGTACCTCACAAGGTGCCCATGACGCAAGCCATGACGACTGGGGGCGCCAGGCGGGTGCCAGCCCGCGCAATGTCCTCCCTTCCTCTTTGGTGCAAAGGGGGCAAGCGCAGCCGCGGAGTACCGAGGCATCAGGCAAAGGTTGCCATTTCGGTGCAACGAGACCAAGACCAGGAGGACTACGAGATGGAGGTCACCGTGGAGCCCAAGACGGCGTCATCACCAGAGCTTTGCGCAGGCGAAGACTACTTTTGTCAGGATAGTTGATACTAGCTGTCCCCCTTCAAATTAGCCCGCCATTGTTGGCTCCCTTCCCGCTCGATATTTGGGAAGAGGACCAGGGCCTCTATAAATAGGACCAGCCACCCACAGAGCCAAAGGGGGCGAGAGGCTAGAGGCTGGGGGGAAAAGAGCTGGCCAGAGAGTTGGAAAGATAGAGAAGATCAGGTAGAGAGAGAGAGAGAGCAAGGTGACTGAGCTCCTCGCAGCAGTTCATCGCCCCAGCTAAGAACAGACCCTCGCGAGGCTGTTCTTCCTTGTATTGTTCATCATCATCAGCCCAGGAGGCAATCCACCACACCACACACTGGAGTAGGGTATTACACCACAATGATGGCCCGAACCAGTATAAACCCTGTGTCTCTTGTGTTGTTCTTTCCTGAGTTTAGATCCTAGTAAGGCGGAGGAGTGCAGGTAGATAGGAGGCGAAATCTCCGCGCGCACCCCAGTGTTCGAACCTCAAGGGTCTGCCGGAACCCGAAATCCGACACCAAGGTATCAATCCAGTAGGAGATCATGCTCAAGTCCCACGCACCTACACAAAAAATAAGAACCTCGCAACCAGCACGATAAAGGGGTTGGCAATCCCTTCACGGTCACTTACGAGAGTGAGATCTGATAGATATGATAAGATAATATTTTTGGTATTTTTATGATAAAGAGAAATAAAGATGCAAAGTATAATAAACGGCAAAGGAAATAACTAAGTGTTGGAAGATTAATATGATGGAAGATAGTCCCGGGGCCATAGGTTTCACTAGTGGTTTCTCTCAAGAGCATAAGTATTACGGTGGGTAAACGAATTACTGTCGAGCAATTGATAGAATTGAGCATAGTTATGAGAATATCTAGGTATGATCATGTATATAGGCATCACGTGCGCGACAAGTAGACCGAAATGATTCTGCATCTACTATTATTACTCCACATATCGACCGCTATCTAGCATGCATCTAGAGTATTAAGTTCATAAGAACAGAGTAATGCTTTAAGGAAGATGACATGATGTAGAGGGATAAACTCATGCAATATGATATAAACCCCATCTTTTTATCCTCGATGGCAACAATACAATACGTGTCGGTTCCCTTTCTGTCACTGGGATCAAGCACTGCAAGATTGAACCCAAAGCTAGGCACTTCTCCCATTGCAAGAAAGATCAATCTAGTAGGACAAACCAAACTGATAATTCGAAGAGACTTGCAAAGATAAACCAATCATACATAAAAGAATTCAGAGGAGAATCAAATATTGTTCATAGATAATCTGGATCATAAACCCACAATTCATCGGATCTCGACAAACACACCACAAAAGAAGATTACATCGAATAGACCTCCAAGAGAATCAAGGAGAACTTTGTATTGAGATCCAAAGAGAGAGAGGAAGCCATATATCTAATAACTCTGGACCTGTAGGTCTAAAGTAAACTACTCACACATCATCGGAGAGGCCATGCAGTTGATGTAGAGGCCCTCCATGATCAATTCCCCCTTCGGCGGAGCTCCAGAAAAGACCCCGAGATGGGATCTCTCGGGTACAGAAGGTTTCGGCGGTGGAATTAGGTTTTTGTGGTGCTCCTGGATGTTTGGGGGGTACGTGGGTATATATAGGAGGAAGAAGTACGTCGGTGGAGCAGCGGAGGGCCCACGAGGGTGGAGGGCGCACCCAGGGGGTAGGCGCGCCCCCTGCCTCGTGCCTTCCTCGGTTGTTTCTTGACGGCCACTCCAAGTCTCCTGGATCATGTTTGTTGAGAAAATCACATTCCCGAAGGTTTCATTCCGTTTGGACTCCGTTAGATATTCCTTTTCTTCCAAACCCTCAAATAGGCAAAAAAGCAGCAATTTGGGCTGGGCCTCCGGTTAGTAGGTTAGTCCCAAAAATGATATAAAAGTGTAAAATAAAGCCCATTAACATCCAAAATAGATAATATAATAGCATGGATCAATCAAAAATTATAGATACGTTGGAGCTGTATCATACCACTACTTCCACTACCGTTGCGAGAATGTCTACTTCCCTCTACTAACTCGATCCGCCCCAAAACGCATGCTTCGAAGGTATAACCGCCGAGGACGACCGCCATGAACGAGTGCATGAGTGATGTATGAGATGAACCGCGCGTTTGCACCGTATGTGAATTGTTTGCACGTTCCTTGTTTTCCATGTTGTCAACCTGTGGGAACCCGGTAACCGGGATCACCCCACTATCTCCATGAGCTACCGGAGTCGGAATGTTGCCATGGCACCATTTCCGTTGTCGTTGCCGTGGCACCCCTTTCGTTTCCGCTACGGTGACAAATGCTTCATATCATGCTGATGTCAACTTTTCATTAAAAATTGCATATAACTTGGATATGTCATCCGCATCATGTTAACAACATTTAATTGTTTAAAATTTTTGTTTGCATTAAATTTCTATATGCACATGTGGGGATTTACCGAAATTGTTGTTTATTGTTCCAGCCTCATTTAAATTGCCTAAAAATGTGTAGTTTACTTATGCCTCACTTCTTGCCATGTTAACCAACATTTAATATTGTTGAGTACATAAACGGGAGTTAACTAAATAATCGAATGTGGTGTTTCATCAATATGCAACTCGTTGCATATTGAGCTCCACTCAATTTGTAGTATTTTATTGTTGCACTTGCCATGCCATGAATCATTAAACATGACATGCATCATACTTGTTTGTGCATCATGCCATGTTTATGTGATGGTTGTTTGCCGTGATGCTTGCTTCTTTCCGGTTGCGCTTCTCCTTGATAGTTCCGGTAACATTGCGATTCCGAGGATCTGTTCGACTAAATCGGTTCGTCTGCTTCATGGAATCGTTCTTCTTCCCAGCGGGATTTCAGGCAAGATGACCGTCACCTTGGATCTCACTACTATCTTTGCTATGCTAGTTGTTCTCTCTATCGCTATGTCGCGCTGCCTACCACTTGTTTATCAAGCCTCCCAAATTGCCATGAAAACCTCTAACCTTTTTGCCCTTTTGAGCAAACCATTGTTTGGCTATGTTGCTGCTTTGCGCAGCCCCTCTTATAGCGTTGCTAGTTGCAGGTGCAGTTGCAGGTTGTTCCTTGTTGGGACATGGATATCATGGGATATCACAATATCTCTTATTCAATTAATGCATCTATATACTTGGTAAAGGGTGGAAGGCTCAACCTTATGTCTGGTGTTTTGTTCCACTCTAGCCGCCCTAGTTTCCCTCATACGGGTGTTATGTTCCATGATTTTGCGTCCCTAACACGATGAGGGGTATGGGACCCTCTTGACGTTTCGCGTTGAATAAAACTCTTCCAGCAAGGCCCAACCTTGGTTTTACCATTTGCCTAATAACAACTAAAACTTGCATAGGGACTTGCCGGCCCCCGTGGATTTTTAATCAACCACCGGGCCAATGCTCCACATTTGTGTTGGTCCAAACTAGAGCACCGTGCGGGGCTGCCCCAAGGCAACTTGAGGTATTTGGTATATACATGTACACGTAGCTCATCCGGCGTACCCTAGGAACGAGATCACGCTACTCCTATCAGGCTAGGTCGGTGCATCGGGAGGTCTTGCTGGTTTTGTTTTACAATTGTCGAAATGTCTTGTGCACCGAGATTCCGAGTCTGATCGGGTGTCCTGTGATGGAGGATTGTCTCCGCGGATCATGAGCTTGTCAGGGGCTAACATGGGAAACCCCTGCAAGGTTCAAACTTTCGAGAGCCATGCCCACGGTTATGAGGCGGGTGGGAATTTATTAATATCCGGTTGTAGAAGACTTGAAGTAAACTCAATTAAAATACACCAACCACATTGTGTAACCGTGACTGTCTCTTTTCGGGGAAGTTCGAGAGGAGAACACGGTTGGGTTATGTTTGAACATAGGTAGTTCTGGACCACTTCTTGATCCTTTTTAGTTGGCGACCGTTTGCGTAGTTTCTCATCTTACTCTTGTATTCGTAAGTTAGCCACCATACATTGCTTAGTCGTTGCTGCAACCTCACAACTTTACCCCTTCCTTGCCCATTAAGCTTCGCTAGTCTTGACACCCATAGTAATGGGATTGCTGAGTCCTAGTGGCTCATAGATTACTACAACACCAGTTGCAGGTATCATATCACGGGGTTTGGATGCACCGGCGAAGTTTGCACCAACTCTCAATGTGAGAAAGAGCTATGCACTGTACCGAAGAGGATAGCAATGATGTAAGGGTGAGAGTGCGTATAATCCATGGACTCAACATTAGTCATAAAGAACTCACATACTTATTGCAAAAATCTACAAGCCATCAAAAACCAAGCACTACGTGCATGCTCCTAGGGGATAGATTGGTAGGAAAAGACCATCTCTCATCCCCGACCGCCACTCATAAGGAAGACAATCAAAGAACACCTCATGTTTAAAATTTGTTACATAACGTTTACCATATGTGCATGCTACGTGACTTGCAAACTTCAGCACAAGCACTTCTCAAATTCACAACTACTCAACTAGCACGACTTTGATATTATTACCTCCATATCTCAAAACGATCATCAAGCATCAAACTTCTCTTAGTATTCAAAACACTCATAGGAATTTTTTTACTAATCTTGAATACCTAGCATATTAGGATTATTTAAGAAAATTACCATGTTGTTCTAAAGACTCTCAAAATAATATAAGTGACGCATGAGAGTTCATCTATTTATATAAAATAAAACCACCACCGTGCTCTAAAAAGATATAAGTGAAGCACTAGAGCAACAACAAACTACTCCGAAAGATGTAAGTGCAGATCAATGAGTAGTCGAATAATTATGCAACTATGTGAAGACTCTCTAACATCTAAAAAGAGGCTAGATTAATTATTTATTACTAAACAGGAGCAAAAAGCAAGGAACAAAAATAAAGTTAGGTTGCCTCCCAAGAAGCGCTATCCTTTAACGCCCGTAGCTAGGCATGATGATTTCAATGATGCTCATATAAAAGATAAGAATTGAAACATAAAGAGAGCATCATGAAGAATATAACTAGCACATTTAAGTCTAACCCACATCCTATGCATAGGGATTTTGTGAGCAAAAAACTTGTGGGAATAAGAATCAACTTGTATAGGAAGGTAAAACAAGCATAACTTCAAAACTTTAAGAAAATAGAGAGGAAAGTTGATATTGTTGCAATTCCTACAAGCATATATTCCACCCTCATAATAATTTTTAGTAGCATCATGAATGAATTCAACAATATAACCAGCACCTAAAGCATTCTTTTCATGATCTACAAGCATAGAAATTTTATTACTCTCCACACAAGCAAAATTCTTCTCATTCGGAATAGTGGGAGTATCATAAGAGACTCGAATACTATAAATTGTTTCCACATTAAAATAGTAATGTTCAGAAAAGGGGTAATCATAATCATGACAAGTTTTATAAATATAATCATAATTTTTATAGCATAAGTATCATCACAATAATCATCATAGGTAGGAGGCATGCTATCATCATTATAAATTTGCATATCAAAACATGGGAGACTAAAAATATCATCTTCATTAAACGTAGCATCCCCTAGCTTGGGACAAACATTAATTGCAGAAAATATATTCTCAAAAACATCACATCAAACATAGCATCCCCAAGCTTGGGCTTTTTCGTATCATAAGCATAATCACTCTCATCATTAATAGTATGGATAACACCAATAGTATAGCAATTATCATATTCTTCCAAGCAAGTGCCAAAAAGATTTTCAAGATCATAAGGAGTATCATTATCTTCCCAATCATAATCATCACAACAAGCAATAGGCATGACGAGATCATCATCAAGTGCACCATCTTCATTTTCATGAGGCAAAACAATAATAGGAGCAACATTATTTGGGAGAGATATCATTTTACCTCTCTTCCTTTTTCTTTTCTTCTTCTTCACCTCATGTGTGGGTTCAATCCTCTTTTTGGAGCTTCTTATTAATGAGATTGGTTGAATAGAAGGCTGCTCCTCGTTACCTGATTCATCATAAGAAATAATAGGAGAATATTGGGAAGTCTCTTCCCTTTCATTAGTGTTCTCTTCATCTTCTATTTATTTTGTTTTCTTTATGTAATTGGAAATATAAGGATTTTCAATACAATTCACCGCACAATACATATAAATTTCCTCTAGATCAAAGCCAAGAAGTTTATAATGGGCAAATTCTGGAAGATGCTTAGTTATACGTTTCATTTCTTCGTATCCCATAAGCAAACTAAGTTCATTATAATGTGCAAGGGAAATCAAGTCATCACAATTTTTGGACATGATTAGATCATGAAACAATTTGCATCGGATAGCTAAATGACCCTGTTCATTGCAAAGTCCACAAGTATGGCCAATAAAATTTAAATTTTCAGCACAATCATCTAGCCTTTCTTGCAACAATTTAGTTTCTAAGTATTTATGCCTCATGCAATATCTATCTTCCCTATTTGGTGTGTACTTACAAACCCAATGCACTCCACAAAAATTGACATGTTTATAGGAGACATTTTCATCATAACTAGTGCAATCATCATTAGTACCATGGATATTCAAGGAGTGCATACTAACAACATTGAAATCATGCTCACCATTCAAAGATTTAGTGCCAAACATTTTAATGCATTCTTCTTCTAACACTTTGGCACAATTTTCCTTTCCATCATACTCACGAAAGATATTGAAAAGATGAAGCGTATGAGACAAACTTAATTCCATTTTTTTGTGTAATTTTCTTTTATAAACTAAACTAGTGATAAAACAAGAAACTAAAAGACTCGATTGCAAGATCTAAAGATATACCTTGAAGCACTCACCTCCTCGGCAACGGCGCCAGAAAAGAGCTTGATGTCTACTACACAACCTTCTTCTTGTAGACGTTGTTGGGCCTCCAAGTGCAGAGGTTTGTAGGACAGTAGCAAATTCCCCTCAAGTGCATGACCTGAGGTTTATCAATCCGTAGGATGCGTAGGATGAAGATGGTCTCTCTCAAGCAACCCTGCAACCAAATAACAAAGAGTCTCTTGTGTCCCCAACACACCCAATACAATGGTAAATTGTATAGGTGCACCAGTTCGGCGAAGAGATGGTGATACAAGTGGTATATTTATAGTAGATAATGGTTTTTGTAATCTGAAAATATAAAAACAGCAAGGTAACAAGTGGTAAAAGTGAGCGTAAACGGTATTTCAATGCGTTGAAACAAGGCCTAGGGTTCATACTTTCACTAGTGCAAGTTCTCTAAACAATAATAACATAATTGGATCACATAACTATCCCTAAACATGCAATAAAGAGTCACTCCAAATTCACTAATAGCGGAGAACGAACGAAGAGATTATGGTAGGGTACGAAACCACCTCAAAGGTATTCTTTCCAATCAATCCGTTGGGCTATTCCTATAAGTGTCACAAACTGCCCTAGAGTTTGTACTAGAATAACACCTTAAGACACAAATCAACCAAAACCCTAATGTCACCTAGATACTCCAATGTCACCTCAAGTATCCGTGGGTATGATTATACGATATGCATCACACAATCTCAGATTCATCTATTCAACCAACACATAGAACCTCAAAGAGTGCCCCAAAGTTTCTACCGGAGAATCACGACGAAAACATGTGCCAACCCCTATGCATAGGTTCATGGGCGGAACCCGCAAGTTGATCATCAAAACATACATCAAGTGAATCACGTGATATCCCATTGTCACCACAGATACGCACGGCAAGACATACATCAAGTGTTCTCAAATATTTAAAGACTCAATCTGACAAGATAACTTCAAAGGGGAAACTCAATCCATTACAAGAGAGTAGAGGGGGGAGAAAACATCATAAGATCCAACTATAATAGCTAATATCACGATACATCAAGATCGTACCACCTCAAGAACACTAGAGAGAGAGAGAGAGAGATCAAACACATAACTACTTGTACATACCCTCAGCCCCGAGGGAGAACTACTCCCTCGTCGTCATGGAGAGCACCGGGATGATGAAGATAGCCACCAGAGAGGGATTCCCCCTCTGGCAGGGTGCTGGAACGGGTCTAGATTGGTTTTTGGTGGCTACGGAGGCTTCTGGCGGTGGAACTCCTGATCTATTGTGCTCCCCGCTCGTTTTAGGGTATATGGATATATATAGGCGGAAGAGGTACGTCAAGGGAGCCACGAGGGTCCCACGAGGTTGGAGGGCGCGCCCTAGGGGGGTGGGCACGCTCCCTGCCTCGTGGCTCCCTCGTTTCTTCCTTGACGTGGACTCCAAGTCTCTCGAGTTGATTTCCTTCCAAAAATAAGTTCCGTGAAGTTTCAGGTCAATTGGACTCAGTTTGATTTTCCTTTTCTGCGATACTCTAAAACAAGGAAAAAACATAAACTCGCACTGGGCTCTGGGTTAATAGGTTAGTCCCAAAAATAATATAGAAGTGTATAATAAAGCCCATAAACATCCAAAACAGATAATATAATAGCATGGAACAATCAAAAATTATAGATACGTTGTAGACGTATCATAGGACTGGGGTTAACTAGCAGGAACAGGTCTCAAAAACTAAAGGGACAACATAGATGAAAGCTACAGAATATGTATCGTTTGCACTCGAGATAAACTAGATGGCACACAAAAGTATTAAGGAACAACATAGATTATACTAGAAGTGGTATAATACTATAATCACCAGCCTATGGGATAGCATTGGCTGATGGATGATAACTATGGAACAAAGTTACCTAAAGAACAAGTCTCTTAGCTGAACTATGGAACATCGTTAACTCCTGAACAAGACCCGTAACAGATCAACATGAATATACAGTGAAATGTGAGAATCTATTTTCAATGCTTAGATGAATAATAAAGCCATAAATGTTGCACACAAGTAAGATGAGGGTATAACCTATTTGGCCACCATCCATAGGAGTGAGCATCATGTGCTGACTTGTCGATGGCCATGCAGTTGTTGTGGCTTTCCATGTCGAGCACGCGCATTCGATGCAAGGAACTGTTGAGTGGGGACTATAGCTGCCTTCTGGTGCATGCTTCCCTTATTGGAGCAGCTGCGGTGAGTCAGAAGATGGTGTGGCTGAAGATGCAGAAAACACATAATGTTAAGAATGACACATGTCTCTGATCTGAAGAAATACCATAATAGATCAACAGCAAGGTACGAGAGTGGTTACACGTCTGTTGACTGAAGACTAAATTGGGGTCACATGATTTTATTTTATTTTCATACTGTCTGATCTATGCCGGATGGCTTGATGGCCGTCTTGTGCCTCCTGGCTAACACTGTTCGGAATCTTCCCCGAAGATCCAGTGACCACCGGCAGAGCAGCCTACCTCCACCACCCGTGGCCCCGAGCAAAACCCAGCTCCCGGACCCACTGCATTGCCGTGGTTGCACCGCCCCCGGGCCAATCCACAAAGACTCGCTGTCATCCACATCCGGCGGTGCCAGTACCTTCAACCCACTCAACTCTAAGATAGCCATCTAAGCGCTGCTTCCACGGTGAACTTGCGCCCCCGCACCCTTATGTTAGACACCAGCCAACCGGTAGCCTAGGAGCTCCGCCGGCTCGAGGGGTGTTGCTTCCCATTGGGAATCGATTGGCCTAGAATAAAAATTCAAACAACTGACGCCTAAATAAAGTGATTTGAGATGAGGGTGCGACCTATCTGGCGGCCCGGTGAAGTAGGCAGCTCCAGCTACCTAGTCGGTGAGGCCGGCGCGGTTGCGGTGGCTACCGGCGGCAGGGAAGTAGAGATGTCGCGATGGTCGACGGCTACGGGGAAGCAGCGTCGGGGCTCTGGACGTGTCCAAAGTTGGAGCCGCTCCGGCGCCGTGAACAACGGCGGGGGTGAGTCGGCTCCGGTACGGTTCACGCAGCCGTCGTCGAGGCAGCTCCGGCAGCACAGAATAAGAGGCACACGGCTCAGTGCACGGGCAAATGGAGAGCGTCTCCGGGATTAGAGAGGAGGGCGGCTGTGAATTTGGTGCGGTGGGGGGCGCCATGGAGGAGGGGCTGAGGTTTCACGGCTCGGGAGAAGGGAGCTTTCGTGGAGAAGGTGATTTGGCGCCCACAAGGTATGAATGGGGAATTAGGAGGGGGAACCATGTCTTACGGACACATTTGTCTGAAATGTGGGGGAGAGTTACAGTTCTACCCATTCCTTTAGGCTTCTTGGCTTGGGTCTGTGTACTGAGGGTCGGGGATAGTAGAGTAACTTTGCTTCTCCCAAATAGTGGGCGCGAGCAATTTCGGGCGAGGAGGGCATGTTTTGAAATATACTGGGTGCAAGTGATTTCGGGTGAGGAGGGCGTGTTTTGAAATATAGTGGGTGCGAGCGATTTCGGGTGAGTAGGGCGTGTTTTGAAATATAGTGTGCGCGAGCGATTTCGAGCGAGGAGAGCGTGTTTTGAAATAATGGGCGCGAGCTATTTCGGGCGAGGAGAGGGTGTTTTGCCGACCATGGTTTAGGAATTATTCAGCACATGTCAATTCGGCCGAGGAGAAGGCGCGCTTGCATGAAGTTACAGACCTACCCTCGATGTATAACGAGCCAATTGATGCGTGTCCCACATAGGTCAGTAATTTCACGTGTCCCATTTATTTGCTCAGGCGAATTCCACTGAGCAGAGGGTATTTAACGGTTCGTTCAAATTTTGGGAGAACGAGCATCCACGTCTACCTTACCAAGTCGATTCGAATCAAATTTTGAAATATTAGCTTGCCACTTCTTTTTTAGATGGAGAGATGATGCTCGGGAGTAATGTGTTTTTACATGCTCGTTGTTAGCGATTTACTATATGACAAATAGTTGACCCACTCAAAAACGGGAATCAAACCCAAAATGAAATATCCTGATTCAATGAAATAGCCCGTTCACCAGGTCAAAAAAGTGAACTAAATCCAAAATTAAACACCTCAACCGAGTAGCATGTTGTACAGTATTATAGTACTCCATGCACATGTTGAGAGTCAAATTAATGAACTTGTTTGATATACGCATATCTCCATTCATGTGTGCATTGCAGACAACGTGTTCTCCAATTTAAATATTTGAATGCAAGTTTATATCGAAACATGGTTTATATAAGTCTTTGATGCATAAAACACGACCTCCCCCTCTCCCGAACTCCTGCTTTCTCTCTCTCTCTCTCCCATAGTCTTCAATTCCGTCACACGCATCCAACACACAAACCTTGTTGGTCCCTCTCCCTCTCTCTCCGTCCCTCTCCGTCTCTCTCCGTCT
>NC_041390.1:237026162-237145731 GCF_002162155.2 Triticum dicoccoides | reverse complement strand
CCGTCTCTCTCTCTCTCCCTCTCTTTGTGTGTGGGTGTGGGGGGGGGGGGCTTTCTAGTTCCATGCATGTATATACTCCATCTATAGGTCTCTCTCGCACACTATGTATGATTGTCTAGTCCAAGCTAAATATCATGGGTGCACTCATTGTACGCACACAAATTCCTTGGCTCGTTGCCCGTAATTCTCTCACGCACCACTCTGTCGTCTCGGAGCAATTCTCTCTCTCAGACTCTCCATCTACCTGGGCCACACATAAACATGCATATCTCACTCGCACTCGATAGACCCATCTAAAACTTTATCTATCTCCCTCGTTCTCTCTCCATCTCTCTCTCACACACACACACAATCTCATGCCTAGCCCAGTATGATGGTCTCTCACTCAAATGTAGGCACACGTAGTCCCCCCTATAAGTATATGATTAGCTAATCTTAGTCTCCATCACAAACATGTGCATGGTCTATCTTGATTTCTCTTGGGGCATCTTTCTATCTCGCACGCACCTCCCTTGATCTCCCACCCATATAAGTCCCTCACGATCTCGAGGGGATCTCTCTATCACAAACACACCCTCTCTCCCTCCCCATGCATCCATGTTCTCCATGTGTCCCTCTCGACCTTTGTTCCTTGTTGGCCAGACCTCTATTGGACATGTGCTATAGGGGTGTCTCTCTTCGTTGCAAACAATCACGCACTAGCTATCTTCGTGTATCTCCTGACCTTGCTTTTGTATCTGGGAGATTCATGCATGATATGCTTGCATAAGAAACGAAAAAACACACACTCTCTCTAATTTATCCTTTGTTGTCCCTTTCTCTTTCACACACATACTCTTTTTGCACACTCACTCATTCTCCTTCACACGCGCTTGATCTCTCTCGACTTAGGCACTCTCTTTGGTCCATAGCATATAGATTGATTGAAAAGTCAAACATCACAAAGTTTGACCATGTACATGGAGAAAAACATTTACATCTAGAATGACAAACATATACAATTAGATTCATCATGAGATGTAGTTTCATATGATGTATCTTTGGTATTGTAGATATAAATAACATTCACGTAAACCTGATCATTGTTTCCAAAGTTTGACTTCTAAAAAAATTTACATGCACTACATTATCGAGAAGATGGAATATCTCTTTCCCCCTCTCAGCTATCTGACGCACCACTCGTCCTTATTGGGGCTCCTCTATCTCTCTCAAAATTTATATCTCCCTGGTTCACACATACACATGTCTCGCTCACGCTACATATAGACCCATCCAACACTCTTCGCCCTTGTTCTCTCTCTATGTGACACGCACCCCCCTAAGTACCATAATCCCTCAGTCCATCATAGGCGCAAACACTCCCCTCCTAAGTATGATTATCTCTCACTAGCCATCGGGAACACATGTATTGTCTCCTTCCATCCATACGTCTATCTTGATATCTCTCGGGGTATCTTCTATCGCGCACACACCTTGTCACTCGATCTCCCACCCATGTAGTCCCATCACAATCTCCAGGGGATCTCTATATCACAAACATACACTCTCTCCTCCCCATGTCTGCATTTTCTCCGTACGTCAGTCCCCTGTTGGCCACGTTCTAGGGGTCTTCTCTCTCGGTTGCAAACAACCACACACTATCTCCTCACCTTGCTTCCGTTGGTGAAGATGCATGTGAGATATGTTTGCATAAGACACACACGCCTTTTCTCTACTTTTGTCATGTGTTGTCCATGTATCTTTCACACACGCACGCGCACTTTTTTCACTCACTCTTTCTATTTCACACACACACCCTCTCTCTCTCACTCTCTCTCTAGTTAGGGACTCTCTCATGTCCATAAGCATATGGTTGTTTTGAAAAGTCAAACCTCAGAAAAGTTTGACCAGGTATATGTGGAGAAAAACATTTACATCTGGAACGACCATTAGATTCATCACAACATGTACTTACTTCATACTATCATTTATCTTCGGTATTGTAGATATAGGTAATTTTTTATAAACTTGGTCAAAGTTTCAAAAGTTTGACTTAAAAAAATGTTGGCACTACATTATTGAACGGAGGGAGTAGCTCTTTCTCTCTCTCTGCTACTCCCTCCGTTCCAAAATAGATGACTCAACTTCAGTATAAAGGTAGTACAAAGTTGAGTCATCTATTTTGGAACGGAGGGAGTATCTCTTATGGGCCTCCCCTCTCACTCGAACTCTCTATGCCGGCGGATTATACACTCACCGTGTCAGCGTATAGCTCCGTATATTGTTTAGTTGACTGGTCAACTAGTCCAAATGCTGCCTTGTCAGGTCGTGTTCTCTATCTTTGTGTGCTGGCCCATGTGGCAGTGGGTGGAAATAAGTAAACTAGAGGCCCATCTGTCACGCGGTGAAGTAAACAAAGTTGAAACCACTCGTCGTGGTAGCACCCCGCACGCTAGTAAATTGAGGGCGCATTGCGGACACACTTCTTCCGCGTGAAGGAACAACTCGCGCACAATTCACCAGTGCGCGACGGCTTGCACAGAAGGACGCACTCGCGCACACCCAGAAGGCCAGCACACAACACAGACCAGCACAAGTGTACAACGGCGTCACCGCCGGTTGAGATGGACGGTGAGGCAGCCAACAAGTGGAGGCGGCTCGAGCCAAAACCGTATCCGGCGAGCGTGGACTTCATCAGCAGCCTCCCTGACGACATGCTTCTCATCATCATCGGCCTCCTCCCCACCAAATCTGCCGTGCGGACCGCCCTACTCTCCCGGCGGTTGATACATCCATTTTGCATCATGCTTTTATATCGATATTTATTGCATTATGGACTGTTATTTCACTTTATGTCACAATACTTATGGCTATTCTCTCTTATTTTACACGGTTTACATAAGGAGGGAGAATGCCGGCAGCTGGAATTCTGGGCTGGAAAAGGAGCAAATATTAGAGACCTATACTGCGCAACTCCAAAAGTCCTGAAACTCCACGGAACATCTTAAAATAAATAAGGAAAAATCAACGCCAAAGATGAAGGCCAGGGGGCCCACACCCTGCTCACGAGGGTGGGGGCGCCCCCCCTAGGGCGCGCCCCCCTACCTCGTGGGCCCCGTGGTGGCTCTCCACGTCCATCTTCTCCTATATGAAGTCTTTCGATGAGAAAAAAAAGAAGAGGAACTTTTCGGGACGAGACTCCGCCGCCACGAGGCGGAACCTTGGCGGATCCAATCTAGAGCTCTGGCAGAGCTGTTCTGCCGGGGATACTTCTCTCCAGGAGGGGGAAATCATCACCATAGTCATCACCAACGCTCCTCTCATCGGGAGAGGGCAATCTCCATCAACATCTTCACCAGCACCATCTCATCTCCAAACCCTAGTTCATCTCTTGTATCCAATTCTTGTCTCAAAGTCCGGGATTGGTGCTAGTAGGTTGCTAGTAGTGTTGATTACTCCTTGTAGTTGATGCTAGTTGGTTTATTTGGTGGAAGATCATATGTTCATATCCTATATGCATATTATTACCCCTCCGATTATGAACATGAATATTCTTTGTGAGTAATTACGTTTGTTCCTGAGGACAAGGGAGAAGTCTTGCTATTAGTAGTCATGTGAATTTGGTATTCGTTTGATATTTTGATAAGATGTATGTTGTGTAGCATCTAGTGGTGTTATGTGAACGTCGACTACATGACACTTCACCATTATTTGGGCCTAGAGGTAGGCATTGGGAATTAATAAGTAGATGATGGGTTGCTAGAGTGACAGAAGCTTAAACCCTAGTTTATGCGTTGCTTCGTAAGGGGCTGATTGGATCCATATGTTTCATTCTATGGTTAGGTTTACCTTAATAATTTTGTTGTAGTTGCGGATGCTTGCAATAGAGGTTAATCATAAGTGGTATGCTTGTTCAAGTAAGAACAGCACCCAAGCACCGGTCCACCCACATATCAAATTATCAAAGTATCAAACACGAATCATATGAACGTGATGAAAACTAGCTTGACGATATTCCCATGTGTCCTCGGGAGCGCTTTTCCTATTATAAGAGTTTGTTCCGGCTTCTCCTTTGCTACAAAAGGATTGGGCCACCTTGCTGCACTTTATTTACTTTTGTTACTTGTTGCCCGTTTCAATCTATCTTATCACAAAACTATCTGTTACCACTTATTTCAGCACTTGCAGAGAATACCTTGCTGAAAACCACTTATCATTTCCTTCTTGTCCTCGTTGGGTTCGACACTCTTACTTATCGAAAGGACTACGATAGATCCCCTATACTTGTGGGTCATCAAGACTCTTTTCTGGCACCGTTGCCGGGCAGTGTAGCACCTTTGGTAGGGGGAATTTGGTAAGGAAAAATTTATATAGTGTGCTGAAATTTACTGTCACTTGTTACTATGGAAAGTAATTCTCTAAGGGGCTTGTTCGGGGTATCTTCACCCCGTCCAGTGGAGCAAAGAGTTTCTCCTCAACCTACTGAACCTATTGAAAATGAAACTCCTTTTGAATTTCCTTCGGGTATGATGGAAAAACTGCTGGCTGACCCTTTTACAGGAGATGGAACAAAGTATCCTGATGAGCACTTAATATATGTGGATGAAGTTTTGTGGATTATTTAAGCTTGCAGGTATACCCGATGATGTTGCTAAGAAGAAGGTCTTCCCTTTATCTTTGAAGGGAGACGCATTGATATGGTATAGGCTATGTGATGATATGAGATCATGGGACTATAAAAGATTGAAGCTGGAATTTCATCGAAAGTATTACCCTATGCATCTTGTTCATCGTGATCACAATTATATATATAATTTTTGGCCTCGCGAAGGAGAAAGCATCGCTCAAGCTTGGGGGAGGCTTAAATCAATGTTATATTCATGCCCCAATCACGAGCTCTTGAGATAAATGATTATTCAAAATCTATATGCTCGGCTTTCTGATAACAATCGCACCATGCTTGATTCTTCTTGTGCCGGCTCTTTTATGATGAAGACTATTGGATTCAGATGGAATTTATTGGATATAATTAAACGCAACTCTGAAGATTAGGACCTCGACGAAGGTAAGGAGTCAGGTATGACACCTAAGTTTGGTTGTGTTAAATCTTTTATGGACACCGATATTTTCTGTAAGTTTAGCACTAAATACGGACTTGACTCTGAGATAGTAGCTTCTTTCTGTGAATCTTTCTCTACTTATGTTGATCTCCCTAAGGAGAAGTGGTTTAAATATCATCCTCCCATAGAAGTAAAAGTAGTTGCACCTATTAAAGTTGAAGAAAAGACTGTCACTTATAATGATCCTATTGTTCCTACTTCTTATATTGAGAAACCACCTTTCCCTGTTAGAATAAAGGATCATGCTAAAGCTTCAACTGTTGTTCGTAAAAGAAATATTATAACTTATACACCTCCTGAGCAAGTTAAAGTAGAACCTAATATTGCTGTTGTTAAAGATCTCTTGTCTGATAATATTGATGGGCATGTTATTCAGTTCGAAGGTGAAACTGCTAGAATTGCTAAACCTTGTGCTAAAGATAAACATAGATCTATGGTAGGCGTGCCTGTTATTTCTTTTAAAATAGGAGATCATTGTTATCATGGGTTATGTGACATGGGTGCAAGTGCTAGTGTTATACCACATACTTTATACGAAGAAATTAAGAATCAAATTACACCTGCTGAGTTCGAAGGTATTGATGTCATAATTAAACTTGCCAATAGAGATACTATTTCACCAATTGGAATTGTTAGAGATATTGAAGTCTTGTGTGGGAAAACTAAATATCCTGCTGATTTTCATGTTCTTACTTCTCCGCAAGATAGCTTTTGTCCCATTATATTTGGTAGACCCTTCTTAAATACTGTTAATGCTACCATAGATTGCACAAAGAATGTTGTTACTGTTGGCTTGGATGCTATGGTTCATGAGTTTAATTTCTCTAAATTTAGTAAACAACATCATGAGGAAGAATTACCTAGAAAGGATGAAATTATTGGTCTTGCTTCTATTGCCGTACCTCCTAGTGATCCTTTAGAACACTATTTGCTAGACCATGAAAATGATATGTTCATGAATGAAAGAAGGGAAATAGATGAAGTATTCTTTAAACAGGAACCTATTCTGCAACACAATTTGCCTGTTGAAATTTTAGGGAATCCACCTCCACCCAAGGGTGATCCCGTGTTTGAGCTTAAACCTTTGCCTGATAATCTTAAATATGCTTATCTTGATGAAAAGAAGATATATCCTGTTATTATTAGTGCTAACCTTTCAGAGCATGAAGAAGAAAGATTATTGAAAACTCTGAAGAAGCATCATGCTGCTATTGGATATACTCTTGATGATCTTAAGGGCATTAGTCCCACTCTATGTCAACATAAAATAAATTTGGAAGCAGATGCCAAACCAGTTCGTGATCCTCAACGACGTCTAAATCCTAAAATGAAAGAAGTGGTAAGAAAAGAAATACTCAAGCTTCTGGAGGCATGTATAATTTATCCCGTTGCTGATAGTGAGTGGGTAAGTCCTGTCCATTGTGTCCCTAAGAAGGGAGGTATTACTGTTGTTCCTAATGATAAAGATGAATTAATTCCACAAAGAATTATCACAGGTTATAGGATGGTAATTGATTTCCGCAAATTAAATAAAGCTACTAAGAAAGATCATTACCCCTTCCCTTTTATTAATCAAATGCTAGAAATATTATGCAAACATACACACTATTGCTTTCTAGATGGTTATTCTGGTTTTCTCTCAAATACCTGTGTCGGCTAGAGATCAATCAAAGACTACTTTCAGATGCCCTTTTGGTACTTTTGCTTATAGACATATGCCTTTTGGTTTCTGTAATGCACCTGCTACCTTTCAAAGATGCATGATGGCTATATTCTCTGACTTTTGTGAAAAGATTTGTGAGGTTTTCATGGACGACTTTTCCGTCTATGGTTCCTCTTTTGATGATTGCTTGAGCAATCTTGATCGAGTTTTGCAGAGATGTGAAGAAACTAACCTTGTCTTGAATTTCGAAAAGTGCCACTTTATGGTTAATGAAGGTATTGTCTTGGGGCATAATCTTTCTGAAAGAGGTATTGACGTTGATAAAGCCAAGGTTGATGCTATTGAAAAGATGCCATGTCCCAAGGACATCAAAGGTATAAGAAGTTTCCTTGGTCACGCAGGATTTTACAGGAGGTTCATTAAGGACTTCTCAAAAAATTCTCAGCCTCTGACTAATTTATTGCAAAAAGATATACCATTTGTCTTTGATGATGATTGTGTAGAAGCATTTGAAATACTTAAGAAAGCATTAGTCACTCCACCTATTGTTCAGCCACCTGATTGGAACCTACCCTTTGAAATTATGTGTGATGCTAGTGATTATGCTGTAGGTGTTGTTCTAGGGCAAAGAGTTGATAAGAAATTAAATGTTATTCATTATGCTAGTAAGACTCTAGATAATGCTCAAAAAAATTATGCTACTACTGAAAAGAGAGCTTTTAGCAATTGTATTTGCTTGTGATAAGTTCAGATCTTATATTGCTGATTCTAAAGTAACTATTCAAACTGATCATGCTGCTATTAAATATCTTATGGAAAAGAAAGATGCTAAACCTAGACTTATTAGATGGGTTCTCTTGCTACAAGAATTTGATTTGCATATTGTTGATAGAAAGGGAGCTGAGAACCCCGTTGCAGACAACTTGTCTAGGTTAGAAAATATTCTTGATGACCCACTACCTATTAATGATAGCTTTCCTGATGAACAATTAAATGTTATAAGTACTTCTCGTAGTACTCCATGGTATGCTGATTATGCTAATTATGTTGTTGCTAAATTTATACCACCTACCTTCACATACCAACAAAAGAAAAAGTTCTTCTATGATTTGAGACATTACTTTTGGGATGACCCACATCTTTATAAAGAAGGAGTTGATGGTGTTATTAGCCGTTGTGTACCTGAGCATGAACAGGAACAGATCCTACGCAAGTGTCATTCCGAGTCTTATGGAGGACACCACGCTGGAGATAGAACTGCACATAGGGTATTGCAATCTGGTTTTTATTGGCCTACTCTCTTCAAGGATGCCCGTAAGTTTGTCTTATCTTGTGATGAATGTCAAAGAATTGGCAATATTAGTAGCCATCAAGAAATGCCTATGAATTATTCTCTTGTTATTGAACCATTTGATGTTTGGGGCTTTGATTATATGGGACCTTTTCCTGCCTCTAATAGATACACACATATTCTGGTTGCTGTTGATTACATTACTAAGTGGGTAGAAGCTATTCCAACTAGTAGTGCTGATCATAACACTTCTATTAAAATGCTTAAGGAAGTTATTTTCCCGAGGTTCGGAGTCCCTAGATATTTAATGACTGATGGTGGTTCACACTTTATTCATGGTGCTTTCCGTAAAATGCTTGCTAAATATGATGTTAATCATACAATTGCATCTCCTTATCACCCACAGTCTAGTGGTCAAGTAGAGTTGAGCAATAGAGAGCTCAAATTAATTTTGCAAAAGACTGTTAATAGGTCTAGAAAGAATTGGTCCAAGAAACTTGATGATGCATTATGGCCTTATAGAACTGCATATAAAAATCCTATGGGTATGTCTCCGTATAAAATGGTCTATGGAAAAGAATGTCACTTACCTCTCGAACTAGAACATAAGGCATATTGGGCTATTAAAGAGCTCAACTATGATTTTAAACTTGCCGGTGAAAAGAGGTTATTTGATATTAGTTCACTTGATGAATGGAGAACCCAAGCATATGAAAATGCCAAGTTGTTTAAAGAAAAAGTTAAAAGATGGCATGACAAAAGGATACAAAAAGCGTGATTTAATGTAGGTGATTATGTATTGCTATACAACTCTCGTTTAAGATTTTTTGCAGGAAAACTTCTCTCTAAATGGGAAGGCCCCTATGTTATCAAAGAGGTCTATCGTTCCGGTGCCATAAAAATTAACAACATCGAGGGCACAAATCCGGAGGTGGTAAACGGTCAAAGAATTAAACATTATATCTCAGGTAATCCCATAAATGTTGAAACCAATATTATTAAAACCATAACCCAGGAGAAATACATAAGGGACACTTTCCGGAATGTTTCAGACTCCAAAAAGGAATAGGTATGTGGTACGGTAAGTAAACCAACTCCAAAACAATTTTTAAGGCAATATTTATCCGACGTCCGCGCTCCGCCTCATGCCAACGCTGCACCGCGCCAGCTTCAGCTCCTGCTATCTTCCCCAGATTAATGCCGTGCCCGCCCTTCTTCTCCCTTAACTCAAGCAGCTCAACCTCTTTGACGTTGGCATCTCGAAGCAGGCTATGGAGCACCTGCTCCACAGCTGTACTACGCTCGAGTACATTCGTCTTGAGCAGATCCACGGGTTCATTAGCCTCCACATCGCCTCGACGAATCTCTGATGGATATTTGTGTCTTGCTGGCCCCGCAACAAGACAATAATTGGGAAGAGATCACTCCAGCTGTTCCATGTTATGGTCATTGAGAATGTGGCTTTCCTTGAGAGATTGCTTGTATCTGATCTAGAAGGTCCAACAAAAATCTGGGTCATTGACGCGCCAAAATTGACAGCGTTGGTGTACTCGTCTGCCAAATTCTCCAAACTCTTTATTGGATTCGTAATCGTTCAGGTACAACACTCATCTTCTTCTCTGTCTTCTTGAAATTCACATTTTTAAATTTCTTCTTGACATATTTACGACCGTCTTCCAGAAAATGATTCCACAAGCTTGACCCGGTCTATGCGCACAGTGAAGATCTTGGCAATAAAATCTATCGGCCCCAATCTGGATCAAGTTGTTGGATTCCTTACATGCTTTCCGAGCACAGAGAAGCTACTCATTGAGGTGAAACTTCTTTCCTATTAGTAAATGGTAATCACAACATAGCTCAATTTTTTCGTAATTTTCCCAAATTACAATGACAAGTGTAGTGTTCAAAATTGCATCTACGCACTGCACCGAAAGAAATGTTTTTAGTATTTTTTTCTCACGTGATCACCTGCATCGTTTTGTTGTTGTACTACTACAGTAGCCTAGGCTAGTCATAGTGGAAAGTAACTTAGACTAGTAACTCTATGCTGGTTTACTCTTCCTATCAAGTACTACCTCCATCCTGGTTTACTCTTCCAATTTTGTAGTAGAGTACCAAAATTTGACCATAGATTTAACTGACAAAATGTTAATGCATGTCACTAAAAATTATACCGTTCGACTCATATTTGAACAGAATTTCAAATGGTATAATTATTGGTGACATGCATTGGTATTTTCTTAGGTAAATATGTGGTTAAAATTTTACACTAAATATGAGGTAGTACAAAAGTGGGATGTAACAGCTCTCCACTATGTAGGCCAAAACACGTGCCAAATTCACTAGTGATGCATTTGGCATCGATGCCCCTCCATTGCTCACCTGGTGCCCCAATCTGGATCACCTACTTTGCTCCGGTGCCAAATCAACTCACGCAATGAAAAAACACTTGCGTGGGAGAGAGAGGACTGAGGCAATAAAAAGACCCGAAAGTGAAAAATGTGATGCACTATAACAATATCATCGAATGCCTTGATCTCCATCTTACCAAAAGTCTCACCCTGGACTGCATCGCTATCGATGATCATAGGAGCCATCAAGCCTAACAGCGACGACACAGAGGAACTCCCAATGAAAGCACCAATGTCAGTGTCAAAACCGGCGGATCTCGGGTAGGGGGTCCCGAACTGTGCGTCTAAGGAGGATGGTAACAGTAGGCTGGGGACACGATGTTTTACCCAGGTTCGGGCCCTCTTGATGGAGGTAAAACCCTACGTCCTCCTTGATTTCTTCTTGACAATATGAGTATTACAAGAGTTGATCTACCACAAGATCGGAGAGGCTAAACCCTAGAAGCTAGCCTATGGTATGATTGTGTGTTGTCCTACGAACGAAAACCCTCCGGTTTATATAGACACCGGAGGGGGCTAGGGTTACACAAGGTCGGTTACAAAGGAGAAGATATCCATATCCGTACTGCCTAGCTTGCCTTCCACGCCAAGTAGAGTCCTATCCGGACACGGGACGAAGTCTTCAATCTTGTATCTTCATAGTCCAACAGTCCGGCCAAAGGATATAGTCCGGCTGTCCGGAGACCCCCTAATCTAGGACTCCCACACCTGCTCTTGCTATCTCCCTACTTCTCTAACCCGCAGCTGTCGATGCCATTGTTTCCTCAATTGACAGGAGCCCGTCCATGGCTCCACCCCTTCCCCACGCCCGATCTACTCCAGCCGCCGACGACTTCTTCGCTGCTGTTGTTGTTTTGCTTCTGCTGCTGCACCTCTAGTCGTCCCCGTCGTCCGCAGGCCTCTTCGCCCGGTGTTCCTATCCTTCTTCCCTGCTGTGCCTCCTGCAGGACGCCTCCCATGCTCACTGCTACAAGATTTGCCTCGCCTCCGTCACATCCTTGACTATCCCTCTCTGTTGTTCCGCCAAGACCACCTAGTAGTTGTTGGACTCAAGGACCATCAAGACCGAGCCACCCCAAACCACGTCGTCTCGCCGGATCATCAAGACCATCTCGGTTTTTGCAAGTACCTCTACGCCTGAAGACGTTGGATGCGCCAAGTTCCACTATGACATGCACCACTACTGTCGCTGAGGGTTTCGTCAAGTTCAACTACATTGACTACGTACGATGAAGACCCCGGGCATCCACAAAAACTCGTGGGACTATGACCGTGAATGTCTACCGTCGACCCCAAGTTACTCGGATGCGTCAAGTCCCTCTCCGAGATGTGTACCATGCTACCTCTTGAGCACTGTGTTGGTTTTCCCTTGAAGAGGAAAGGGTGATGCAGCAAAGTAGCGTAAGTACTTCCCTCAGTTTTTGAGAACCAAGTGTCGGCGTTCTGGGAACGGCGGTCCCCAGACTTGCCTGCCTGCGGCCTGCGGCGTGGCTCAAAGGGGGGCCCAGCACGGACCATCTTCACCAACACAAACCCAAGACCCTCGCGAGGGGCCAAGCCTCGCGGGGCGGACGACGTGGAGCTTCCTCAGGCGTGGCCTAGTCAGGATGGCTCACGAGGAGGCGTAGAGATCAAGGCAGGGTACCTCACGAGGTGCCCGTGACGCAAGCCATGACGACCGGGGGCGCCAGGCGGGTGCCAGCCCACGCAGTGTCCTCCCTTCCTCTTTGGTGCAAAGGGGCAAGCGCAGCCGCAGAGTACCGAGGCATCAGGCAAAGGTTGCCATTTCAGTGCAACGAGACCAAGACCAGGAGGACTACGAGATGGAGGTCACCGTGGAGCCCAAGACGGCGTCATCACCAGAGCTTTGCGCATGCGAAGACTACTTTTGTAAGGATAGTTGATACTAGCTGTCCCCCTTCAAATTAGCCCGCCATTGTTGGCTCCCTTCCCGCTCGATATTTGGGAAGAGGACCAGGGCCTCTATAAATAGGACCAGCCACCCATAGAGCCAAAGGGGGCGAGAAGCTAGATGCTGGGGGGAAAAGAGCTGGCCGGAGAGTTGGAAAGATAGAGAAGATCAGGCAGAGAGAGAGAGAGAGAGAGAGAGCAAGGTGACTGAGCTCCTCCCAGCAGTTCATCGCCCCAGCTAAGAACAGACCCTCGCGAGGCTGTTCTTCCTTGTATTGTTCATCATCATCAGCCTAGGAGGCAATCCACCCACCACACACTGGAGTAGGGTATTACACCACAACGGTGGCCCGAACCAGTATAAACCCTGTGTCTCTTGTGTTGTTCTTTCCTGAGTTTAGATCCTAGTAAGGCGGAGGAGTGCAGGTAGATAGGAGGCGAAATCTCCGCGCGCACCCCAGTGTTCGAACCTCAAGGGTCTGCCGGAACCCGAAATCCGACATTTGGCGCGCCAGGTAGGGGTGCGCCGGGATTCGTCTTCCACCACCCCGTTCTCCTCCGACCATCACGCCCATGTCTGACGCTCGTCGGGCCCGCGCCGAGCGCCGGGCCGCGCTCGCTGCCCGCGTCGCCCAGACGGCCCCTGTCGGCGGGCATCCTCGCCGTTCCCTGTCACCTGCCGTCAACGTCGCCACCGGCCCGGTGGGGGATGAGCAGCAAGCATTGTCCCAGCATCTGTCCGTGCGGCAAGACGGCCGCACAGCAACTCCCTCGCTCACCCCAGCTAGTTCTTCGTCCCGCGCGCTCTGCGCGCCCATGGAGGCTCGGGCTGCACTCCTCGCGGCGAATGAGCTCCTCCGCTACCGTCCCGTCGATGACGTCTACGAAGAATGGCTCGACCGCGTCGCCGAGCTCGTCCGCGCCGCAGGGGGCTCTCCTGCACCGTCCGTTCTGCTGCACCGCACCCCGCCCCGCGCGGGTAGTGAAGCCCCGGCGGCGCCCCAGCCGCCTCCTCCTCGGAAAGGCGCCATGGCTCCAAGGCGCGTGGCCCCTGGGCGGAACCCGCTCCGCCAGGCGCCAGCGCAGCAAGAGCAGAGCTGTCAAGAAGTCCCTCGCCCGCAGGAAGCTGCCCGGGCGCTCCCTGCTCGAGCACGTTGCGACCATGCTCCTGCTCCCGCGCGTCAAGACCCCACGCTGCTCCTAGCTGCAACGCGTGGGGACATGCGAGACCAAGTTCCCCGTCATCCAAGGCCTCCCGTGGCCACAGCAGGCTGCCGCGCCTTCACCGCCGAGCTACGCAACATCGCGTGGCCCGACATGTTCAAGCCAGACTTGCCTCCTCGCTACGACGGCACGACTGACCCTGCGGAGTTCCTCCAGCTCTACGAGCTGGGCATCGAAGCTGCCAACGGAGACGAGAAGGTCATGGCAAACTGGTTCCCCATGGCACTCAAGGACGGGGCCCGCACCTGGCTCCTGAACCTGGCTCTAGGCACAATCTCCTCCTAGGACGAGATGCGCACCCGCTTCATCGCCAACTTCCAAGGCACTCGCGACCGGCCGCCCGCCGTGAGCGACATGCGCTGCATCAAGCAACAGCCCAGGGAGACCCTGCAGAAGTACATCCAGCGCTTCAACAACGCGCGCCTCAAGATTGCCAAGGTGACTGAGGAGGCCATCATCTCGGCCTTCTCCGACGGCGTGCGCGACGTCAAGATGAAGGAGGAGCTGGCGATGCATGAAGACCTGTGTACTTCCTTGGAACTATTCAACCTGGCAACCAAGGGCGCCAGGGCCGAGGAAGGGCGTCTCTCCCTCCTCGAGATGCCTGTCGCAGACCCAGAAGAGAAGAAGCCCAAGGCCAAGGATGTGAAGCGCAAGGGGGCTGCCATGCTCGCGGCAGAACCCTACACCAAGCAGGGCAGAGATCAGACCGAACCTTCCAAGGGCAGCCGGTACTGTGTGTACCACGACCTCCACACCCACAACACCAACGAATGTTAAGAGCTCTGAGCCATGCGAGAATAAAGGATCGGCTGTCGCCCTGACCGCAGTGACCGGGGCTACGGCCGAGGAGGAGGAAGGAACGCAGGACGCTGGGAAGACCGTGGCCCGCGCCAAGGGTGGCGCGATCAACCTCGCGAGGATCGCTGGCAAGACCCGCCTCGCGAGGGAGTCTGGAGGGATCAGCCTCGCGAGGGAGACTGGAGGGATTAGCCTCGTGAGGATCGCCCACAAGGCAACGCAGGCCTCCCACCGCTGCCGCCGCAGCCAAGGAGAAATGAGGACGGCCACCAGGACGAGGGGGCTGGGGGCTTCCAGGAGCCGCGCGTGATCGCCTGCATCCTGGGCGGGGCCCAAGCCCCAGTCTCTCAGCGCATCTTCAAGAAGTTTGCCCGCGAAGTGAACGCAGTCCTCCCTAGGCTCAAAGCCATGTGCCCTCTGAGGTGGTCGGCGTGCGCCATCATGTTCAGCTCAGCAGATCAGCTCAAGTGTGCGGCTACAGCCGAAGTTCTCCCGATGCTTTGTTCCCCGATCATCAGCAACGTGGTGGTCACCAAGACCCTCATCGATGGCGGGGCAGGGCTCAACGTCCTGTCCGTGGAAACATTCAACAACCTCCAAGTGCCCTACAGCCAGCTTCAGCCAACCAAGCCTTTCTCCGGCATCACCGACGGCTCCACGGCCCCGATTGGGCAGGTCCGCCTCCCTATCACCTTTGGGGAACGCGACAACTACCGCACCGAGCTTATCGACTTCGACGTCGCTCACATTTGCCTGCCGTACAACGCCATCCTTGAGTACCCAGCGCTGGCCAAGTTCATGGCCGTAACTCACCATGGCTACAACGTCCTCAAGATGCCAGGAAGCGGCGGAGTCATCACGGTGCCCTGTGAAGAGAAGGATGTGGTGTGTTCCCTGGAACGAGCCTTTCAGGCTGCGTCACTGGAAGACCCGGATCGTGGAAGCAGGAGGCCTCCCGAGACCGCCCCTAAGAAGAAGAAGACATCGTCCGGCCCGACCACTCGGGAGCCTGCCCAGGGGGAACCTCCTTCCATCGCATAGGAAAGCGTGCCCAACGCCCTCCTCAGGAAGGGCTCGGGGGCTCTCCCCTGGAGGGCCACCGACCGAGCTAGGGTCACGAGGGAGGCGCTTGGGCACCACATGGAGGCGTGTTTCGAAGCACGTTTCCCTCAAGAAGGAGCAAGGCAAGGAGACCCAGACCCTCATGAGTTCGTCAGCAAGGCCATTCAGGAGCTACAGGAGTCAAGAGTCATGAAAGGCGGCCGCCGCCTACCAGCAGTGGCTTCCCATCCAGGCGAGGATGGTGGGCTGCGCTTCTGCGTCGACATACCAGGGCTCAACCGAGTCGCCTCTCTGGAGCGCCTCTGGCCCTCGCGAGTGGGGCACTGCGGAGGCCCACCCCACAACTACGTTCGCATGCCTTACGGCTTGCCGAACGCGGCTGACACGTACCGGCGCCTCATGAGGGGCATCACGGAGGTACGAGAGGCCAGGCGTTCCGCAGCCCTGGTAGGGATGGAGATGGCCCGTGAGGAGCCGCCAGCGCCTCCGGAGCCTCCCGAGGCCCCTGGGCCTGGGGGCTCACGAGGATCGGCTTCCGCAGCCCGGCGAGTCTGCTACACCAATGCTCCTTCGTCCTCAACATCATCAGGTGACATCCTTCGAGTTTTATTTCCAACTGGGAGCGCCCCCAGGGCTGCATTATTTCCAGGCCGCGTGGGTCCATCCCTGCGGCGTGTATCCCTTTTTTATTCCATATTGTTAGCTTACCTTGTTGGGGGCGTCCCTCGGGCTGCATGATCCCCAAGCCGCTCGGGCCTGACCCAGTGATGTCCATATTCCCAGCATCTATTTGAATGAATCCACTCCTTCGCGGATAATGTGTTTTACCTAGTTGCCTGCTCAGCTGGCACCAAGTAACGGAGCTGCTCCCAAACGGCACGACGCTTGCGCATGGGTCCGTCCCTGCAACACCGACAAACCTGGATGGCTGAGCTCTGGCCGCAGCAGCCCCGCATAGCGTCACCTCGTCAAGCCTTCAGTGCCTCACTACCCCTCGGAAGCAACCAACGGCTGACTGTCAATTGTCATGGAAACCCCTTGTTTCTTCTATGATGGACCTGCAGGACCTCCCGAAGGAGCTGCGTCAGGCGAGGCCCTTGCGGTTTCTCCTTCGGTCTCGTCCGCGCGAACCGCTTGCACGTTAAAGGGGGGTGCCTGAGCATCACGACTCAGGGCTCCTACTGGCTCTCCAGCCCTCACCCTCTGGCCTTGACCACGGCATCGCGACCTGGAATACCAGCGATGGCTGAGACTCGCTCGAGGGCCGGGACCCGAGGACGTAGAGCAGAAAGGGGAGCAAAGGCGAGAGGGGAGAGACACACGAGGACCTCGTCGAGCAACCTCGCGCCTGCCGATGCACGGACCCGGCGACACACCAGAGAGCGACCCCCGATCCACGAGATAAGTCATCACCCGGAAGCGCCAGCTACCGTGGCACCATCCTCGCACCTAATGCTATCCCGTGTTAGCGATGCTGCTCTCCTTTCTCACCAAACAATGGCTGCTTGGGCGCCAAAGGGGACCTCCTGAGCATCGCGACTCAGGGGCTCTTACCGGACTCCGGGTCGCTCACCTCCTTGCCTTGACCACGACATCGCGACCTGGCATACCAGCGACGGCTGAAGCCGCCTTGGGACTGGGACCTGTCGGCGCAAAGCACCAAGCCCTCATGAGGTTCGAAAGGGAGGACTGAGCTAAGACGGAATGAGCAACTCGCGCAATTCTACGACAAGGGATATATTAACAAAACAGGATCACAGGCACCTTACAAGCCCCCACGGGGCGCGTTTTTGATTCCTCGCAGGGAACATATCCTAAAGGGACACAAACTATGCACGACCCTACAAAAGACACCATCATCAATAGTGGGCCGTCAAGCACCGACGCCAACCCCATCAAGATCAGAGTCGGCAGCGGCCTGACGAGCCCGCCCTGCTCCAGGAGCGGCGCCGGCTCAGGGGCTCATAGGTGTCGTCGCTCGTCTCCGGAGTCGCGAAGATCTCACCAGAGTCGCTGGAGCCTCCGACGCCTCCACCGCCTGAGGAGCCGCCAAGGGAGCGGTTGGCGGGCCCAGTCCTCATCGTGGCAGGGTCCTGGCCACCTTCCCCGGGGCAGCACTCCAGCCGGCGCCCGCTCGCATCGAAGACCTTGAAGAGCATCACCGAAGCACCGTCATAATCCAAGTGGACCGCGAAGACGCCCCTTACCCTGCAAACCCGGGCGATCTCTCTCCAGCCCCGAGTCATGAAGACCTCGCCCGGGGCAACGACCGCGACGTCTGCCTCGGTCGCGAGGGTGCTGCAGCCGGCGTGCTGCAGCCAGAGCTCTAGGGGCTCCCCCTGCGGGATGATGGAGGCGCAGAAGGGAGGAAGGTGGATCCAAGACTGAAGAGGAATGGCGACGCGGAGCATGAACTATCGGGAGGAGCCCTCGGTGTGGACCCCAGGGGGACGACCCACACCTTTGTGACCCGTCGGCGCCGACGGCGGCGCCTCCCATGGTGGTCAGCATCAGCTCCTTCGGGGCCCTCGACGTGGGAGTACAATGGCAGCGGGGACCCCGGCGGCACCCGCTCGCACCAAGGCCTCGACACCACCTTAAGGGCCCCTTCGTCCGGGCCACGGGGGACGAGCCGTTTCTTCGGCGGGAGTGGGTCTGGCTCCTCTCGGGGAGCTTTTCCCTTCTCTGCCGTCGAGAACCGGTGGATCGGAGCCATCGCAGCAAGACGGAGCAAGGATCGGGAAGAAGGAGAAGCAAGGAGGGATGGACTGGAAGGGCGCGCGTTGTCCCGTACTTTTGGCCGGCGAAGGCCAACTGCCGACCTCCACGATTGCAGGTAATATTGACCCGCTTTGCATGCAGGGACTTGTCCAATCCGCGCAGTTGCCGAGGCGCCATGGGGAAGTGGAGACGCCCACGACCAACCAACCGCCACGCGGCGCCCAAGGCCGCAGGCTGTTAGGGCCCGCGGCGCTTCACTCTTGCCCTTCCGCCTCCCTGCACGGCCAAGTCCGGGCGCGCCTTGGGCCCGGGGGCTACTGTCGGCGTTCTGGGAACGGGGTCCCCAGACTTGCCTGCCTGCAGCCTGCGGCGTGGCTCAAAGGGGGGCCCAGCACGGCCCATCTTCACCAACACAAACCCAAGACCCTCGTGAGGGGCCAAGCCTCGCGGGGCGGACAATGCGGAGCTTCCTCAGGCGTGGCCTCGTCAGGCTGGCTCACGAGGAGGCGGAGAGATCAAGGCGGGGTACCACACGAGGTGCCTGTGACGCAAGCCATGACGACCGGGGGCGCCAGGCGGGTGCCAGCCCGCGCAATGTCCTCCCTTCCTCTTTGGTGCAAAGGGGGCAAGCGCAACCGCGGAGTACCGAGGCATCAGGTAAAGGTTGCCATTTCGGTGCAACGAGACCAAGACCAGGAGGACTACGACACGGAGGTCACCGTGGAGCCCAAGACGGCGTCATCACCAGAGCTTTGCGCAGGCGAAGACTACTTTTGTCAGGATAGTTGATACTAGTTGTCCCCCTTCAAATTAGCCCGCCATTGTTGGCTCCCTTCCCGCTCGATATTTGGGAAGAGGACCAGGGCCTCTATAAATAGGACTAGCCACCCACAGAGCCAAAGGGGGCGAGAGGCTAGAGGCTGGGGGGAAAAGAGCTGGCCAGAGAGTTGGAAAGATAGAGAAGATCAGGTAGAGAGAGAGAGAGAGAGAGCAAGGTGACTGAGCTCCTCCCAGCAGTTCATCGCCCCAGCTAAGAACAGACCCTCGCGAGGCTGTTCTTCCTTGTATTGTTCATCATCATCAACCCAGGAGGCAATCCACCACACCACACACTGGAGTAGGGTATTACACCACAATGTTGGCCCGAACCAGTATAAACCCTATGTCTCTTGTGTTGTTCTTTCCTGAGTTTAGATCCTAGTAAGGCGGAGGAGTGCAGGTAGATAGGAGGCGAAATCTCCGTGCGCACCCCAGTGTTCGAACCTCAAGTGTCTGCCGGAACCCGAAATCCGATACCAAGGTATCAATCCAGTAGGAGATCACGCTCAAGTCCCACGCACCTACGCAAACAAATAAGAACCTCGCAACCAGCACGATAAAGGGGTTGTCAATCCCTTCACGGTCACTTACGAGAGTGAGATCTGATAGATATGATAAGATAATATTTTTGGTATTTTTATGGTAAAGAGAAATAAAGATGCAAAGAATAATAAACGGCAAAGGAAATAACTAAGTGTTGGAAGATTAATATGATGGAAGAAAGACCCGGGGCCATAGGTTTCACTAGTGGTTTCTCTCAAGAGCATAAGTATTACAGTGGGTAAACGAATTACTGTCGAGCAATTGATAGAATTGAGCATAGTTATGAGAATATATAGGTATGATCATGTATATAGGCATCACGTGGGCGACAGGTAGACCAAAATGATTCTGCATCTACTACTATTAATCCACACATCGACCGCTATCTAGCATGCATCTAGAGTATTAAGTTCATAAGAACAGAGTAATGCTTTAAGGAAGATGACATGATGTAGAGGGATAAACTCATGCAATATGATATAAACCCCATCTTTTTATCCTCGATGGCAACAATACAATACGTGTCGGTTCCCTTTCTATCACTGGGATCAAGCACTGCAAGATTGAACCCAAAGCTAGGCACTTCTCCCATTGCAAGAAAGATCAATCTAGTAGGCCAAACCAAACTGATAATTCGAAGAGACTTGCAAAGATAAACCAATCATACATAAAAGAATTCAGAGGAGAATCAAATATTGTTCATAGATAATCTGGATCATAAACCCACAATTCATCGGATCTCGACAAACACACCGCAAAAGAAGATTACATCGAATAGATCTCCAAGAGAATCGAGGAGAACTTTGTATTGAGATCCAAAGAGAGAGAGGAAGCCATCTAGCTAATAACTCTGGACCCGTAGGTCTGAAGTAAACTACTCACACATCACTGGAGAGGCCATGCAGTTGATGTAGAGGCCCTCCGTGATCAATGCCCCCTTCGGCGGAGCTCCGGAAAAGACCCCGAGATGGGATCTCTTGGGTTCAGAAGGTTTCGGCGGTGGAATTAGGTTTTCGTGGTGCTCCTGGATGTTTGGGGGGTACGTGGATATATATAGGAGGAAGAAGTACGTCGGTGGACGAGCGGAGGGCCCACGAGGGTGAAGGGCGCACCCAGGGGGTAGGCGCGCGCCCCTGCCTCGTGCCTTCCTCGGTTGTTTCTTGACGCCCACTCCAAGTCTCCTGGATCATGTTTGTTGAGAAAATCACGTTCCCGAAGGTTTCATTCCGTTTGGACTCCGTTAGATATTCCTTTTCTTCCAAACCCTCAAATAGGCAAAAAAGCAGCAATTTGGGCTGGGCCTCTGGTTACTAGGTTAGTCCCAAAAATGATATAAAAGTGTAAAATAAAGCCCATTAACATCCGAATTAGATAATATAATAGCATGGATCAATCAAAAATTATAGATATGTTGTAGCCGTATCATACCACTACTTCCACTACCGTTGCGAGAACGTCTACTTCCCTCTACTTACTCGATCCGCCCCAAAACGCATGCTTCGAAGGTATAACCGCCGAGGACGACCGCCATGAACGAATGCATGCGTGATGTATGAGATGAACCACGCGTTTGCACCGTATGTGAATTGTTTGCACGTTCCTTGTTTTCCATGTCGTCAACCTGTGGGAACCCGGTAACCGGGATCACCCTACTATCTCCATGAGCTACCGGAATCGGAATGTTGCCATGGCACCATTTCCGTTGTTGTTGCCGTGGCACCTCTTTCGTTTCCGCCACGGTGACAAATGCTTCATATCATGCTGATGTCAACTTTTCCTTAAAAATTGCATATAACTTGGATATGTCATCCGCATCATGTTAACAACATTTAATTGTTTAAAATTGTTGTTTGCATTAAATTTCTATATGCACATGTGGGGATTTACCGAAATTGTTGTTTATTGTTCCAGCCTCATTTAAATTGCCTAAAAATGTGTAGTTTACTTATGCCTCACTTCTTGCCATGTTAACCAACATTTAATATTGTTGAGTACATAAACGAGAGTTAACTAAATAATCGAATGTGGTGTTTCATCAATATGCAACTCGTTGCATATTGAGCTCCACTTAATTTTTAGTATTTTATTGTTGCACTTGCCATGCCATGAATCATTAAACATGACATGCATCATACTTGTTTGTGCATCATGCCATGTTTATGTGATGGTTGTTTGCCGTGATGCTTGCTTCTTTCCGGTTGTGCTTCTCCTTGATAGTTCCGGTAACATTGCGATTCCGAGGATCTGTTCGACTAAATCGGTTCGTCTGCTTCATGGAATCGTTCTTCTTCCCAGCGGGATTTCAAGCAAGATGACCGTCACCTTGGATCTCACTACTATCTTTGCTATGCTAGTTGTTCTCTCTATTGCTATGTCACGCTGCCTACCACTTGTTTATCAAGCCTCCCAAATTGCCATGAAAACCTCTAACCTTTTTTCCCTTTCGAGCAAACCATTGTTTGGCTATGTTGCTGCTTTGTGCAGCCCCTCTTATAGCGTTGCTAGTTGCAGGTGCAGTTGCAGGTTGTTCCTTGTTGGGGCATGGATATCATGGGATATCACAATATCTCTTATTCAATTAATGCATCTATATACTTGGTAAAGGGTGGAAGGCTCAACCTTATGTCTGGTGTTTTGTTCACTCTTGCCGCCCTAGTTTCCGTCATACCGGTGTTATGTTCCATGATTTTGCGTCCCTAACACGATGAGGGGTATGGGACCCTCTTGACGTTTCGCATTGAATAAAACTCTTCCAGCAAGGCCCAACCTTGGTTTTACCATTTGCCTAATAACAACTAAAACTTTCATAGGGACTTGCCGGCCCCCGTGGATTTTTAATCAACCCCCGGGCCGATGCTCCACATTCGTGTTGGTCCAAACTAGAGCACCGTGCGAGGCCGCCCCAAGGCAACTTGAGGTATTTGGTATATACATGTACACATAGCTCATCCGGTGTACCCTAGGAACGAGATCACGCTACTCCTATCAGGCTAGGTCGGTGCATCGGGAGGTCTTGCTGGTTTTGTTTTACCATTGTCGAAATGTCTTGTGCACCGAGATTCTGAGTCTGATCGGGTGTCATGTGATGGAGGATTGTCTCGTCGGATCATGAGCTTGTCATGGGCTAACATGGGAAACCCCTGCAAGGTTCAAACTTTCGAGAGCCGTGCCCACGGTTCTGTGGCAGATGGGAATTTATTAATATCCGGTTGTAGAAGACTTGAAGTAAACTCAATTATAATACACCAACCGCATTGTGTAACCGTGACTGTCTCTTTTCGGGGAAGTTCGAGAGGAGAACACGGTTGGGTTATGTTTGAACGTAGGTAGTTCTGGACCACTTCTTGATCCTTTTTAGTTGGCGACCGTTTGCGTAGTTTCTCATCTTACTCTTGTATTCGTAAGTTAGCCACCATACATTGCTTAGTCGTTGCTGCAACCTCACAACTTTACCCCTTCCTTGCCCATTAAGCTTCGCTAGTCTTGACACCCATAGTAATGGGATTGCTGAGTCCTAGTGGCTCACAGATTACTACAACACCAGTTGCAGGTATCATATCACAGGGTTTGGATGCACCGGCGAAGTTTGCACCAACTCTCAATGTGAGAAAGAGCTATGTACTGTACCGAAGAGGCTAGCAATGATGGAAGGGTGAGAGTGCGTATAATCCATGGACTCAACATTAGTCATAAAGAACTCACATACTTATTGCAAAAATCTACAAGCCATCAAAAACCAAGCACTACGCGCATGCTCCTAGGGGGATAGATTGGTAGGAAAAGACCATCTCTCGTCCCCGACCGCCACTCATAAGGAAGACCATCAAAGAACACCTCATGTTTAAAATTTGTTACATAACGTTTACCATATGTGCATGCTACGTGACTTGCAAACTTCAGCACAAGCACTTCTCAAATTCACAACTACTCAACAAGCACGACTTTGATATTATTACCTCCATATCTCAAAACAATCATCAAGCATCAAACTTCTCTTAGTATTCAAAACACCCATAGGAATTTTTTTACTAATCTTGAATACCTAGCATATTATGATTATTTAAGCAAATTACCATGCTGTTCTAAAGACTCTCAAAATAATATAAGTGACGCATGAGAGTTCATCTATTTATATAAAATAAAACCACCACCGTGCTCTAAAAAGATATAAGTGAAGCACGAGAGCAACAACAAACTACTCCGAAAGATGTAAGTGAAGATCAATGAGTAGTCGAATAATTATGCAACTATGTGAAGACTCTCTAACATCTAAAAAGAGGCTAGATTAATTATTTATTACTAAACAGGAGCAAAAAGTAAGGAACAAAAATAAAGTTAGGTTGCCTCCCAAGAAGCGCTATCGTTTAACGCCCGTAGCTAGGCATGATGATTTCAATGATGCTCATATAAAAGATAAGAATTGAAACATAAAGAGAGCATCATGAAGAATATAACTAGCACATTTAAGTCTAACCCACATCCTATGCATAGGGATTTTGTGAGCAAAAAACTTGTGGGAATAAGAATCAACTTGTATAGGAAGGTAAAACAAGCATAACTTCAAAACTTTAAGAAAATAGAGAGGAAAGTTGATATTGTTGCAATTCCTACAAGCATATATTCCTCCCTCATAATAATTTTTAGTAGCATCATGAATGAATTAAACAATATAACCAGCACCTAAAGCATTCTTTTCATGATCTACAAGCATAGAAATTTTATTACTCTCCACACAAGCAAAATTCTTCTCATTCGGAATAGTGGGAGTATCATAAGAGACTCGAATACTATAAATTGTTTCCACATTAAAATAGTAATGTTCAGAAAAGGGGTAATCATAATCATGACAAGTTTTATAAATATAATTATAATTTTTATAGCATAAGTATCATCACAATAATCATCATAGGTAGGAGGCATGCTATCATCATTATAAATTTGCATATCAAAACTTGGGAGACTAAAAATATCATCTTCATTAAACGTAGCATCCCCTAGCTTGGGACAAACATTAATTGCAGAAAATATATTCTCAAAAACATCACATCAAACATAGCATCCCCAAGCTTGGGCTTTTTCGTATCATAAGCATAATCACTCTCATCATTAATAGTATGGATAACACCAATAGTATAGCAATTATCATATTCTTCCAAGCAAGTGCCAAAAAGATTTTCAAGATCATAAGGAGTATCATTATCTTCCCAATCATAATCATCACAACAAGCAATAGGCATAACGAGATCATCATCAAGTGCACCATCTTCATTTTCATGAGGCAAAACAATAATAGGAGCAACATTATTTGGGAGAGATATCTTTTTACCTCTCTTCCTTTTTCTTTTCTTCTTCTTCACCTCATGTGTGGGTTCAATCCTCTTTTTGGAGCTTCTTATTAATGAGATTGGTTGAATAGAAGGCTCCTCCTCGTTACCTGATTCATCATAAGAAATAATAGGAGAATATTGGGAAGTCTCTTCCCTTCCATTAGTGTTCTCTTCATCTTCTATTTATTTTCTTTTCTTTATGTAATTGGAAATATAAGGATTTTCAATACAATTCACCGCACAATACATATAAATTTCCTCTAGATCAAAGCCAAGAAGTTTATAACGGGCAAATTCTGGAAGATGCTTAGTTATACGTTTCATTTCTTCGTATCCCATAAGCAAACTAAGTTCATTATAATGTGCAAGGGAAATCAAGTCATCACAATTTTTGGACATGATTAGATCATGAAACAATTTGCATCGGATAGCTAAGTGACCCTGTTCATTGCAAAGTCCACAAGTATGGCCAATAAAATTTAAATTTTCAGCACAATCATCTAGCCTTTCTTGCAACAATTTAGTTTCTAAGTACTTATGCCTCATGCAATATCTATCTTCCCTATTTGGTGTGTACTTACAAACCCAATGCACTCCACAAAAATTGACATGTTTATAGGAGACATTTTCATCATAACTAGTGCAATCATCATTAGTACCATGGATATTCAAGGAGTGCATACTAACGACATTGAAATCATGCTCATCATTCAAAGATTTAGTGCCAAACATTTTAATGCATTCTTCTTCTAACACTTAGGCACAATTTTCCTTTCCATCATACTCACGAAAGATATTAAAAAGATGAAACGTATGAGACAAACTTAATTCCTTTTTTTTGTGTAATTTTCTTTTATAAACTAAATTAGTGATAAAACAAGAAACTGAAAGACTCGATTGCAAGATCTAAAGATATACCTTCAAGCACTCACCTCCCCGGCAACGGCGCCAGAAAAGAGCTTGATGTCTACTACACAACCTTCTTCTTGTAGACGTTGTTGGGCCTCCAATTGCAGAGGTTTGTAGGACAGTAGCAAATTTCCCTCAAGTGGGTGACCTAAGGTTTATCAATCCGTAGGATGCGTAGGATGAAGATGGTCTCTCTCAAGCAACCCTGCAACCAAATAACAAAGAGTCTCTTGTGTCCCCAACACACCCAATACAATGGTAAATTGTATAGGTGCACCGGTTCGGCGAAGAGATGGTGATACAAGTGGTATATTTATAGTAGATAATGGTTTTTGTAATCTGAAAATATAAAAACAGCAAGGTAACAAGTGGTAAAAGTGAGCGTAAACGGTATTTCAATGCGTTGAAACAAGGCCTAGGGTTCATACTTTCACTAGTGCAAGTTCTCTCAACAATAATAACATAATTGGATCACATAACTATCCCTAAACATGCAACAAAGAGTCACTCCAAATTCACTAATAGCGGAGAACGAATGAAGAGATTATGGTAGGACACGAAACCACCTCAAAGGTATTCTTTCCAATCAATCCGTTGGGCTATTCCTATAAGTGTCACAAACTGCCCTAGAGTTTGTACTAGAATAACACCTTAAGACACAAATCAACCAAAACCCTAATGTCACCTAGATACTCCAATGTCACCTCAAGTATCCGTGGGTATGATTATACGATATGCATCACACAATCTCAGATTCATCTATTCAACCAACACATAGAACCTCAAAGAGTGCCCCAAAGTTTCTACCGGAGAATCACGACGAAAACATGTGCCAACCCCTATGCATAGGTTCATGGGCGGAACCCGCAAGTTGATCATCAAAACATACATCAAGTGAATAACGTGATATCCCATTCTCACCACAGATACGCACGGCAAGACATACATCAAGTGTTCTAAAATATTTAAAGACTCAATCCGATAAGATAACTTCAAAGGGGAAACTCAATCCATTACAAGAGAGTAGAGGGGGGAGAAAAAATCAGAAGATCCAACTATAATAGAAAATCTCATGATACATCAAGATCGTACCACCTCAAGAACACGAGAGAGAGAGAGAGATCAAACACATAACTACTTGTACATACCCTCAGCCCCGAGGGAGAACTACTCCCTCGTCGTCATGGAGAGCACCGGGATGATGAAGATAGCAACCGGAGAGGGATTCCCCCTCTGACAGGGTGCTGGAACGGGTCTAGATTGGTTTTTGGTGGCTACAGAGGCTTCTGGCGGCGGAACTCCTGATCTATTGTGCTCCCCGCTCGTTTTAGGGTATATGGATATATATAGGCGGAAGAGGTACGTCAAGGGAGCCACGAGGGGCCCACGAGGATGGAGGGCGCGCCCTAGGGGGGTGGGCACGCTCCCTGCCTCGTGGCTCCCTTGTTTCTTCCTTGACGTGGATTCCAAGTATCCCGAGTTGATTTCCTTCCAAAAATAAGTTCCGTGAAGTTTCAGGTCAATTGGACTCCGTTTGATTTTCCTTTTCTGCGATACTCTAAAACAAGGAAAAAACATAAACTCGCACTGGGCTCCGGGTTAATAGGTTAGTCCCAAAAATAATATAGAAGTGTATAATAAAGCCCATAAACATCCAAAACAGATAATATAATAGCATGGAACAATCAAAAATTATAGATACGTTGCAGACGTATCATAGGACTGGGGTTAACTAGCAGCAACAGGTCTCAAAAACTAAAGGGACAACATAGATGAAAGCTACAGAATATGTATCGTTTGCACTCGAGATAAACTAGATGGCACACAAAAGTATTAAGGAACAACATAGATTATACTAGAAGTGGTATAATACTATAATCACCAGCCTATGGGATAGCATTGGCTGATGGATGATAACTATGGAACAACGTTACATAAAGAACAAATCTCTTAGCTGAACTATGGAACATCGTTAACTCCTGAACAAGACCCGTAACAGATCAGCATGAATATACAGTGAAATGTGAGAATCTATTTTCAATGCTTAGATGAATAATAAAGCCATAAATGTTGCACACAAGTAAGATGAGGGTATAACCTATCTGGTCACCATCCATAGGAGTGAGCATCATGTGCTGACTTGTCGATGACCATGTAGTTGTTGTGGCTTTCCATGTCGAGCATGCTCATTCGATGCAAGGAACTGTTGAGTGGGGACTATAGCTGCCTTCTGGTGCATGCTTCCCTTATTGGAGCAGCTGCAGTGAGTCAGAAGACGGTGTGGCTGAAGATGCAGAAAACACATAATGTTAAGAATGACACATCTCTCTGATCTGAAGAAATACCATAAGAGATCAACAGCAAGGTACGAGAGTGGTTACACGTCTGTTGACTGAAGACTAAATTGGGGTCACATGATTTTATTTTATTTTCATACTGTCTGATCTATGCCGGATGGCTTGATGGTCGTCTTGTGCCTCCTGGCTAACACTGTTCGGAATCTTCCCCGAAGATCCAGTGACCACCGGCAGAGCAGCCTGCCTCCACCGCCCGTGGCCCCGAGCAAAACCCAGCTCCCGGCCCCACTTCATTGCCGTGGTTGCACCGCCCCCGGGCCAATCCACAAAGACTCGCTGTCATCCACATCTGGCGGTGCCAGTACCTTCAACCCACTCAACTCTAAGATAGCCATCTAAGCGCTGCTTCCACGGTGAACTTGTGCCCCCGCACCCTTACGTTAGACACCAGCCAACCGACAGCCTAGGAGCTCCGCCGGCTCGAGGGGTGTTGCTTCCCATTGGGAATCGATTGGCCCAGAATAAAAATTCAAACAACTGACGCCTAAATAAAGTGATTTGAGATGAGGGTGCGACCTATCTGGCGGCCCGGTGAAGTAGGCAGCTCCAGCTACCTAGTCGGTGAGGCCGGCGCGGTTGCGGTGGCTACCGGTGGCAGGGAAGTAGAGATGTCGCGATGGTCGACGGCTGCGGGGAAGTAGCGCCGGGGCTCTGGACGTGTCCAAAGTTGGAGCCGCTCCGGCGCCGTGAACAACGGTGGGGGTGAGTCGGCTCCGGTACGGTTCACACAGCCGTCGTCGAGGCAGCTTCGGCAGCACAGAGTAAGAGGCACACGACCCAGTGCATGGGCAAATGGAGAGCGTCTTCGGGATTAGAGAGGAGGGCGACTGTGAATTTGGTGCGGTGGGGGGAGCCATGGAGGAGGGGCTGAGGTTTCACGGCTCGGGAGAAGGGAGCTTTCGTGGAGAAGGTGATTTGGCGCCCACAAGGTATGAATGGGGAATTAGGAGGGGGAACCATGTCTTACGGACACATTTGTCTGAAATGTGGGGGAGAGTTACAGTTCTACCCCTTCCTTTAGGCTTCTTGGCTTGGGTCTGTGTACTGAGGGTCGGGGATAGTAGAGTAACTTTGCTTCTCCCAAATAGTGGGCGCGAGCGATTTCGGGCGAGGAGGGCGTGTTTTGAAATATACTGGGTGCAAGTGATTTCGTGCGAGGAGGGCGTGTTTTGAAATATAGTGGGTGCAAGCGATTTCGGGTGAGTAGGGTGTGTTTTGAAATATAGTGTGCGCGAGCGATTTCGAGCGAGGAGAGTGTGTTTTGAAATAATGGGAGCAAGCTATTTCGGGCGAGGAGAGGGTGTTTTGCCGACCATGGTTTAGGAATTATTCGGCACATGTCAATTCGGCCGAGGAGAAGGCGCGCTTGGATGAAGTTACGGACCTATCCTCGATGTATAACGAGCCAATTGATGCGTGTCCCACATAGGTCGGTAATTTCACGTGTCCCATTTATTTGCTCAGGCGAATTCCACTGAGCAGAGGGTATTTAACGGTTTGTTCAAATTTTGGGAGAATGAGCATCCATGTCTACCTTACCAAGTCAATTCGAATCAAATTTTGAAATATTAGCTTGCCACTTCTTTTTTAGATGGAGAGATGATGCTCGGGGGTAATGTGTTTTTACATGCTCGTTGCTAGCGATTTACTATATGACAAATAGTTGACCCACTCAAAAACGGGAATCAAACCCAAAATGAAATATCCTGATTCAATGAAATAGTTTGTTCACCAGGTCAAAATAGTGAACTAAATCCAAAATTAAACACCTCAACCGAGTAGCATGTTGTACAGTATTATAGTACTCGATGCACATGTTGAGAGTCAAATTAATGAACTTGTTTGATATACGCATATCTCCATTCATGTGTGCATTGCATACAACATGTTCTCCAATTTAAATATTTGAATGCAAGTTTATATCGAAACATGGTTTATATAAGTCTTTGATGCATTAAACGCGACCTCCCCCTCTCCCGAACTCCTGCTTTCTCTCTCTCTCTCTCTCTCTCTCTCTCTCTCTCTCGCACAATCTTCAATTCCGTCACACGCATCCAACACACAAACCTTGTTGGTCCCTCTCCCTCGCTCTCCGTCCCTCTCCGTCTCTCTCCATCTCTCTCTCTCCCTCTCTTTGTGTGTGGGTGTGGGGGGGGGGGGCTTTCTAGTTCCATGCATGTATATACTCCATCTATAGGTCTCTCTCGCACACTATGTATGATTGTCTAGTCCAAGCTAAATATCTTGGGTGCACTCATTGTATGCACACAAATTCCTTGGCTCGTTGCCCGTAATTCTCTCACGCACCACTCTGTCGTCTTGGAGCAATTCTCTCTCTCAGACTCTCCATCTACTTGGGCCACACATAAACATGCATATCTCACTCGCACTCGATAGACCCATCTAAAACTTTATCTATCTCCCTCGTTCTCTCTCCGTCTCACACGCACACACACACACAATCTCATGCCTAGCCCAGTATGATGGTCTCTCACTCAAATGTAGGCACACGCAGTCCCCCCTATATGTATATGATTAGCTAATCTTAGTCTCCATCACAAACATGTGCATGGTCTATCTTGATTTCTCTCGGGGCATATTTCTATCTCGCACGCACCTCCCTCGATCTCCCACCCATATAAGTCCCCTCACGATCTCGAGGGGATCTCTCTATCACAAACACACCCTCTCTCCCTCCCCATGCATCCATGTTCTCCATGTGTCCCTCTCGACCTTTGTTCCTTGTTGGCCAGACCTCTATTGGACATGTGCTATAGGGGTGTCTCTCTCCGTTGCAAACAATCATGCACTAGCTATCTTCGTGTATCTCCTGACCTTGCTTTTGTATCTGGGAGATTCATGCGTGATATGTTTGCATAAGAAACGAAAAACACACACTCTCTCTAATTTATCCTTTGTTGTCCCTTTCTCTTTCACATACATACTCTTTTTGGACACTCACTCATTCTCCTTCACACGCGCTTGATCTCTCTCGACTTAGGCACTCTCTTTGGTCCATAGCATATAGATTTATTGAAAATTCAAACATTACAAAGTTTGACCATGTACGTGGAGAACAACATTTACATCTAGAATGACAAACATATACCATTAGATTCATCATGAGATGTAGTTTCATATGATGTATCTTTGGTATTGTAGATATAAATAACATTCACGTAAACCTGATCAATGTTTCCAAAGTTCGACTTCTAAAATTTTTTACATGCACTACATTATCGAGAAGATGGAATATCTCTTTCCCCCTCTCAGCTATCTGACGCACCACTCGTCCTTATTGGGGCTCCTCTATCTCTCTCAAACTTTATATCTCCCTGGTTCACACATACACATGTCTCGCTCACGCTACATATAGACCCATCCAACACTCTCCGCCCTTGTTCTCTCTCTATGTGACACGCACCCCCTTAAGTACCATAATCCCTCACTCCATCATAGGCGCAAACACTCCCCTCCTAAGTATGATTATCTCTCACTAGCCATCGGGAACACACGTATTGTCTCCTTCCATCCATACGTCTATCTTGATATCTCTCGTGGTATCTTCTATCGTGCACACACCTTGTCACTCGATCTCCCACCCATGTAGTCCCATCACAATCTCCAGGGGATCTCTATATCACAAACATACACTCTCTCCTCCCCATGTCTGCATTTTCTCCGTACGTCAGACCCCTGTTGGCCACGTTCTAGGGGTCTTCTCTCTCGGTTGCAAACAACCACACACTATCTCCTCACCTTGCTTCCGTTGGTGAAGATGCATGTGATATATGTTTGCATAAGACACACACGCGTTTTCTCTACTTTTGTCGTGTGTTGTCCATGTATCTTTCACACACGCACGCACACTTTTTTCACTCACTCTTTCTATTTCACACACACACTCTCTCTCTAGTTAGGGACTCTCTCATGTCCATAAGCATATGGATGTTTTGAAAAGTCAAACCTCAGAAAAGTTTGACCAGGTATATGTGGAGAAAAACATTTACATCTGGAACGATCATTAGATTCATCACAACATGTACTTACTTCATACTATCATTTATCTTTGGTATTGTAGATATAGGTATTTTTTTATAAACTTGGTCAAAGTTTCAAAAGTTTGACTTAAAAAATGTTGGCACTACATTATGTGAACGGAGGGAGTAGCTCTTTCTCTCTCTCTCTGCTACTCCCTCCGTTCCAAAATAGATGACTCAACTTCAGTATAAAGGTAGTACAAAGTTGAGTCATCTATTTTGGAACGGAGGGAGTATCTCTTACGGGCCTCCCCTCTCACTCAAACTCTCTATGCCGACGGATTATACGCTCACCGTGTCAGCGTATAGCTCCGTATATTGTTTAGTTGACTGGTCAACCAGTCCAAATGCTGCCTTGTCAGGTCGTGTTCTCTATCTTTGTGTGCTGGCCCATGTGGCAGTGGGTGGAAATAAGTAAACTAGAGGCCCATCTGTCACGCGGTGAAGTAAACAAAGTTGAAACCACTCGTCGGGGTAGCACCCCGCACGCTAGTAAATTGAGGGTGCATTGCGGACACACTTCTTCCGCGTGAAGGAACAACTCGCGCACAATTCACCAGTGCACGACGGCATGCACAGAAGGACGCACTCGCGCACACCCAGAAGGCCAGCACACAACACAGACCAACACAAGTGTACAACGGCGTCACCGCCGGTTGAGATGGACGATGAGGCAGCCAACAAGCGGAGGCGGCTCGAGCCAAAACCGCATCCAGCGAGCATGGACTTCATCAGCAGCCTCCCTGACGACATGCTTCTCGTCATCATCGGCCTCCTCCCCACCAAATCTGCCGTGCGGACCGCCCTACTCTCCCGGCGGTTGATACGTCCATTTTGCATCATGCTTTTATATCGATATTTATTGCATTATGGACTATTATTTCACTTTATGTCACAATACTTATGGCTATTCTCTCTTATTTTACAAGGTTTACATAAGGAGGGAGAATGCCGGCAGCTGGAATTCTGGGCTGGAAAAGGAGCAAATATTAGAGACCTATACTGCGCAACTCCAAAAGTCCTGAAACTCCACGGAACATCTTAAAATAAATAAATAAAAATCAATGCCAAAGATGAAGGCCAGGGGGCCCACACCCTGCTCACGAGGGTGGGGGCGCCCCCCAGGGTGCGGCCCCCTACCTCGTGGGCCCCCTGGTGGCTCTCCGACGTCCATCTTCTCCTATATGAAGTCTTTCGATGAGAAAAAAAAGAAGAGGAACTTTTCGGGATGAGACTCCGCCGCCACGAGGCGGAACCTTGGCGGATCCAATCTAGAGCTGCGGCAGAGCTGTTCTGCCGGGGATACTTCCCTCCGGGAGGGGGAAATAATCACCATCGTCATCACCAACGCTCCTCTCATCGGGAGAGGGCAATCTCCATCAACATCTTCACCAGCACAATCTCATCTCCAAACCCTAATTCATCTCTTGTATCCAATTCTTGTCTCAAAGTCCGGGATTGGTGCTAGTAGGTTGCTAGTAGTGTTGATTACTCCTTGTAGTTGATGCTAGTTGGTTTATTTGGTGGAAGATCATATGTTCATATCCTATATGCATATTATTACCCCTCCGATTATGAACATGAATATTCTTTGTGAGTAATTACGTTCGTTCCTGAGGACAAGGGAGAAGTCTTGCTATTAGTAGTCATGTGAATTTGGTATTCGTTTGATATTTTGATAAGATGTATGTTGTGTAGCCTCTAGTGGTGTTATGTGAACGTCGACTACATAACACTTCACCATTATTTGGGCCTAGAGGTAGGCATTGGGAAGTAATAAGTAGATGATGGGTTGCTAGAGTGACAGAAGCTTAAACCCTAGTTTATGCGTTGCTTCGTAAGGGGCTGATTTGGATCCATATGTTTCATTCTATGGTTAGGTTTACCTTAATAATTTTGTTGTAGTTGTGGATGCTTGCAATAGAGGTTAATCATAAGTGGGATGCTTGTTCAAGTAAGAATAGCACCCAAGCACCGGTCCACCCACATATCAAATTATCAAAGTATCAAACGCGAATCATATGAACGTGATGAAAACTAGCTTGACGATATTCCCATGTGTCCTCGGGAGCGCTTTTCCTATTATAAGAGTTTGTTCCGGCTTCTCCTTTGCTACAAAAGGATTGGGCAACCTTGCTGCACTTTATTTACTTTTGTTACTTGTTGCCCGTTTCAATCTATCTTATCACAAAACTATCTGTTACCACTTATTTCAGCACTTGCAGAGAATACCTTGCTGAAAACCACTTATCATTTCCTTCTTGTCCTCGTTGGGTTCGACACTCTTACTTATCGAAAGGACTACGATAGATCCCCTATACTTGTGGGTCATCAAGACTCTTTTCTGGCACCGTTGCCGGGCAATGTAGCGCCTTTGGTAGGGGGAATTTGGTAAGGAAAAATTTATATAGTGTGCTGAAATTTACTGTCACTTGTTACTATGGAAAGTAATTCTCTAAGGGGCTTGTTCGGGGTATCTTCACCCCGTCCAGTGGAGCAAAGAGTTTCTCCTCAACCTACTGAACCTATTGAAAATGAAACTCCTTTTGAATTTCCTTCGGGTATGATGGAAAAACTGCTGGCTGACCCTTTTACAGGAGATGGAACAAAGTATCCTGATGAGCACTTAATATATGTGGATGAATTTTGTGGATTATTTAAGCTTGCAGGTATACCCGATGATGTTGCTAAGAAGAAGGTCTTCCCTTTATCTTTGAAGGGAGACGCATTGATATGGTATAGGCTATGTGATGATATGAGATCATGGGACTATAAAAGATTGAAGCTAGAATTTCATCGAAAGTATTACCCTATGCATCTTGTTCATCGTGATCACAATTATATATATAATTTTTGGCCTCTTGAAGGAGAAAGCATCGCTCAAGCTTGGGGGAGGCTTAAATCAATGTTATATTCATGCCCCAATCACGAGCTCTTGAGAGAAATGATTATTCAAAATCTATATGCTCGGCTTTCTGATAACAATCGCACCATGCTTGATACTTCTTGTGCCGGCTCTTTTATGATGAAGACTATTGGATTCAGATGGAATTTATTGGATATAATTAAACGCAACTCTGAAGATTGGGACCTCGACGAAGGTAAGGAGTCAGGTATGACACCTAAGTTTGGTTGTGTTAAATCTTTTATGGACACCGATATTTTCTGTAAGTTTAGCACTAAATATGGACTTGACACTGAGATAGTAGCTTCTTTCTGTGAATCTTTCTCTACTTATGTTGATCTCCCTAAGGAGAAGTGGTTTAAATATCATCCTCCCATAGAAGTAAAAGTAGTTGCACCTATTAAAGTTGAAGAAAAGACTGTCACTTATAATGATCCTATTGTTCCTACTTCTTATATTGAGAAACCACCTTTCCCTGTTAGAATAAAGGATCATGCTAAAGCTTCAACTGTTGTTCGTAAAAGAAATATTAGAACTTATACACCTCCTGAGCAAGTTAAAGTAGAACCTAATATTGCTATTGTTAAAGATCTCTTGTCTGATAATATTGATGGGCATGTTATTCAGTTCGAAGGTGAAACTGCTAGAATTGCTAAACCTTGTGCCAAAGATAAACATAGATCTGTGGTAGGCATGCCTGTTATTTCTTTTAAAATAGGAGATCATTGTTATCATGGATTATGTGACATGGGTGCAAGTGCTAGTGTTATACCGCATACTTTATACGAAGAAATTAAGAATCAAATTACACCTGCTGAGTTCAAAGGTATTGATGTCATAATTAATCTTGCCAATAGAGATACTATTTCACCAATTGGAATTGTTAGAGATGTTGAAGTCTTGTGTGGGAAAACTAAATATCCTACTGATTTTCATGTTCTTACTTCTCCGCAAGATAGCTTTTGTCCCATTATATTTGGTAGACCCTTCTTAAATACTGTTAATGCTACCATAGATTGCACAAAGAATGTTGTTACTGTTGGCTTGGATGCTATGGTTCATGAGTTTAATTTCTCTAAATTTAGTAAACAACATCATGAGGAAGAATTACCTAGAAAGGATGAAATTATTGGTCTTGCTTCTATTGCCGTACCTCCTAGTGATCCTTTAGAACACTATTTGCTAGACCATGAAAATGATATGTTCATGAATGAAAGAAGGGAAATAGATGAAGTATTCTTTAAACAGGAACCTATTCTGCAACACAATTTGCCTGTTTAAATTTTAGGGAATCCACCTCCACCTAAGGGTGATCCCGTGTTTGAGCTTAAACCTTTGCCTGATAATCTTAAATATGCTTATCTTGATGAAAAGAAGATATATCCTGTTATTATTAGTGCTAACCTTTCAGAGCATGAAGAAGAAAGATTATTGAAAACTTTGAAGAAGCATCGTGCTGCTATTGGATATACTCTTGATGATCTTAAGGGCATTAGTCCCACTCTATGTCAACATAAAATAAATTTGGAAGCAGATGCCAAACCAGTTCGTGATCCTCAACAACGTCTAAATCCTAAAATGAAAGAAGTGGTAAGAAAAGAAATACTCAAGCTTCTGGAGGCATGTATAATTTATCCCGTTGCTGATAGTGAGTGGGTAAGTCCTGTCCATTGTGTCCCTAAGAAGGGAGGTATTACTGTTGTTCCTAATGATAAAGATGAATTGATTCCACAAAGAATTATCATAGGTTATAGGATGGTAATTGATTTCCGCAAATTAAATAAAGATACTAAGAAAGATCATTACCCCTTCCCTTTTATTAATCAAATGCTAGAAATATTATGCAAACATACACACTATTGCTTTCTAGATGGTTATTCTAGTTTTCTCTCAAATACCTGTGTCGGCTAGAGATCAATCAAAGACTACTTTTAGATGCCCTTTTGGTACTTTTGCTTATATACATATGCCTTTTGGTTTCTGTAATGCACCTGCTACCTTTCAAAGATGCATGATGGCTATATTCTCTGACTTTTGTGAAAAGATTTGTGAGGTTTTCATGGACGACTTTTCCGTCTATGGTTCCTCTTTTGATGATTGCTTGAGCAATCTTGATCGAGTTTTGCAGAGATGTGAAGAAACTAATCTTGTCTTGAATTTGGAAAAGTGCCACTTTATGGTTAATGAAGGTATTGTATTGGGGCATAATCTTTCTGAAAGAGGTATTGAAGTTGATAAAGCCAAGGTTGATGCTATTGAAAAGATGCATGTCCCAAGGACATCAAAGGTATAAGAAGTTTCCTTGGTCTCGCCGGATTTTACAGGAGGTTCATTAAGGACTTCTCAAAAAAAATCTCAGCCTCTGACTAATTTATTGCAAAAAGATATACCATTTGTCTTTGATGATGATTGTGTAGAAGCATTTGAAATACTTAAGAAAGCATTAGTCACTCCACCTATTGTTCAGCCACCTAATTGGAACCTCCCCTTTGAAATTATGTGTGATGCTAGTGATTATGCTGTAGGTGTTGTTCTAGGGCAAAGAGTTGATAAGAAATTAAATGTTATTCATTATGCTAGTAAGACTCTAGATAATGCTCAAAGAAATTATGCTACTACTGAAAAAGAGCTTTTAGCAATTGTATTTGCTTGTGATAAGTTCAGATCTTATATTGTTGATTCTAAAGTAACTATTCAAACTGATCATGCTGCTATTAAATATCTTATGGAAAAGAAAGATGCTAAACCTAGACTTATTAGATGGGTTCTCTTGCTACAAGAATTTGATTTGCATATTGTTGATAGAAAAGGGAGCTGAGAACCCCGTTGCAGACAACTTGTCTAGGTTAGAAAATATTCTTGATGACCCACTACCTATTAATGATAGCTTTCCTGATGAACAATTAAATGTTATAAGTACTTCTCGTAGTACTCCATGGTATGTTGATTATGCTAATTATGTTGTTGCTAAATTTATACCACCTACCTTCACATACCAACAAAAGAAAAAGTTCTTCTATGATTTGAGACATTACTTTTGGGATGACCCACATCTTTATAAAGAAGGAGTTGATGGTGTTATTAGACGTTGTGTACTTGAGCATGAACAGGAACAGATCCTACGCAAGTGTCATTCTGAGTCTTATGGAGGACACCACGCTGGAGAAAGAACTGCACATAAGGTATTGCAATCTGGTTTTTATTGGCCTACTCTCTTCAAGGATGCCCGTAAGTTTTTCTTATCTTGTGATGAATGTCAAAGAATTGGCAATATTAGTAGACATCAAGAAATGCCTATGAATTATTCTCTTGTTATTGAACCATTTGATGTTTGGGGCTTTGATTATATGGGACCTTTTCCTGCCTCTAATAGATACACACATATTCTAGTTGCTATTGATTACGTTACTAAGTGGGTAGAAGCTATTCCAACTAGTAGTGCTGATCATAACACTTCTATTAAAATGCTTAAGGAAGTTATTTTCCCGAGGTTCGGAGTCCCTAGATATTTAATGACTGATGGTGGTTCACACTTTATTCATGGTGCTTTCCGTAAAATGCTTGCTAAATATGATGTTAATCATAGAATTGCATCTCCTTATCACCCACAGTCTAGTGGTCAAGTAGAGTTGAGCAATAGAGAGCTCAAATTAATTTTGCAAAAGACTGTTAATAGGTCTAGAAAGAATTGGTCCAAGAAACTTGATGATGCATTATGGCCTTATAGAACTGCATATAAAAATCCTATGGGTATGTCTCCGTATAAAATGGTCTATGGAAAAGCATGTCACTTACCTCTCGAACTAGAACATAAGGCATATTGGGCTATTAAAGAGTTCAACTATGATTTTAAACTTGCCGGTGAAAAGAGGTTATTTCATATTAGTTCACTTGATGAATGGAGAACCCAAGCATAGGAAAATGCCAAGTTGTTTAAAGAAAAAGTTAAAAGATGGCATGACAAAAGAATACAAAAGCGTGAGTTTAATGTAGGTTATTATGTATTGCTATACAACTCTAATTTAAGATTTTTTGCAGGAAAACATCTCTCTAAATGGGAAGGCCCCTATGCTATCGAAGAGGTCTATCGTTCTGGTGCCATAAAAATCAACAACATCGAGGGCACAAATCCGGAGGTGCTAAACGGTCAAAGAATTAAACATTATATCTCAGGTAATCCCATAAATGTTGAAACCAATATTATTAAAACCGTAACCCAGGAGAAATACATAAGGGACACTTTTCTGAACGTTTCAGACTCCAAAAAGGAATAGGTATGTGGTACGGTAAGTAAACCGACTCCAAAACAATTTTTAAGGCAATATTTCTCCGACGCCCGCGCTCCCCTCATGCCAACGCTGCACCGCGCCAGCTTCAGCTCCTGCTATCTTCCCCAGATTAATGTCGCGCCCACCCTTCTTCTCCCTCAACTCAAGCAGCTCGACCTCTTTGACGTTGGCATCTCGAAGCAGGCTATGGAGCACCTGCTCTGCAGCTGTACTACGCTCGAGTACATTCATCTTGAGCAGATCCACGGGTTCATTAGCCTCCACATCGCCTCGACGAATCTCCGATGGATATTTGTGTCTTGCTGGCCCCACAACAAGACTATAATTGGGAAGAGATCACTCCAGCTGTTCCGGGTTATGGTAATTGAGAATGTGGCTTTCCTTGAGAGATTGCTTGTATCTGATCTAGAAGGTCCAACAAAAATCTGGGTCATTGACGCGCCAAAATTGACAGCGTTGGTGTACTCGTCTGCCAAATTCTCCGAACTCTTTATTGGATCCGTAATCGTTCAGGTACAACACTCATCTTCTTCTCTGTCTTCTTGAAATTCACATTTTTAAATTTCTTCTTGACGTATTTACGACCGTCTTCCAGAAAATGATTCCACAAGCTTGACCCAGTCTATGCGCACAGTGAAGATCTTGGCAATAAAATCTATCGGCCCCAATCTGGATCAAGTTGTTGGATTCCTTACATGCTTTCCGAGCACAGAGAAGCTACTCATTGAGGTGAAACTTCTTTCCTATTAGTAAATGGTAATCACAACATAGCTCAATTTTTTCGTATTGTTCAAAGTTGCATCTACGCACTGCACCGAAAGTTGCATCTATGCACTGCACCGAAAGAAATGTTTTTAGTATTTTTTTCTCACGTGATCACCTGCATCGTTTTGTTGTTGTACTACTATAGTAGCCTAGGCTAGTCATAGTGGAAAGTAACTTAGACTAGTAACTCTATGCTGGTTTACTCTTCCTATCAAGTACTACCTCCATCCTGGTTTACTCTTCCAATTTTGTAGTAGAGTAGCAAAATTTGACCATAGATTTAACTGACAAAATGTTAATGCATGTCACTAAAAATTATATCGTTCGACTCATATTTGAACAGAATTTCAAATGGTATAATTATTGGTGACATGCATTGGTATTTTCTTAGGTAAATATATGGTTAAAATTTTACACTAAATATGAGGTAGTACAAAAGTGGGATGTAACATCCCTCCACTATGTAGGCCAAAACACGTGCCAAATTCACTAGTGATGCATTTGGCATCGATGCCCCTCCATTGCTCACCTGGTGCCCCAATCTGGATCACCTACTTTGCTTCGGTGCCAAATCAACTCACGCAATGAAAAAACACTTGCGTGGGAGAGAGAGGACTGAGGCAATAAAAAACACTTGTTTGGGAGAGTGAGAGGCTGGTGTCGTTGGTTTGATTGATTTGTCTGTACATGTGGTTCTGTGTGCACAGCGGTGCCAACTCTCTTACATCGCGAGAGCGGTGCCAAAATCTTTTGATTTGACATCGATGCGTATTATGTGGCATACTTTTGAGAAATATGGCATCGACCACATAATGGAAGGCCACAAATGCCCAAGCTCTTCACGTGATCCTAGGTAAATGAGAGAGAGAGAGAGTGAAAAAATATCACTAGCCAGCCAACCCTATCATATGAGCGAAAGATATTGGTACCTCTTGATGACACGACAATCTTATAGAGCCAGCTGCTCTAATATGTTCTCTTATTTTGCAGATAAAAAAGACCCGAAAGTGAAAAATGTGATGCACTATAACAATATCATCGAATGCCTTGATCTCCATCTTACAGAAATTGATTTGATCGACTATCGAGGCAGCACATCTGAGATTAAATTGGCCAGGTTCTTTGTTCTGCAGGCAAGTGTGCTCAAGGTAATGAGGTTTGGCGTTCTCTAGCGCAACAATGAATGGCGTGCTGATCACCGCAAGTGTCTAAGCCTAAATGACAAAGTCTCTGCAGAAGCTGAATTTGTTTTTGAAACATCAAGTGGCCAGAGACTCAAAAATTTATTTGCCCATTAGTGACTTGTTAGGGCGGTGGATTTTAGTTTGTATGATAATGCTGCATCCACCTAAAGCAATGAATGTTCTTACGTAAACTTCCTAGTAATTCCGTCTTCGTAGGTACAACATTACTCCTAACATTTGTAATATCAGTTTGAAACTTGTAATATTGTCGTGTCCTATTCCTGCGTTTTCAAAATCTTGCGAATCAAAGAGCTCCTGAGTTGGTGATGATGTTGCGCCTGCCATCTTTCACCAATAGCCGTCGGATCTAGATCTGACGCACACAAACCAAACTTCACCAGTTTTTGCAAAAAGGTGCCCGCACTTGTTCCCTATTTATGAACAACTCGTTGTCTCTCACAATCAGCCTTATCTCCTCCCAACCACATCTAGAAGGCCATGGAAAAATCTGGCATGATGGCCGCTGTCGGTGCCGTCCACCCCCAATCTTGGTGTTCCGTGCAATGCACGGGCATCTACACACGGGAAATTATGTCAAACACGGCTAAGTTGTCAGCAGGCTAGCTCTACAGCCATGATGATAGTGACTGCAGACAGTGAGGCTGACTATGGTATGCCGAACACGGCGCCTATACTCAGGTGTCATCTCCGGCGCAGGGTCTTGTCACATCACTATGAGGAGCAACACATAATAATTCGACCAACAGGTAGTACAGTGCTACTAGTACATTGGTAGTACTACTACTAGTACTAGCACCACCGTCTGGATTTAGTAGTACTACCACGTCCATCTGGATTTAGTATTTGACTAGCAATAATGCATGTCACAAAAAATGTACTACTCCCTCTGTAAATAAATACTTGGTGTATTGTTTTATTCCTATCGGTGAGAGAACTTAGTGTATTTTTGCTAATTAATATGATTACATGCAATGAACTAACCACTTCATGTCATGTTTGGTAGTCTCAAGTCATTGAAAGCATGCACAACTCACATCTCTCATTGGTTGATATGTCACGAAATTAGAAATGAGGAGGGAGTTAATGTACCATGCCCAAGACTACCCAGAGTGGGAGTAACATAGGTGGTAACATCACACTTATCTAGGCAAAATAGATGATGTAGCTTCTAATTAATGAAGAAAGAGAGGCATGTGGTAACATAGCTAGTTACTATAACATCACACATATTAAGAAAAGATGAGTCTATAACATAATAAATGAAGTGATGCATGACACAACACATATGTTACTACCCACTTTGGAGGTAGTAACATATAGTAGTAACATACGCATGTTACTACTCTAAGTTACTCCCCACTGTGACTAGTCTAAGTGTTTTGGGATTACACAACATTTTTTGTTATATGCATTAACATTTTATTAGTTAAATCAAAGGTCAAAACTTGGCGAAAATGCAAAGGGGAGCAATAAACCAGTAAACATCAAAGTTCTCTCGTTTGGCCCCAACTAGAGGTCCGGTGAGATGACTATACTGCACCGGCATGGAGGGGGACGCAACTTCATTGACTTACTGCACCTGCCTTTAGTTGTATGACACGTGGGCCCAATAGGTGGATGGCCCGCTGCTACCTCTTTTAGCACTGTGTTGGTTTTCCCCGAAGAGGAAGGGATGATGCAGCAAAGTAGCGTAAGTATTTCCCTCGGTTTTTTAGAACCAAGGTATCAATCCAGTAGGAGGCTACGCGCGAGTACCTGCACAAAACAAATAAATCCTCGCAACCAACGCAAATAGGGGTTGTCAATCCCTATGAGGCCACTTATGAGAGTGAGATCTGATAGATATGATAAAGATAACATTTTTTGTATTTTTATGATAAAGATGCAAAGTAAAATAGAGGCAAAGTAAATAGAAAAGTAGTAGGAGAACAATATGATAGAGATAGACCCGGGGGCCATAGGTTTCACTAGTGGCTTCTCTCGAGAGCATAAGTATTCTACGGTGAGTGAACAAATTACTGTTGAGAAATTGACAAAATTGAGCATAGTTATGAGAATATCTAGGTATGATCATGTATATAGGCATCACGTCCGATACAAGTAGACCGAGTCCTGCCTGCATCTACTACTATTACTCCACTCATCGACCGCTATCCAGCATGCATCTAGAGTATTAAGTTAAAAACAGAGTAACGCCTTAAGCAAGATGACATGATGTAGAAGGATAGACTCATCCAATATGAAGAAAACCTCATCTTGTTATCCTCGATGGCAACAATACAATACGTGCCTTGCTGCCCTTACTGTCACCAGGAAAGGACACCGCAAGATTGAACCCAAAGCTAAGCACTTCTCCCATTGCAAGAAAGATCAATCTAGTAGGCCAAACCAAACTGATAATTCGAAGAGACTTGCAAAGATAACCAATCATACATAAAAGAATTCAGAGAAGATTCAAATATTATTCATAGATAGACTTGATCATAAAGCCATAATTCATCGATCTCAACAAACACACCATAAAAATAAGATTACATCGAATAGATCTCCACAAGGGAGGGGGAGAACATTGTATTGAGATCCAAAAAGAGAGAAGAAGCCATCTAGCTACTAACTATGGACCCGAAGGTCTGAAGTAAACTACTCACACTTCATCGGAGAGGCTATGGTGTTGATGTAGAAGCCCTCCGTGATCGATGCCCCCTCTGACGGAGCTCCAGAATAGGCCCCAAGATGGGATCTTGTGGATACAGAAAGTTACGTAGGTGGAATTAGGGTTTTGGCTCCTGTTCTGATCGTTTGGGGGTACGTGGGTATATACAGGAGGAAGAAGTACGTCGGTGGAGCAATAGGGGGCCCACGAGGGTGGAGGGCGCGCCTGGGTGGGCAGGCGTGCCCCCCTACCTCATGGCCTCCTGTTAATTGGCTTGATGTAGGGTCCAAGTCTCCTGAATTGTATTCGGTGAGAAAATCACATTCCCAAAGGTTTCATTCCGTTTGGACTCCGTTTGATATTCCTTTTCTTGGAAACCCTAAAACAGGCAAAAAACAACAATTCTGGGCTGGGCCTCCGGTTAATAGGTTAGTCCCAAAAATAATATAAAAGTGGATAATAAAGCCCAATAATGTCCAAAATAGTAGATAAATATAGCATGGAGCAATCAAAAATTATAGATATGTTGGAGACGTATCAAGCATCCCCAAGCTTAATTCCTGCTCGTCCTCGAGCAGGTAAATGATAAAAAACAGAATTTTTGATGCGGAGTGCTACTTGGCATAATTTTAATGTAATTCTTCTTAATTGTGGTATGAATATTCAGATCCGAAAGATTCAAGACAAATTTTTATATTGACATAGAAAATAATAATACTTCAAGCATACTAACAAAGCAATTATGTCTTCTCAAAATAACATGGCTAAAGAAAGTTATCCCTACAAAATCATATAGTCTGGCTATGCTCTATCTTCACCACACAAAATATTTAAATCATGCACAACCCCGATGACAAGCCAAGCAATTGTTTCATACTTTTGACATTCTCAAAACTTTTTCAATCTTCACGCAATACATGAGCGTGAGCCATGGATATAGCACTATAGGTGGACTAGAGTGGTGGTTGTGGAGAAGACAAAAAGGGGAAGATAGTCTCACATCAACTAGGCGTATCAACGGGCTATGGAGATGACCATCAATAGATATCAATGTGAGTGAGTAGGGATTGCCATCCAACGGATGCACTAGAGCTATACGTATATGAAAGCTCAAAAAGAAACTAAGTGGGTGTGCATCCAACTTGCTTGCTCATGAAGACCTAGGGAAATTTTGAGAAGGCCCATCATTGGGATATACAAGCCAAGTTCTATAATTAAAAATTCCCACTAGTATATGAAAGTGATAACATGAGAGACTCTCTACTATGAAGATCATGGTGCTACTTTGAAGCACAAGTGTGGTAAATGGATAGTAACATTGTCCCTTCTCTCTTTTTCTCTCATTTTTTGGGCCTTTTATCTTTTTATGGCCTCTTTTCTTTCTCTTTTTTTATTTGGGCTTCTTTGGCCTCTTTTATTTATTTTTCGTTCAGAGTCTCATCCCAACTTGTGGGGGAATCATAGTCTCCATCATCCTTTCCTCACTTGGGACAATACTCTAATAATGATGATCATCACACTTTTCTTTTTGTTGAAATCACACTTTTCTTTTTCTTACAACTCAACAATTACAACTCGATACTTAGAACAAAATACGACTCTATATGAATGCCTCCAACGGTGTACCAGGATATGCAATGATGCATGAGTGACAAGTATGAAAGAATTATGAACGGTGGCTTTGCCACAAATACTATGTCAACTACATGATCATGCTAAGCAATATGACAATGATGGAGTGTGTCATAAACGGAATGGTGGAAAGTTGCATTGCAATATATCTCGGAATGGCCATGGAAATGCCATAATAGGTAGGTATGGTGGCTGTTTTGAGGAAGGTATATGGTGGGTGTATGATACCGGCGAAAGGTGCGTGGTATTAGATAGGCTAGCAAAGGTGGAAGGGTGAGAGTGCGTATAATCCATGGACTCAAAATTAGTCATAAAGAACTCATATACTTATTGCAAAAATCTACAAGTTATCAAAGCAAAGTATTACGCGCATGCTCCTAGGGGGATAGATTGGTATGAAAATACCATCGCTCGTCCCCGACCGCCACTCATAAGGAAGACAATCAATAAATAAATCATGCTCCGACTTCATCACATAACGGTTCACCATACGTGCATGCTACGGGAATCACAAGCTTCAACACAAGTATTTCTCAAATTCACAACTACTCAACTAGCATGACTTTAATATCACCATCTCCATATCTCAAAACAATTATCAAGTATCAAACTTCTCATAGTATTCAACACACTCATAAGAGAGTTTTATTATTAATCTTGCATACCAAGCATATTAGGATTTTAAGAAAATTACCATGCTATTTAGGAGTCTCAAAATAATCTAAGTGAAGCATGAGAGATCACTAGTTTCTATAAAACAAATCCACCACCGTGCTCTAAAAGATATAAGTGAAGTACTAGAGCAAAATTATATAACTCAAAAGATATAAGCGAAGCACATAGAGTATTCTAACAAATTCCAAATCATGGATGGCTCTCTCAAAAGAGGTGTACAGCAAATATGATTGTGGTAAACTAATAATCAAAGACTCAAATCATACAAGACGCTCCAAGCAAAACACATATCATGGGGTAAATAAAAATATAGCTCGAAGTAAAGTTACCGATAGAAGTAGACTAAAGAGGGGATGCCTTCCGGGGCATCCCCAAGCTTTGGCTTTTAGGTGTCCTTAGATTATCTTGGGGTGCCATGGTCATCCCCAAGCTTAGGCTCTTGCCATTCCTTGTTCCATAATCCATCAAATCTTTACCCAAAACTTGAAAACTTCACAACACAAAACTTAAAGTAGAAAATCTCGTGAGCTCCGTTAGCGAAAGAAAATAAAAGACCACTTCAAGATACTGTAAAGAACTCATTCTTTATTTACATGGGTGTTATACCTACTGTATTACAACTTCTCTATTGTTTATAAACTAATTTACTAGCCATAGATTCATCAAAATAACCAAACAACACACGCAAAACAGAATCTGTCAAAAACAGAACAGTCTGTAGTAATCTGTAGCTAGCGCAAGATATGGAACCCCAAAAATTCTAACTACATTTCTGGACGTGAGGAATTTATCTATTAATCATCTTCAAAAATAATTAACTAAATAGCACTTTCCAAATAAAAATGACAGCAGTTCTCATGAGCGCTAAAGTTTCTGTTTTTTACAGCAAGTTCAACAAGACTTTTCCCAAGTCTTCCCAACGGTTCTACTTGGCACAAACACTAATTAAACACAAAAAGAACAACCAAAACAGAGGCTAAATAATTTATTTATTACTAAGCAGGAGCAAAAATCAAGGAATAAAAATAAAATTGGGTTGCCTCCCAACAAGGCTATCGTTTAACGCCCCTAGCTAGGCATAACAAGCAAGAATAGATCTAGGTATTGCCATCTTTGGTAGGCAATCCATAAGTGGCTCTCAAAATATATTCATAAGGTAATTTAATTTTCTTTCTAGGAAAGTGTTCCATGCCTTTCCTTAACAGAAATTGGAATCTAATATTTCCATTCTTCATATCAATAATTGCACCAATCGTTCTAAGGATAGGTCTACCAAGAATAATAGGACATGGAGGATTGCAATCTATGTCAAGAACAATAAAATCTACGGGCACATAATTCCTATTTGCAACAATAAGAACATCATTAATTCTTCCCATAGGTTTCTTAATAGTGGAATCTGCAAGGTGCAAGTTTAGAGAGCAATCATCAAAATCACGGAAACCTAACAAATCACACAAAGTCTTTGGAATCGTGGAAACACTAGCGCCCAATCACATAAAGCATAGCATTCATGATCTTTAATTTTAATTTTAATAGTTGGTTCCCACTCATCATAAAGTTTTCTAGGGATAGAAACTTCCAATTCAAGTTTATCTTCAGAAGATTGCATCAAGGCATCAACGATATGTTTAGTAAACGCTTTATTTTGACTATAAGCATGAGGAGAATTTAGCACGGATTGCAAAAAGGAAATACAATCAATCAAAGAGCAATTTTCATAGTTAAATTCCTTGAAATCCATAATAGTGCGTTTAGCAACATCTAGGTTTTAATTTCTTCAATCCCACTTTTATCAAATTTAGCATCAAGATCAAAAGATTCAGAATTCTTGGAATGCCTTCTAGGTAAAGGTGCATCATATTCAGTCCCATCATTATCAAGATTCATATTGCAAAACAAAGATTTAATAGGGGACACATCAATAACTTTTAGATCTTGATCATTATTTTCATAGGAACTAGAAGAACACGCTTTTATAAAGGCATCTTTCTTAGCACGCATCCTAGTGGTTCTTTCTTTGCACTCATCAATGGAAATTATCATGGCTTTGAGAGGCTCATTGATATCATGCTTAGGTGGAATAGATCTAAGTTTCAAAGAATCAACATCAAGAGCAATTCTATCAACGTTCCTAGCCAAATCATCAATCTTAAGCAATTTTTCTTCAATCATAGCATTAAATTTCTTTTGCGAAGTAATAAATTCTTTAATATTAGAATCAAAATCAGAGGGCATCTTATTATAATTTCCATAAGAATTGTTGTCGGAATTACCATAATTATTAGAGGGATTACTAGGATAAGGCCTAGGATTGAAATTTCCTCTAAACACATTATTACCAAAATTGTTCCTACCAACAAAATTCACATCCATAGATTCATTATTATTATCAATCAAAGTAGACAAGGGCATATCATTAGGATCAGAAGAAACACTCTTATTAGCAAATAATTTCATAAGTTCATCCATCTTTCCACTCAAAACATTAATTTCTTCTATCGCATACACCTTTTTATTAGTGGATCTTTCAGTATGCCATTGAGAATAATTAACCATAATATTATCTAGGAGTTTAGTAGCTTCTCTTAAGGTGATTTCCATAAAAGTGCCTCCCGCGGCCGAATCCAAAAGATTTCTAGAAGCAAAATTCAATCCGGCATAAAATTTTTGTATAATCATCCACAAATTTAAACCATGAGTAGGGCAATTACGTATCATTAATTTCATTCTCTCCCAAGCTTGTGCAACATGTTCATGATCAAGTTGCTTAAAGTTCATAATATCGTTTCTAAGAGAGTTGATTTTAGCAGGAGGAAAATACTTAGAGATAAAATCATCTTTGCACTTATTCCATGAATCAATACTATTTTTAGGCAAAGACGAAAACCAAGCTTTACCACGATCTCTAAGCGAAAAATGAAATAGCTTCAATTTAACAATATCATCATCCACATCTTTCTTCTTTTGCATGTCACACAAATCAACGAAGCTATTTAGATGGGTAGCGACATCTTCACTAGGAAGGCCGGAGAACGGATCTTTCATGACAAGATTCAGCAAAGCAGTATTAATTTCACAAGATTCAGCATTGATAAGAGGAGCAATCGGAGTGCTAATAAAATCATTGTTGTTGGTATTGGTGAAGTCACACAATTTAGTATTATCTTGAGCCATCGCGACAAACAAGCAAACTAACACACAAGCAAACAAAAAGCAAGTGGACAAAAGGGGGCAAATAGATAGGGAGGATAGGGAGAGAGAGGGCGAATAAAACGGCAAGGGTGAATTGGGGGAGAGGAAAACAAGAGGCAAATGGCAAATAATGTAATGCGGGAGATAAGGGTATGTGATGGGTACTTGGTATGTTGATTTTTGCGTAGACCTCCCCGGCAATGGCGCCAGAAATCCTTCTTGCTACCGCTTTTAGCACTGCGTTGGTTTTCCCCAAAGAGGAAGGGATGATGTAGCAAAGTAGCATAAGTATTTCCCTCAGTTTTTGAGAACCAAGGTATCAATCTAGTAGGAGGCTACGCGCGAGTCCCTCGTACCTGCACAAAACAAATAAATCCTCGCAACCAACGCAAATAGGGGTTGTCAATCCCTATGAGGCCACTTACGAGAGTGAGATCTGATAGATATGATAAAGATAATATTTTTGGTATTTTTATGATAAAGATGCCATGTAAAATAAAGGAAAAGTAAATAGCAAAGTAGTAGGAGAACAATATGATAGAGATGGACCCCGGGGCCATAGGTTTCACTAGTGGCTTCTCTCGAGAGCATAAGTATTCTACGGTGGGTGAACAAATTACTATTGAGCAATTAACAGAATTGAGCATTGTTATAAGAATATCTAGGTATGATCACGTATATAGGCATCACGTCCGATATCCGATACAAGTAGACCGAGTTTTGCCTGCATCTACTACTATTACTCCACTCATCGACCGCTATCCAGCATGTATCTAGAGTATTAAGTTAAAAACAGAGTAATGCCTTAAGCAAGATGGCATGATGTAGAGGGATAGGCTCATGCAATATGAAGAAAACCCCATCTTGTTATCCTCGATGGCAACAATACAATACGTGCCTTGCTGCCCTTACTATCACCGGGAAAGGACACCGCAAGATTGAACCCAAAGCTAAGCACTTCTCCCAATGCAAGAAAGATCAATCTAGTAGGCCAAACCAAACTGATAATTTGAAGAGACTTGCAAAGATAACCAATCATACATAAAAGAATTAAAAGAAGATTCAGATATTATTCATAGATAGACTTGATCATAAACCCACAATTCATCGGTCTCAACAAACACACCGCAAAAAGAAGATTACATCGAATAGATCTCCACAAGGGAGGGGGAGAATATTGTATTGAGATCCAAAAAGAGAGAAGAAGCCATCTAGCTACTAACTATGGACCCGAAGGTCTGAAGTAAACTACTCACACTTCATTGGAGAGGCTATGGTGTTGATGTAGAAGTTCTCCGTGATCGATGACCCCTCCGGCGGAGCTCTGGAACAGGCCCCAAGATGGGATCTCGTGGATACAGAAAGTTACGGCGGTGGAATTAGGGATTTGGCTCCTGTTTTGATCGTTCGGGGGTACGTGGGTATATATAGGAGGAAGAAGTACGTCGGTGGAGCAACAGGGGGCCCACCAGGGTGGAGGGCGCGCCTGGGGGGAGGCGCCCCCCCTACCTCGTGCCCTCCTATTAATTGGCTTGACGTAGGGTCCAAGTCTCCTGAGTTGTATTCGGTGAGAAAATCACGTTCCCGAAGGTTTCATTCCGTTTGGACTCCGTTTGATATTCCTTTTCTTCGAAACCCTAAAACAGGCAAACAACAGCAATTCTGGGCTGGGCCTCTGGTTAATAGGTTAGTCCCAAAAATTATATAAAAATGGATAATAAAACTCAATAATGTCCAAAACAGTAGATAATATAGCATGGAGCAATCAAAAATTATAGATACGTTGGAGACGTATCCCCCGCCTGTCATACATCCAAAGGCAGGTGCAGTAGATGGCCGATGAGTAGATGGCCAACACGCATGTGAATTCAACGCAGTCTGCACTTCTCATATAAAGGCTCCCCACCAGTCCAATCTACGAAATCCTATGCGCCTACGCACCCTAACCAAGGGCAAGAGTGATCACTCCAATCGCAAGATTAGTTGACTAGAAGCTGGACCCATGGAGGCGATGAGCGTGAACATCAGCTGGCTGTGCCAGATGGTCCATGATCCAGCCTGCGGCCCGACACCGAGGAACGTCTCCAGGTCGTGCTTGAGGCCGCCAGGGTGAGAGGCCTCATGGACGACAACTTCGTCTCCTTGTTCGACAAGGTCCTCGTCGGCTTCCTCGACAAGTTCATCGTCGTCAAGAAGCTCGCGGACGACCTTGGCTGTAACGCCCCGAGACCGATGTGCCAGGTGTCGTCTAGTTATTCTCTGTTGTTGCATTCTCATTGCTTGCGTGTCATGCATTGCATATCATGTCATCATGTGCATTTCATTTACATACATGTTCGTCTCATGCATCCGAGCATTTTTCCCGTTGTCCGTTTTGCAATCCGGCACTTCGTTCTCCTCCGGTGGTCATTTCTACCTTTCTTTCATGTGTGGGGTTTAAACATTTCAGGATTGGACCGAGACTTGCCAAGCGGCCTTGGTTTACTACCGGTAGACCGTCTGTCAAGTTTCGTGCCATTTGGACTTCGTTTGATGCTCCAACGGTTAACCGAGGGACCGAGAAGGCCTTGTGTGTGTTGCAGCCCAACACCCTTCCAATTTGGCCCATAGCCCACCTAAACCTCCTCCATCCTCTCGGTCGTTCGATCACGATCGCGTGGCCGAAAACCGCACCTCATTTGGACTCTCCTAGCTCCCTCTACCTATAAATATGTGATCCCCTCCGAAATCCCGCAGTCCAAACCCTAAAACTCCTCCTCTAGCGCCGCCGGACGTGTCCACGCCGCGCCGGACGTGTCCACCACCCGCCGCCACGTCGCCCGGCCAATGGGAGCGTGCCACCTCAGCATCCCCGCCGCCTCAGCCACTCAGGCTTCGCCACCTCAGCGTGGACCGCGCCCCACTTCGCCGCACCACTCGCCGAAGCCCGCCGGGGCCCGAGGCAGGCCGGCCCGGGCCCGGATCCGCCGCGACCTGTCCGAGTCGCGCCGTCCAGCTCCCGTCGACGCCGTGCTGCGCGCCAACCGAGACCGCCGCCGCCGCCATGCGCCCTCTCGCCGGCGCCGCCCCGCCGCCTAGGCCGCCGTGCGCCACCTCCACTGCCCGCCGCCTTCGCGCTTCGCCGCGCGCGAGCTCGCCACCGCCATCCGCTGTTGCCAGGCCGGCCCGAGCACCTCACCTCGCCGGCGTGCCCCGCTCCTCTCGCTGGAGCCCCTCGTCGCCGGAGCGAGCCGCCTCGCCGGAGTCCTCCTCCCTTGCCGGCCGGATCTGGTGAGGTTGGACCAGATCCACCGGTTCGCGAACCAAATGCTCGCGCCGTTCCCCGGATCTCTTCGTCCCGGATATCCTCTTCCCGGGTTGACTTTCCCGCGGGGTAAAAATTTCACTAAGTCCCCGAGATTCCCATGTTTCATATGCCCATATTCATTATGCCATAACTTTGCATCCGTAGCTCCGATTCATGCATATAGCATATCAAAATGTTCGCCTCAGAGGGTACATCATTTGATCTCATTGCATCATTTTCATTTGAGTTCATATTGATGCCCGAAATGCTGTTGGAAGTATGCTACTTGAGATAATTGTCAGATCTGCTGCTCCATTTAGCTATTTGTCATTTTTGCCATGATTATTGTGTGCATGATATGCCCATGAGCTCTACATATGTTTTGTTAAGGGTTTTGCCATCTTTCCAGAGGTGCAACCCATGTATTTTTGTGATGTGCGTGGTGACTAGCACAAGCTTGCCAAGTGAGGCACTTGGTAAAGCTGATTTCAGGGACTTAGCATTTCCACTAAGTCCTTGACCTGTTTATCTCATTATGCCATATGTTCATGTTGTTTCCTAGTGATCCGTGCCTCTTTTGAGGATGATCAGTAAGGATGTTTTGTTAATCTTGTAGTGCTCTATCCATCCATGTCTTTGTTTGCAATTATGGAGCACCCTAGCTTAAGTCAATCGAGCTCTACTTTTGCTACTTCATGAATCTGGGCAGATTGTCTACCTGTTAGCGATTTTGCCGATGATGTTGTAGTTGATCCGTGCATGCTATGCTATTGTTCTTGCCTTGTCTAGCTTGTATTTTGTGTATTCTTGATGGGTGTATGCTTAGATTATCATGACTTGCTCCGTAGTGAGTGCATCGAGCTCGTAAACATGCCTACTTGATATCTGTTTTCAGCATGCTCCAGTTTTCACTGAGTCTGAGAACTGATTATGTTTTTGCCATGTTCACATGCTTGCAATTGTATTTTCTGATCCCTTTTGGCTCAAGGTCACTAAGGGACTTTTGTTAAGCTCTTTGAGTAGCTCCATGCCATGCTTTACTTTGCCATGTTCAGGTCCTGTAGCATGTAGTTTTGTTGCTCCAAAGAGTGCTATCTGATCTGAAATTCCAAACAAGTGTTAATTTCACCAAGTCTGAAATCTGTTTGCCATATGCATCTTTGCCATGCTTGTTTGAACCTGTTAATGGATGAATTGGCCGTAGCTCAGTGCTAGACTTTTGTTAAGAATCTTCAATGGACCCCTACCATGTATTTGGTTGCCATGTTTGAGTGCTGTAGCATGTTCACCTTATTGCATTTAGATGGTCACTTGTTGTATATCGCAGACCGGTGCCATATTTGAATTGCTTGCCTTTTCCAAACCGTAACTCCGATTCTGGCGTTCTTTATATCGTTTTCAAGCGATTTCATCTCACCTTTCCAGTGGCACACTTGGATTTCCATGTTGAGGCTAGGTTCATGCATTCATTGTCCAATCATGCATATGCATCGCATACCGCATCCCCGCATATCATACCATGTTCATGTGTTGGTTGTTTACTATGTTGTGTGCTACTTTTCCGCGTTTGTGAGGAACCGTTCGACTATGCCCGTTTTTCTTCTTCATGGATGCGTTCTTCTTCCTTGCGGGATCTCAGGCAAGATGACCATACCCTCGAAATCACTACTATCTTTGCTTTGCTAGATGCTTGCTCTTTTGCTATGCCTATGCTGCGATACCTACCACTTGCTTATCATGCCTCCTATATTGTTGAACCAAGCCTCTAACCCACCTTGTCCTAGCAAACCATTGATTGGCTATGTTACCGCTTTGCTCAGCCCCTCTTATAGCGTTGTTAGTTGCAGGTGAAGATTGAAGTTTGTTCCTTGTTGGAACATGGAGATGTTGTTCCTTTTTGGAACATGTTTACTTGTTGGGATATCACTATATATATTTTTTAATTAATGCATCTATATACTTGGTAAAGGGTGGAAGGCTCGGCCTTATGCCTGGTGTATTGTTCCACTCTTGCCGCCCTAGTTTCCGTCATATCGGTGTTATGTTCCCGGATTTTGCGTTCCTTATGCGGTTGGGCTATAATGGGAACCCCTTGACAGTTCGCCTTAAGTAAAGCTCTTCCAGCAATGCCCAACATTGGTTTTACCATTCGCCACCTAGCCTTTTTTCCCTTGGGTTTCGCTGACTCAAGGGTCATCATTATTTTACCCCCCCGGGCCAGTGCTCCTCTGAGTGTTGGTCCAACCTGTCAGCTGTCGGTGACCACCAGGGGCAACTCTGGGCTGGCCTACCCGTACCTAGGACAATCTGAGTGTGCCCTGAGAAAGAGATATGTGCAGCTCCTATTGGGATTTGTCGGCACATTCGGGCGGTGTTGCTGGTTTAGTTTTACCCTGTCGAAATGTCTTGTTGTACCGAGATACCGAGTCTGATCGGAACGTCTCGGGAGGAGGTCTATTCCTTCGTTGACCGTGAGAACTTGTGATGGGCTAAGTTGGGACACCCCTGCAGGGATTTGAACTTTCGAAAGCCGTGCCCGCGGTTATGGGCAGATGGGAATTTGTTAACGTCCGGTTGTAGAAAACCTGAAGTTGACCTGAATTTAAAATACATCAACCACGTGTGTAACCGTGATGGTCTCTTTCCGGCGGAGACGGGAAGTGAAGACGGTGTTGGAGTTATGCTTGACGTAGGTTGTTTAAGATCACTTCTTGATCATACTTTTATCGACCGTGCTTTGCCTTCTCTTCTCGCTCTCATTTCCGTATGTTAGCCACCATATATGCTTGTCGCTTGCTGTAGCTCCACCTCATACCTTTTACCTTACCCATAAGCTCAAATAGTCTTGATTGCGAGGGTGTGAGATTGCTGAGTCCCCGTGGCTCACAGATACTTCCAAAACCAGCTTGCAGGTGCTGATGAGTCCGTGCAGATGACGCAACCAAGCTCAAGGAGGAGCTCTATGAAGATCTTGTCCTTTATGTTGTTTCGTTCTAGTTGATCAGTAGTGGAGCCTAGTTGGGGTCGATCGGGGACCTTTGTCGCATTTGGGGTTCTTCTTTTATTTTGGTTCCGTAGACGGACCTTGAGTGTATTTGGATGATGTAATTCTTTGTTCATGTAATTGTGTGAAGTGGCGATTGTAAGCCAACTATGTATCTTTTCCCCTATTGTATTACATGGGTTGTTTGAAAAGATTACCTCACTTGCGACATTGCTTTCAATGCGGTTATGCCTCTAAGTCGTGCTTCGACACGTGGGAGATATAGCCGCATCGAGGGCGTTACATTGGCGTATGCCTCCAGCCCACGCGCCCAGGCTCTGCGATGCCCGCCACCCTCAAGGGCCTCTATGGTGACAACCTCTCGATGCAGTGGTGGCCCTGCGACTGCCCGGCGTCACGCCGGAGAATGTCCACCTCGAGGTCGCGCTCGCCGCACAGTGCCTAGCGCAGCAAGACACCGTCGACATAATCTCCCACGTCTACCCGCAAATCATCCACAAGGACTACTACGTGCTAGAGGAGGACGATAGGTCGCTGGCCTTCTTGACCCGCAGGGCAACCTTGGACGGCATTGTTCAGAAGCACGTTGAGCTCGCCGCCAACGCCGTTGCTCCTCACACGTCAGTTGGTGACCAGGGGCACTAGGGCGTGAGGATGTCGTTGATGGATTCGTATGTACCTTTATATTTCCGTCAAATCCATGTAGTAGTATATGGTACTACTTGTAATTATCTTACCTTTCACATCAACTTCATAATTTTTGTACGTACTCCATGCATGAACTGCGCCAGAACCTAACTTCTCATTACTCTAGGGAAAATCGTTATTTCTATCTATCGGTCACACCATGTAGCAGAAACAAATTTTACAAGTTACAATTTCAAAAGGAAAAGCTTGTCGTGTTCGCGTCGCACCCCGCTGCCGACACCGTTGGTCCAGCATGCCGCTCAAGGGGGAATGTGTGCTATGTTGCATTTTCACTTACAAGTGGGACCGTAGTTGAGCAAACCGACTATCGGCAAACCCCCACCCCGCCCAGCGTGCGATGGCTGAGAAAACCGGAGGGAGAAGAGATGGATGTAGCATGGACTCCAAGAAAATTGGTGTCAGATGGGACTCGTGTGGGTGGCGTGTGTCGTACTACTAAACATGAATGCTAGTTATGGCCCATGCCACCCCACCATATTGAGCCTATATCGAGGTGCTGGTTACATACAACCAATTTCCTGGAGTCCGTGCTCAGCCCTCCTCTAATCTCTCTTCTCAGCCAGCCAGCAGACATGCGGAGCCCATCGTTTGTTTGCTCACATGCGGTCCCATATGTCAGTGAAAACGCAAGAGGACCTACTGAACCTACACATCTTTCACCTCGACGTGCTAGTGATGAAAATCCAATAAAGATCTTTGGTGGCCGCTTTTGGAGTTACTCAAGAGTAGTAAGATTCTATTTATAGTTTAACCCAAGATGCACATCATGTGGCTTCAATACCACTCCATTTTCTTACATGACACGACCTGGATGCTGGATGTCCCACGTGTCGGCAAAAGGAGGAAGACCTCTACCAAATCTTCTCAACATTTAGACCGGAGGAGTAGGAACACGGCAAGCCCTGTGCGTACATCATACTACGTACAAGCCCACCTCACGCAATCACGCTATCACCACATTTCCCGGCCTCCGTGCGACACCTAACTATTGGTTGGCTCTATGTGATGTGGCAACTTCTTACTACTACAGATGCTGGCTATAATACTATGGCACTAACAGTCCAAGAAGTGAGTCGAAAACCATTTATAAATTGACTTTATGACATGCATATGCAAATGTACCATTAATTACATACAACAAGTCATCAACACACAACGGCAACGAGGATACATGTTGGATTATAGATTAGTTCCAACAAAACATTCTAGTAGATACTAAAGTTTTCATCACACAACAAATAACAAGCAATGAAATGAACTTCAGCTCAACCACTCCTCGGCGTTGGAAACTCTTGCTTTGAACCAGAAGAATTTGTCTCAGAAGGGCCAACAACTGTCATTCTCGAGACCAACGCAGGACTGATCATCCAGGCTGAAGTAGCCTATTTCTTGACCCATATTGTGATAGCCACGGTAGGGAAGCATAGAAATGTCCGAGGTATAGATACAATTGCTTCTCATAAATGGTAGTAATGTTGTGTCAACAGCAGCTGGATCGCCTTTCACCATAATTGGATAGTTTTGTCCAAGGAAGAGTGAGTTTCCTCCAAGAGTATCAGTACTAAACCAGGGAGAAGGTGTTGGCGCTAGCACAGTAGTATCCATCCCGAATACCCTGCAACGGATGTTGGAATAGGTTCGTAGAGTGTGACCATGGGAGACAACACCTGCTTCCTTAGTCACATCAACGGTGCCCTGTACAAGAAGAGGTGATCCATCGAAATAAGTTGCCAGGCGCCACTGGTGATTCATCAAGTGCTCAACTGATGGGGTATGTGCTACTTTAGCTTTGGTTGTGCTCTCGGATTAGACTTGTTGTGCTAACTTAAAATTTTATTTTGTAGAATGGAAGCAAGTTTTGGTATTCGGAAGAAGAGTACATCGACATATTCATAGGGAGCAATTTAGCAGATGTTGTAGCACTTTTAGCTAGCATAGAGGCTAGAGATGAGACTAGTGCACTTGTTGATAGAATAGGGGCTATACATGAGACTAGATGCGAGGAAGAAACGTCTACTTCTTTACACTCGTAGAAGAAATAAGCACGCAAGATCGAGCCTCTGCAGATCAACAATGAATGCATCGAGAAGGCACTAATCCAACTTACAGGAGCAATTATGGAAGTTGGATATCTTCTAAAATGTATTCTTGTGGTTCTTGTTTTCTTTGGTATTTCTTTTCTAGTAAAATTTTGGTAATGTATTTCCATGTACGAAAAATCAATGATGAAAAAAAGATATGTGTTTGCAAAGAAAAATGTACGCGGCCGGGATGCGTCCGTGCGTTGGGCGCACAGCCAGCGCATCCGAGAAATGGCCTGGACACGACCCCATTGCCCTACCCAAACAGACATAATCCGGGCAAAACGAAGGTCCGTTTGGGGTCATGCATTGGAGTTGGCCTTACAAGTGGGACCGCAGTTGAGGAAACCGACTATCGGCAAACCCCCGCCTCGCCCGCTGCGCGATGGCTGAGTTGGAGAAACGACAAGGTTGAAGAGATAGCTGTAGCACGGACTCCAAGAAATATGGTGTCAGATGGAAGTCGTGCTGGTGGCGTGTGCCGTACTCCTGGACGTGAATGCTTGTTCTGGCCCATGCCACCCTACTAGTACTCCAAGTAGTAGTATATAATAGTAGTAGTATCGAGGATTTGAGGTGCTGGTTACGTAGAGTAACCACATTAACATATGGCCCACCTCGCACTGTGGCCAAATTTCCTGGAGTCTGTGCTAGGTTAAAAAGTGTTCTTTGTGAGGGTCGGTGGCTGGTCTCAAGTTTAAAACTTGTTGTATTACGTACGTAGACATAGAGATAGTGCAACATGTGAAGCTAGTACAAATAGTGTACTATTGTTGATTGGTCTCATTCGATAACCTGTTGCAATGCACGTACAATTATGTGTTCGGAAAATATTTTTTTTGCCTCATTGCAGCACCCACTTAGAGAAGTGACTCGAAAGCCATTCATAAATTTAGTAAGTATATCACAGGCATATCATTTTATTACATACAAACAGGTCATCAACCCACAACGACAACGAGGATACATTTTAAATACTAAAGTTTTCATCACACAACAAATAACAAGCAATGAAATGAACTTCACCTCAACCAATCCTCGGCATTGGAAACACTTGCTTTGAACCACAAGTGATTCTCTGGGAAGGGCAAGCTACTGTCGATCTCGAGACCAACACAGGACTAATCCAGGCTAAAGTGGCCTACTATATCACGACCAAGGTAGGGAACCACCGCAATGTCTAAGGTATAGATACAGTTGCTTCTCATAGATGGTAGTAATGTTGTGTCAACAGCAGTTGGATCACCTTTCACCATCATTGGATAGTTTTGTCCAAGAGCGAGTTTTCTCCAAGACTATCAATACTATACCAGGGAGAAGGTGTTGGCGCTATCACACTAGTATCCATCCAGAATACCATGCAACGTGTGTTGGAATAGGTCCGGAGAGTGCGACCATGGGAGACAACACCTACTTCCTTAGTAGTCACATCAGCAGTGGGCTGTATACAGACAAGAAGGGGTGATCCATCGGAATAAGTTGCCAGGCGCCACTGAGTATATGGGCCCTCATCGTCCTCATGCTCGTGATCATCACCATCGTCATCTCCCCCTTGGTTATAAAAACTTTCAAGTATAGGTGGTGGAATGTTCACAGGACCTTGGAAACACAAGAAGAAGGTTAATTAGTAAAGGGGAACTTGCTAACTCGCATGCATGTGGACGAAACAATTATAATTACGGTGGAAGACAAACGTACCAAAACTACGAGGATCCCATGCAAAAGCAGTGCCATGAGTGGTGGAAGAAAACACAACATCCTCGTATTCAATTGCATCACAGTACACATACGTGTATAAAAACTGATTTTTGAGCAATATCCATCCAGTCGAACCATGAAGGATGGCAACAAGCTTGTCGAAGATAGCAACAACTCCATAGTTCCTGTAGTGCCAAGAGCGGTTGGGAACTCGACAAATTGCTATCTTCCGTAGAAGACAGTCACCATGATCATATTTGAACATGCGTAGAATACTTGTGTGCTCAACCTCTGGGCAGTCTAAGATTTTTGGAAGTGGAACACGGTGACGAGTGTACACATTTACAAGTTCCCACTCGCAGTTGTACCCACTATAAATAACCCACTCTCCATTTGCGCCTGCCCAAGCCTTGCCCTCAAGTGATGGCATCTTAACATCATACGTATCATTATCAAGCGGCATCAACTTGCACAAGGCAAGGCTTCCCTCGTCCCCACGCCAGTCAGCAGGGTCACGGCAAAGAAGATAGGGGAGATCAAACCGCTCCTGGACCCTTGGGTTCCTTGCAATGATGTTATTAGTTGCCTCGAGAATGGTCTTGAACGAACCTGCCATGCTAGCCGAGGTGATGCCGTTGCACCAATCAATGAGTTCCTCCACCATGTCATCTTTCAGATCGGGCCAAGAATAACGTGGTCGTTTCTGGCCTATTCCCTCCATGGAGAAGACGATCAAACAATGGCAGAAGGAAAGGGTGAAGGCAAATGGAGAAGGGAGGAAGAGCATGTGACAGCAGTTCCAAATCGAGAGGGAAAGGCGAAGAGTCGGTGGACGGTTGCCAGTTTGCCATGGTTCCCGAAGAGGCGCCCCGGCCTACACGTACGTTCGAAAATTGTACAAAAGGACTCGCCATCATCTCACTGCCATGTTTGAACAGAACCACATGTCAACGAAACATGGTGTGTAACTTCTCGTGCAAAATGCCATCTGGCCGTGTTGGCCTGAGGTGCCGCATTAGTTATCGACCTTTATTTTTTTAACATACAATCTGAGTGGATAGCTCCTGTGGTCATCACACGCGAGCGGATATATAGGTGGGCTAGGTGGGCAGGCGTCAACAATCTAAGTGCTAATAGAATGGTATAGGAACATGGAGAGATTTGGCTGATTTTATATCACTGAATAATATAAAATATTATGAGTGCAGACGCTCCACCGCAAGGTTTGTTGCTCCTTCTTGGTCGTCGGGAATCTATGTGCTTCAACTCTTTCGTTTAAGGCATGAGCTTTGTTCATCGTTTTGCTGACATGCGGCACATCTATATGCCTCCATTTTAAAAATCATACTATATGCCTCCATGACACGCGGGGCATCTAGCATCAAGGTGGCGTGTCATGCAAGAAAATGGAGATATGCAGTGCGTAAGTGAGTCATGTACTTCGATGGCACCTAGTACTACGCAATATTTTTGCTCCTCGAGGGCACATCAGTAGTGCATGTACTCAATGACAGAGCACGGGATGGTAGCCATGGACATGGTCGGCCCTTTTTGAAGAGAGTACTAATAAATGTATGTAACTTTGATGTGTCCCGTCAACTCGCAGAACGACAAGAAGCTTGCTTACTATGCCTTATCCCTCGCCAATGCGTGCGTAGTGGCTCGCAACACGAGGAGAAACTTTTGCTTACAAGCATTGGACGTGCAACAGTTCATTTGGTGTCAGATTACTAGAAGTACTACTGTAGTACCGTCATTATTGTTCGACTTCCGAAAGAGGAGAAGAGGCAAGCGCAAGGTCACCTACTTACCTAGTACAATACTACTATAGCCAAAGCTGATCCACCTTTTTAGAGCATGGTTAATTAATATAGGCGGCCGAGGGAGTCCTGGACTAAGGTGTCCTCGGGCGTCCGGCCTGTTAGCCATGGGCCGGACTGACGGGCTTTGAAGAACACGAAGACCGAAGACTGCACCTGTGTCCGGATGGGACTCTCCTTGGCGTGGAAGGAAAGCTTGGAGACCAAATATGTAGATTCCTTTCTTTGTAACCGCCCTTGTGTAACCCTAGATCCTCCTGGTGTCAATATAAACTGGAGGACTTAGTCCGGACGGATGAGATATATATTCATTACCGTAGCCATACAAGCTAGACCTCTAGGGTTTAGCCATTACGGTCTCGTGGTAGATCAACTCTTGTAATACTCATATTCATCACGATCATTCAAGCAGGACGTAGGGTATTGCCTCCATAGAGAGGGCCCGAACCTGGGTAAACATCATGTCCCTTGTCTCCTGTTACCATCGACCATAGACGGACAGTTTGGGACCCCCTACCCGAGAACCACCGGTTTTGACACCGACGTTGGTGCTTTCATTGAGAGTTCCACTTTGCCGTCCTCAAAAGGTTTGATGGCCCCTTCAATCATCAACAATGACGCTGTAAAAGGAGAAACCTTCCTCCACGGACAGATTTTCGTGTTCACCGGCTTCGCACTACGGGCCAACTCATTTGGCCATCTGGAGCAGATGGATAGCCATGCCCTTGGCCATCAGGTTAGATTTGGGAGCTTGAACTACGTCACAGACATCCGTGGAGATTTGATCTTCACTGGATTCGAGACCGCGGTGATCGCTCCTGGTCAACTTGATGAACATGACCTAAATCTGTCATGGGACCACATTCAGGAAATAGCTCCTGTAACTACTCTGGCCTTAGATCCGGAGCATACGGCGACATCTAAGGACTGGAGGTTCAACCCCACCACGAATGCCATAGATTCCCCGGCGTTGGAGCCGCTCATGGACTTAACCTCACATGATATATGCGTCTCCGGAACTCCGGACTCGTTTCCCGCAGTAAGTTCCGAACCATGTGAGTTCGCAGACGCCGAACTTGATCGTTTATCGATCTTCGAATTCAGCACCGCAGACTTCTTCAGGCGATGTGCTAAACTCATTAAAGAACCTGTCCTTGGCGGGGGACTCACAGCCGAACTACATCCGGTTCGAACTAGAAGCTGATGGCAGGGAATTTCGCTCCCCACCCATCACCCACTTCATAGCCACTGTCGAGGATTTAACAAACACGCTCGATTACGACTCCGAAGACATCGATGGTATTGACGACGATGTTGATGAGGAGCAAAGTCAAAGTCCGCCATTCACTGGATGCTGGATAGCCACCTCTTTGTACGATGTGTACATGGTGAACACATCCAAAACAACCAAGGACAATGACAAAGAAAATCGAGTTGAGAATAAACCTCCTGAGACATAGCAAAAATGCCGGCATCCTCGGTGCCGCTCTAAGTCACGTCGTTCAAAGGATAGTAACACTGGCACCGGGGAAAATAATACTCCGGACGAACCCGAAGATAATAAAGACCCCGTTGAGGTAACCCCCGAACAGGAGGAATAGGAAAACAGGCAAGTTAGCCCTGATGAACAGGCCATACATGACGATTCGGAGGATGATAATTATCTTCCGCTCTCCGAAGATGAGGTAAGCCTCGACGATGAGGATTTCATCATGCCCGAGGAACCTCTCGAGCAGGAGCGCTTCAAGGAGCCTAAAAAGAAACAACGGCAGTTTCAAGCTGACCAAGATCTGCTCAATGACAGATGGACTAATGTCCTGGCAGCTGGAGAATAGCCTCAAGCTCCCAGCCAGGAGTTACCAGAAGCGCAAACTGCTACCCTAGTTTGATAAGGAGGCGCTAGAGCTCATACCTCACTCATGCAACGCGGCCGACTGAACACAACGCAGTCGGAACAATGCTGCAGGTCGACCACAACTTGGCCGGGATAAAGCGGCAATTAAAGCCAAACAACAACCTACCCCACCGCCACGTAAAAATAGAAACAACACAGCTCAGTGTAATACATACGACCTTCGGTAGGACCTGGACTGTAAAGCAGGATATACCAGATCGATCTACAGATCACGAGGACGTACCGCGACACGCGATGATGGCTATCTATTTGGATGCGACAAACCTTGTCACGCCCGGGCCGGAAACTACAGACGGACTCCATCGGAGCTACGTCGCGATGCGGCCCAATATAGTGGCGCCGCACACCCTCTTTGCTTCACGGATGGAGTAATGTGTCACGAGTTCCCAGAAGGGTTTAAACCCGTAAATATTGAATCATATGACGGAACAACAGATCCCACGGTGTGGATTGAGGATTTCCTTCTCCATATCCTCATGGCCCGCGGAGACAACCTTCATGCCATCAAATACCTCCCGTTAAAACTCAAAGGACCAGCTCCACACTGGTTAAAAGTCTGCCTGAAAACTCAATTGGCACCTACGAGGAGTTGGAAGATGCCTTCCACGATAACTTTCAACGTACATATGTCTGGCCACCAGATGCCAATGACCTAAGTCACATTGTCCAGCAGCCCGGAGAGTCTGCCAGAAAGCTCTAGACTAGGTTTTTAGTTAAAATGAACCAAATTGTTGACTGTTTGGACGCGGAAGCCCTCGCAGCCTTCAAACATAGCGTCCATGATGAGTGGCTTCCCCGGCACCTCGGTCAGGAAAAACCAAAGTCTATGTCAGCCCTTACCGCTCTGATGAGCCACTTTTGCATGGGAGAAGAGAGCTGGCTCGCCCGTAGAAGCAATAGCGCCAGCGATCCGGGCACCTCCGAAATGCGGGACGGTAATGGAAAGCCACGACACAATAAAAACAAACGTCACAATAATAATGAGGGAACATAGGACACAGCGGTCAACGTTGGATTCATCGGCCGCAAACCCGGCCAACGTAAAAAGCCATTTACGGCAAACAAAGACGGACCATCCAATCTAGAAAAAATATTGGATAGGCCTTGCCAGATCCATGGCCACCCCAATAAACCTGCTAATCACACCAACAAAAGCTATTGGGTCTTCAAACAGGCCGGCAAGTTAAATGCTAAACACAAGGGGAAGAGGCCGCCCGGCGATAGCGATGACGAACAAGCTTGCCAACCAAACAACGGGGGTCAGAAGCAGTTACCCCTCGACGCAAAAATAGTAAACATGGTATAGTGACACACACCCCTAGAGGTGAGCACATGGAACACTTCCTCCGTACAGGAGATCATACTACGACTACCTTAGCCGAACTACACAGCAGCCTTATCATGCTGCATACCATGTCGGCCATCATGCCGCTGGTCTCCATTCAACATGACCGATCAATGTCCATATTGGACTAGCAATTCGGCTTCCGCCATTCACCTAATATGCCTTCGAAGTTGGTACCACGCATACATAATTATGCACTTGAAATACCCTGGGCATCGGCGGAAGCACAATGAGGGTGGGCCTGCAAACCCCCATACTTCTCTAACTGCCCTTTTCCTTTTTTACTATTCCCTCTACAGGTAGCTCAAGGGCCGGTCACCCCGGGGACTCTACCAGAGTTCGGGTTCGTACAATCACCCAAGGGTTATTCCTGTCAAGGAATCCCTTAATCGAGGATAGGCGGCGCAGACGTGCGACAGGAGGTCCAAAATAACTTTTTGTAGACCGTGCTCTCTATTCTGAGCCTGTAAAGTGCCTTTTTCCTCAGCCTTCGACCCCTGGCATGTTAAATAGCCAGAGTCATGGCTTTGTTATCTATATAATAATTGGCATATCTCTCAGCTCCTAGTAAAAGTAACGACTGTCCAGTATTGACTTTTTCCTAATCAATCCAAAATTTTGCTGTTGTGGTTGTTTTACACACACACCTCGGCATAACCCGTCAGAGGCTTGGTATGGGAACAAATGAGTTGCCAGCAAGTCCGAACAGCTTTATAGCGTACTTCGCGTCGCGAGTTTGGCCTTATATGCATTAGCTCCGAATCATGTCTTGGGTCAATAGTTGGGTTGCCCGACTCCTGTGCTTGCTACCCTACGTTCCGCTCTATCGCCTAGGGTAGTAAAGGGAGAACTACTATGATTGTGCTTCCGGTTCATCTGGTCAAGCACCTCAGCAGAGAAAGCCGAAAACTGACTCTCATGATGCGGTGAGAGCTGGTTAACCACTCGACGACTTATCTGAATCTTTAGCAATTCTCTCCGTGTCATACGAAGGATCTTTTTCAGATCATTTTTTGCAACGCATCTTATCAAAAATAAGCCATGTATATACCAAGGGCTATATTGTAGACCACCATAAAACTCCTATGGCTAAGTGAAAGTGTTAACGCCCTATAGTCTGATTGCCTGGTTCGCCGCATTATCACCTCCTTCATGGACCAAGACGTTGGGTCAAGAGTGATCAAATGCTTTTCCGAAGACCCCCATACTTCCTACGAGGGGGTTGAAGCCGACGACTGGAAAACTTTCAGACTATATAAAAACAGCCGCACATGAGGAACAAAAGCTTTCAAGCAAAACATAAATATAGACTGATTATAAAAATTGTCTTTTACAATTCATAGAGAGTTCATTCAAATATTATGCCTTTCGAACATTGACCCTCTATCAAGCGGGCAGCCTCCAAGCTGTCCTCAAAATAATGCTATGGTACGTGATGGTACTTGCCCTTGGGTGGACCCTTCGCTGTAATATCGATAGCCTTCATCTTCCCCAAGTATGTCTTGACTTGGGCAAAGGCCATCCGTGCACCTTCAATGCACGCCGACCGCTTTCCGGCATCGATACATGGCACCGCATCAGTAAGCCGTTGTACCAAGCCGGAGTAGCTATTCGGAATAGGCTCCGTCGGCCATAGCCAGAGTATAATGTTCTTCATGGCAGCGCCAGACATCCTGTGAAGCTCGGCCCATTGGGACATCTGTTCATTCCGCAGCAGAGGGCGTTTTGATGCACCAAACTGCGACCAGAAAAGATTCTCCGTTGCATATCCCTCTTGCGCCCGGTAACACTGTGCCGCATCGGAAGAACTCTTTGGCAGGTCCAAAAACACGTTTGGAGAGATCCACACTTGGTTTAGTTGAGCATAATTCCGATCGCCGAACTTAGTCTATAATAAAAAGGGCTTACCAGCCGCAATCTCCCCAGCTTGCCGGATCTCCTCACAGGCCGCTCTAGATTCGGATCATGCTTCTTTCACCTCCTGCAAGGCCTTGTCAAGATCATCCGTTTTGGCTTTATTCGCCTTCTCAAGGAATTCACAGCAGCTAGTAGCATTCTTTAGTTCAAGCGCCATCGCGGATATTTTCCCCGTGTCTTGGTGCCGAGCAGCTCGTTCGCCCTTTAACTTGGCCGATGCCTTTTCTACATCCGCATTACTAAACCGGGCCTGCTCCTTGGCCTGGGCCAGCTCCGCTCGAAGAATCTCAATGGCGGCGGCACCATCTGCAGCCGTATATATCCCAGTATGCAACTTTGAGCGTCACGCTTATATTACAGACACGTATGTATAAGGACTGCTCCGAATACATGCTTTCCGACTCGTCAAGACGCCTATTGATTAACACAATGTCATCGCCTACCAGATCAAGCTTCCGCTATAGCTGGACAATATCCGTAGTACTGGTAGTCGTCAGGGGAGAAACAGCCTATGTTCCAATTAATTAGGTCAGTCCCTGGGCATTTATTTTGATCCTGTGATTGCCTCCCTCAGGGGCTACTATCTATACACAGGTGCATTTCGTGAATAAAACACAATTGAACATATTATAGTACAAACCTCAAAACCTCTTAGTAGGCCCACAATGACCTCATTCAATCCGCGCTTCACGGACATGACCTTTTCAACCACCATGCCCATCAAGGTACGATGTTCCTCTGAGATGAACGCTTGCTGCAGCATGTTAGTCAATATATCCGGCACCTCTGGATCTCCGGAGGCTGCTGTCGGAGTACGGCCACCCTTCGAAGGGATCCGTTTATTTGTATCCGGTTGTATACCAGATTGTTTGGGGCCTTCATTACTGGTCCCCGGACCCTCGGCCACCGAAGTATCACCTTCGGGTAATATCTTCATCATCCCTCGCACCGCCTGTTGGTCGGGGGAGACCCTCTGCTACCTCTTGAGCACTGCGTCCATTTTCCCTTAAAGAGGAGAGGGTGATGCACCAAAGTAGCATAAGTATTTCCCTCAGTTTTTGAGAACCAAGGTATCAATCCAGTAGGAGGCCACACACAAGTCCCTCATACCTACACAAACAAATAAGAACCTCGCAACCAACACGATAAAGGGGTTGTCAATCCCTTTACGGTCACTTACGAGAGTGAGATCTGGTAGAGATAATAATGATAAGATAAATATTTTTGGTATTTTTATGATATAGAATGAAAGTAAAGATTGCAAAATAAAATAGATTGGAAACTTATATGATGGAGAATAGGCCTGGGGGCCATAGGTTTCACTAGTGGATTCTCTCAAGATAGCATAAGTATTACGGTGGGTGAACAAATTACTGTGGAGCAATTGATAGAAAAGCGAATAATTATGAGAATATCTAGGCATGATCATGTATATAGGCATCACGTCCGTGACAAGTAGACCGACTCCTGCCTGCATCTACTACTATTACTCCACACATCGACCACTATCCATCATGCATCTAGAGTATTATGGTCATAAGAACAGAGTAACGCCTTAGGTAAGATGACATGATGTAGAGGGATAAACTCAAGCAATATGATATAAACCCCATATTTTTATACTTGATGACAACAATACAATACGTGTCGTTTTCCTTTCTGTCACTGGTATCGAGCACCGCAAGATTGAACCCAAAGCTAAGCACTTCCCCCATTGCAAGAAAGATCAATCTAGTAGGCCAAACCAAACTGATAATTCGAAGAGACTTGCAAAGATAACCAATCATGCATAAAAGATTTCAGAGAAGAATCAAATATTGTTCATAGATAGACTTGATCATAAACCCACAATTCATCGGATCTCGACAAACACACTGCAAAAAGAGTTACATCGAATAGATCTCCAAGAAGATCGAGGAGAACTTTGTATTGAGATCCAAAGAGAGAGAAGAAGCCATCTAGCTACTAGCTATGGACCCGAAGGTCTGAAGTAAACTACTCACACATCATCGGAGGGGCCATAGAGTTGATGTAGAGGCCCTCCGTGATCAATGCCCCCTCCAGTGGAGCTCCGGAAAAGGTCCCATGATGGGATCTCTTGGGTACAGAAGGTTGCGGCGGTGGAAATGGGGCTTCGTGGAGCTCTTGGATGTTTTTAGGGTATGTGAATGTATATAGGAGGAAGAAGTAGGACGGTTGAACCACGAGGGGCCCATGAGGGGGAGGGCGCACCAAGGGGTGTAGCCGTGCCCCCTACCTCATGGACTCCTCATTGGTTGCTTGACGTCCACTCCAAGTCCTCTGGATCATGTTTGTTCCAAAAATCATGCTCCCGAAGGTTTCATTCCGTTTGGACTCCATTTGATATTCCTTTTCTGTGAAACACTAAAAAAAAGGCAAAAAACAACAATTTGCACTGGGCCTTGGGTTAATAGGTTAGTCCCAAAAATAATATAAAAGTGTAAAATAAAGCGCATTAACATCCAAAACAGGTAATATAATAGCATGGAACAATCAAAAATTATAGATACGTTGGAGACGTATCAGCATCCCCAAGCTTAATTCCTGCTCGTCCTCGAGTAAGCAAATGATAAAAACAGAATTTTTGATGTGGAATGCTTTCTAGCATGTTCTTCAATGTATTTTTCTCTATTGTGGCATGAATGTTTGGATCCGAAAGATTCAAGATAAAAGTTTATTGTTGACATAAAAATAGTAATACTCCAAGTATGTTAATCAAGCAATTATGTCTTATCAAAATACCATAGCCAAAGAGAACATGTCCCTACAAAGTCATATAGTTTGGCCATGCTTCATTTTCATCACACAAAATGCTCCCATCATGCACAACCCCGATGACAAGCCAAGCAATTGTTTCATACTTAGCCTTTTCAAACTCTTTCAACTTTTAGGCAATATATGAGCGTGAGCCATGGACATAGCACTATGGGTGGAATAGAATATGATGGTTGAGGTTGTGTGAGAAGACAAAAAGGGAGAAAGTCTCAAATTGACGGGGCTAATCAATGGGCTATGGAGATGCTGTAACACCCCGGATGTAATTTTCCATATTTGTATTCCAACTCTTGCCATTTTCGGCTCTAAGTTATGGGATTCATGGTTGGGTTTTTGTCTTCGTTTGCATTTTTCCATGTCATGCATTTCATATCATCTCATCATGTGCATCGCTTTTGCATACGTGTTCGTCTTAGGCATCCGAGCATTTTCCCCGTTGTCCGTTTTGCATTCCGGCACTCATATCTCCTCCGGCGCCCCCTTTTGCCTCTTTTTGTGAGTGGGTGTTAAACATTCTCGGAATGGACCGAGTGCCTTGGTACACCACTGGTAGACCGCCTGTCAAGTTTCATGCCATTTGGAGTTCATTTGATACTCCAACGGTTAACCGGGGAACTGTAAAGGCCTCGTGTGTGTTGCAGCCCAACACCCCTTCAAAGTGGCCCAAAACCCATCCAAAACCCCTCCAACCTCTCGGCCGTTCGATCACGATCGCATGGCCGAAAACCGCACTTCATTTGGACTCTCCTAGCTCCATCTACCTATAAATATGTGCACTCCTCCGAATTTTCGGGTCCAACCCTAGCTTTTTCCCCTCTCCGCCGCCGGGCGAAAGCCTCACCGGCCGGATGTGTTTGCCACCTCCACCGACACCACGTGTCGCCCGCTGGTTTGCCGAGCTGCGCGCCCACTTCGCCACGCCTGCCCGCGCGCCGGCTCGTCGGGGCCCAGGCGGGGCCCTCCCGGCCCGTGTGTGCGCCGCCGCCCACGCCCGTCCGCTCCGCCGCCCGCGCCTTCCCGGTGCCTCCCCACGCCTTCGTTGCCCGCCTATGCGCGCGCCGTCCGTCGCTGGTCGCCGTCGACCAGGCCTCACCACCGCCGACCGCGGGAGCCGCGCCTGAGCCCCGTGGTAGCAGCCGCCGCCGCCCGACGTCCGTTCGCCGCCCTTCCCGCCCTGTCAACCGCGCCGTCTGGCGACCAGCTCTCCGACTCCAGCCACCGCCTTCTCCCCGAGCTCCGGCGAAGTTCCCGACGAACCTCGGCTTCCGCGCGCCAGATCTGGATCGGGAGAAACCCTAGGGTTGGCTTCGATTTTTCTCTAAGTCATTTATATTTTGCATTCTGAAGCTCTATTCATTGCATCATAACTTCTCATCCGTAGCTCCATTTTGCGAGTGAAATATATCAAAATGTTCATCTCATTGTGCTCTTCATTTTGTTTCATTGCTCCATGCTTGTTTGAGTCCATCTTGATGCCAAAATTGTTGATGCAAGAGTGCTATAAAATGTTAGTTCCTGGTTCTTAACAGATCTTGAGCATTTGTCATTTTTACCATGATTATTGTGTGCTTCCTATGGACTTGAGCTCTACATGTGTTTTGGGCTATGGCATGCCACATTTACAGGAGTGTATGCCATGTATTTTTGTGATCAATGTGGTGACTAGCACATGCATGCAAAGTAGCTCTCGTGATATTGCTGATTTCAGGGACTTAGAATTTCACCAAGTCATTTCCCTGTTGTTATTTTTATGCCATGTATTCATGTTGCTACAGAGAGATCCATGCCTTTTTTGAGTATGTTCAGTAAGGATGTTTTGGAAATATGGTTGTGCTCTATCCATCCATGTCCCTGTTTGCATTTATGGAGTGCCCTAGCATGACTCAATCTTGCTCTACTTTTGCTATAAAATGTTCCTCGTAGGTTGTTTACGTGTTAATCAATTTTGCCAAGGTTGTTGTAGTTGATCCATGCCTGCTATGAGTATGTTCTTGCTTTGGATAGCTTCATGATCATGTCTTCTTGATGTTAGTATGCTTAGCTTGTCATGCAATGCCTTGTGTTGAGTGCATCGAGCTTGCAAACATGCCTTCATAATTCTGTTGATGCCATGTCCAGTTTTCTGCAAAGTCGGAATCTGTTAACGAAACTTGCTATGTTTACATGGGTGCCATCATATCTTCTGATCCTTTTTGGCTTATGTTCAGTAAGGGACTTTTGTTATATGCTTTGAGTAGATTCGTGCCATGCCTTTGTTTGCTATGTTATGTTCCTGTAGCATTTTGATATCTTGCTCTAAACATTGCTTCCTGATGTTAATTCCTGACATGTTCTTTCCACCAAGTCTGGGAAGCTGATATCTTTTGTACTTTTGCCATGCTTGTTTGAACCTGCTATTGTGTGATTTAGCCGTAGCTCAGTGTTCATCTTTTGTCAAGAATCTTCAGTAGATCACTGCCACGTGCTTTGTTGCTATGTTAGAGTGCAGTAGCTTAGTTTCTTGTTGCATTCTAGATGGCATCGTGCTGTTAATCGCAGAATTGTGCCATTATTGTTTTGCTTGCCATTTGCAAACCGTGCATCCGTTTCAGGTGATCTTTATATCGATTTCGACCAAAATCAACTCATATTTCTAGCGGCGCACTTGGCTTGCCAAGTTGAGGCCTGGTTCAATATTTTCCTTCCAGAGCACCATATGCATTGCGTTTCCCATCCCGCATATCATGCCATGTTTTGCATCATGTTGCTTGCGCATTGCACCATCGTTGATTGTCGTTTCCTTTGCTTGTGTTCTTGCTTTGGGTCGGGAGACGAGTTCATGATCGAGGAACCAGTTGAGTACGCTTATGAGGATCAAGCTTATGTCAACTCGGAGAACTTTGCAGGCAAGATGACCATACCCTTGAAATCACTTCTATCTTTTCTTGCTAGTTGCTTGCTCTTTTCCTATGCCACGATACCTACCACTTGCTATATCTTGCCTCCGATGTTTCCATGTCAAACCTCTAACCCACCCTGTCCTAGCAAACCATTGTTTGGCTATGTTACCGCTTTGCTCAGCCCCTCTTATAGCGTTGCTAGTTGCAGGTGAAGGTGGAGTTTGTTCCTTGTTGGAACATGATTATTGTTGGGATATCATTATTATATCTTGTATACTCTAATGCACCTATATACTTGGTAAAGGGTGGAAGGCTCGACCTTATGTCTGGTGTTTTGTTCCACTCTTGCCGCCCTAGTTTTCGTCATACCGGTGTTATGTTCCTTGATTTTGCGTTCCTTACGCGGTTGGGTTACAATGGGAACCCCTTGACAGTTCGCCTTGAATAAAACTCCTCCAGCAAGGCCCGACCTTGGTTTTACCATTTTCCACCTAAGACTATTTCCCTTGGGTTTCATGGACTCAAGGGTCATCTTTATTTTAAACCCCCGGGCTAGTGCTCCTCTGAGTGTTGGTCCAAACTAGAGCACCGTGCAAGGCCGTCCCTTGGTAACTTGGGTTACGTTGGCTCCTGTACGCTTAGCTTATCTGGTGTGCCCTGAGAACAAGATATTTGCAGCTCCTATCGGGATTTGTCAGCACATCGGGTGGTCTTGCTGGTCTTGTTTTACCTTTGTCGAAATGTCTTGTAACCGGGATTCCGAGTCTGATCAGGTCGTCCTGGGAGAAGGAATATCCTTCGTTGACCGTGAGAGCTTGTGATGGGCTAAGTTGGGACACCCCTGCAGGGTCTTGAACTATCGAAAGCCGTGCCCACGGTTATGGGAAGATGGGAATTTGTTAATATCCGGTTGTAGAAAACCTGACACTTAACTTAATTAAAATGAATCAACAGCGTGTGTAGCCATGATGGTCTCTTTTCGGCGGAGTCCGGGAAGAGAACATGGTCTCGTGTTATGCTTGAACGTAAGTAGTTCTAGGATCACTTCTTGATCTTATAGCTTCTCGGCCGTGCTTTGCTTCTCTTCTCGCTCTCATTTGCGTAAGGTAGCCACCATATATGCTAGTGCTTTCTATAGATCCATCTCACTAACCCCTTTTCCTACCCATAAGCTTCAATAGTCTTGATCATGAGGGTGTGAGATTGCTGTGTCCCCGTGACTCACAGATTACTTCCAAAACTAGATGCAGGTGCCGATGATGCCAGTGCAGGGGACGCGACCGAACTCAAGTTGGAGTTCGACGAGGATTCAGGACGTTATTATGTGTCTTTTCCGGACAATCAGTAGAGGAGTCCAATTGGGCCAATCAGGGATGTTTTGCATTTGGGGTTGTCTTTATTTATGTTGGTTCCGTAGTCGGACCTTGATTGTATTCTGGATGATGTAATGCTATATTTATGTATTGTGTGAAGTGACGATTGTAAGCCAACTCTTTATCTCTATCTCTTTCAGTACATGGGATGTGTAAAGATTATCCCTCTTGCACATGCCTACTATGCGGTTATGCCTCTAAGTCGTTCTCTGACACATGGGAGATATAGCCGCATCGTGGGTGTTACAGATGCCCACCAATTGATGTCAATGCAAGGAGTAGGGATTGCCATGCGACAGATGCACTAGAGCTATAAATATACTAAAGCTCATCAAAGAAACTAAGTGGGTGTGCATCCAACTTGCTTGCTCATGAAGACCTAGGGCATTTGAGGAAACCCATCATTGGAATATACAAGCCAAGTTCTATAATGAAAAATTCCCACTAGTATATGAAAGTGAGAAAATATGAGACTCTCTATCATGAAGATCATGGTGCTACTTTGAAGCACAAGTGTGGAAAAAGGATAGTAAGGATAGTAACATTGTCCCTTCTCTCTTTTTCTCTCATTTTTTGGGCCTTTTTATGGCATCTTTTTTTCGTACAGAGTGTCATCCCGACTTGTGGGGGAATCATAGTCTCCATCATCCTTTCCTCACATCGGACAATGCTCTAATGATGATCATCACACTTTTATTTTCTTACAACTCAAGAATTACAACTCAATACTTAGAATAAAATATGAATCTATGTTAATGCCTCCGTCAGTGTACCGGGATTGCGATGAATCAAGAGTGACATGTATGAAAAATTAAGCAAGGTGGCTTTGCCAGAAATACGATGTCAACTACATGATCATGCAAAGCAATATGACAATGATGATGTGTGTCATAATAAATGGAACGGTGGAAAGTTGCATGGCAATATATCTCGGAATGGCTATGGAAATGCCATAATAGGTTGGTATGGTGGCTGTTTTAAGGAAGATATTAGGAGGCTTATGTGTGATAGAGCGTATCATATCACGGGGTTTGGATGCACCGGCGAAGTTTGGACCAACTCTCAAGGTGAGAAAGGGCAATGCATGGTACCGAAGAGGCTAGCAATGATGGAAGGGTGAGAGTGCATATAATCCATGGACTCAACATTAGGCATAAAGAACTCACATACTTATTGCAAAAATCTACAAGTCTTCAAAACCAAGCACTACACGATGCTCCTAGGGGGATAGATTGGTAGGAAAAGACCATCGCTCGTCCCCGACCGCCACTCATGAGGAAAGCAATCAAAGAACACCCCATGCTTCAAATTTGTCACATAACGTTTACCATACATGCATTCTACGGGACTTTCCAACTTCAACACAAGTATTCATCAATTTCACAATTACTCAACTAGCGCACCTCTAATATTACCAGCTTTATAGCTCAAAAAATTCTATCAAGTATCCAACTTCTCTTAGCATTTAAAATTTATAAGCAAAGTGAATTACTATGCTGTTCTAAAGGACTCTCAAAATGATATAAGTGAGTCATGAGAGATCAATTATTTCTATAAAATAAAACCACCGATGTGCTCTAAAAGATATAAGCAAAGCACTAGAGCAAAAATTATCCAACTCAAAAGATATAAGTGAAGCACATAGAGTATTCTAATAAATTCCAATTCATGTGTGTCTCTCCCAAAAGTTGTGTACAACAAGGATGATTCTGGTAATATAGAAAGCAAAGACCCAAATCATAAAAGACGCTCCAAGCAAAACACATATCATGTGGCAAATAAAAATATAGCTCCAGGTAAAGTTACCGATGGACGAAGACGAAAGAGGGGATGCCTTCCGGGGCATCCCCAAGCTTAGTCTTTTGGTTGTCCTTAAATTTTACCTTGGGGTGCCTTGGCATGCCCAAGCTTAGGCTCTTGCCACTCCTTGTTCCACAATCCATCAAATCTTTACCCAAAACTTGAAAACTTCACAACACAAAACTTAAAAAGAAAATCTTCGTGAGCTCCGTTAGTAAAACAAAACAAACCACCGCTTCAAGGTACTGTAATGAAGTCATTCTTTATTTATATTGGTGTTAAACCAATTGTATTCAAACTTTCCTATGGTTCATAAACTCTATTACTAGCATAGATTCATCAAAATAAGCAAACAACACACGAAAAAGAGAATCTGTCAAAACAGAACAGTCTGTAGTAATATGTAGGTTTCGAATACTTATGTAACCCCCAAAATTCTAAACTAAATTGCTGGACGTGAGGAATTTATCTATTAATCGTGTTCAAAAAGAATTAACTAAATATCTCTCTCCAATAAAAAATGGCAGCAAATCTCGTGAGCGCTAAAGTTTCTGTTTTTTACAGCAAGATCGCAGAGACTTTCCCCAAGTCTTCCCAAAGGTTCTACTTGGAACAAACACTAATTAAAAGCATAAAACCACATCTAAACAGAGGCTATATGAATTATTTATTACTAAACAGAATCAAAAATCAAGAAACAAAAATAAAATTGGGTTGCCTCCCAACAAGCGCTATCGTTTAACGCCCCTAGCTAGGCATAAAAGCAAGGATAGATCTAAGTATTATCATCTTTGGTAGGAAATTCTTCAATAGAACACTTATAACCCTTAGGAGTTTACTTCTTTATATTGATGGTTAACCTCCTAGGCAAGAAATCAAGAAAATCATTTGTAGAAAAAGGTTCCCTAATGATAGTGAGAAAGTTGGGGTGAACACTTATGTATTTGAGATCCGCATTTTCCTTACTAGAAGTTTCACCCTTATTCTTAGGAACGTACATTAGTTTGGCAACTTTGGTAGGAGGATTTGGAGTATTCCTTATGTCAGAAAAATCAGACCCAAGTTGGTAATAATACCCTCAAGTTTATCAATTCTAGTGGAATCTTGGTCAATTTTTTCATTAACTACATGTTCTTTTTCCTTAAAACTTTTCAGAGCAACTCCTACCTTAGATCCATATTGGGTAATTTGGTTATGGATCTTTTTATCCAAATTCTCATTCAATTCAACAGTTGCAACTATATTTTCAATAATATCGAGCCTTTGCATAACATGTTCCAAAGTTAACATAGTTCCATTAACTAAGAGAGGTGGTGTGCCAAACAAATCTATCATAGCATTGTAAGAATAAAAAGTGTGGCTACCCAAGAAATTTCCTCTGGTAATAGTATCAAGAATATATCTACTACAAGGAATGATGCATACATAAAAATTGCGAAGAAGAAAGGAAGTAGATTTCTTCCTAGTAGATCTATTTTGCGCATTGCAAATTCTGAACCAAGCATCTTTTAGATTTTCTCTCTCCCTTTGTTTAAAATTAAGGACCTCATTCTCGGGAGATAAAGGAGTAGATAAAGGACTAGACAAAACGACGAAGCAAGCGAAAGAAAAGGCGAATGGAAAAGAGGACGAATAAAACGGCAAGGGTGAAGTGGGGGACAGGAAAACGAGAGTCAAATGCAAATAATGTAATGCGAGGGATAAGAGTTTGTGATGGGTACTTGGTATGTCTTGACTTGTGCGTAGACTCCCCGGCAACAACGCCAGAAATCCTTGTTGCTACCTGTTGAGCACTGCGTTAGTTTTCCCTTAAAGAGGAAAGGGTGATGCACCAAAGTAACGTAAGTATTTCCCTCAATTTTTGAGAACCAAGGTATCAATCCAGTAGGAGGCCACACACAAGTCCCTCGTACCTACACAAACAAATAAGAACCTCGCAACCAATGCGATAAAGGGGTGGTCAATCCCTTTACGGTCACTTACGAGAGTGAGATCTGATAGAGATATTAAGGATAAGATAAATATTTTTGGTATTTTTATGATATAGATTGAAAGTAAAGATTTCAAAATAAAATAGATTCGAAACTTATATGATGGAGAATAGACCCCGGGGGCATAGGTTTCACTGGTGGCTTCTCTCAAGATAGCATAAGTATTACAGTGGGTGAACAAATTACTGTCGAGCAATTGATAGAAAAAGAGAATAATTATGAAAATATCTAGGCATGATCATGTATATATGCATCACGTCCGTGACAAGTAGACCGACTCCTGCCTGCATCTACTACTATTACTCCACACATCAACCGCTATCCAGCATGCATCTAGAGTATTAAGTTCATAAGAACAGAGTAATGCCTTAGGTAAGATGACATGATGTAGAGGGATAAACTCAAGCAATATGATATAAACTCCATCTTTTTATCCTCGATGGCAACAATACAATACGTGTCGTTTCCCTTTCTGTCACTGGGATCGAGCTCCGCAAGATTGAACCCAAAGCTAAGCACTTCTCCCATTGCAAGAAAGATCAATCTAGTAGGCCAAACCAAACAGATAATTCGAAGAGACTTGCAAAGATAACCAATCTTGCATAAAAGATTTTAGAGTATAATCAAATATTGTTCATAGATAGACTTGATCATAAACCCACAATTCATCGGATCTCGACAAACACACCGCAAAAAGAGTTACATCGAATAGATCTCCAAGAAGATCGAGGAGAACTTTGTATTGAGATCCAAAGAGAGAGAAGAAGCCATCTATACTAGCTATGGACCTGAAGGTCTGAAGTAAAATACTCACGCATCATCGAGGGGCCATGGAGTTGATGTAGAGGCCCTCCGTTATCAATGCCCCCTCCGGCAAAGCTCCGGAAAAGGCCCCAAGATGGGATCTCTTGGGTACAGAAGGTTGAGGCGGTGGAAACAGGGTTTTGTGGTGCTCCTGGATGTTTTCGGGGTATGTGAACATATATAGGAGGAAGAAGTTGGTCGGTTGAGCCAAGAGGGGCCCACGAGGGGGGAGGGCATGCCCAGAGGGGGTAGGCGCACCCCCCTGCCTCGTGGACTCCTTGTTGGTTGCTTGACGTCCACTCCAAGTCCTCTGGATCACGTTTGTTCCAAAAATCACGCTCCCGAAGGTTTCATTCCGTTTGGACTCCATTTGATATTCCTTTTCTATGAAGCACTGTAATAGGCAAAAAAACAACAATTTGCACTAGGCTTTGGGTTAATAGGTTAGTTCCAAAAATAATATAAAGGTGTAAAATAAAGCCATTAACATCCAAAACAAGTAATATAATAGCATGGAACAATAAAAAATTATAGATACGTTGGAGACATATCACCCTCCGTGACGACACGTCGAAGTTGTCCGCCCTATGGGGCAGAGAGGCCGGTGGAGGCATCTCGTTTCCATCATCCCTGGGAGAAGGTCCCCCGAGGAAGAGGATTGTTGAAGAAGATTGTGTGCTGAACTGCAAAAAAAAAATTCTAGGCATCAAAAGAAAAAGAACGTGACATGTCTAAAACATCCTCTTACGATTTGGCATGTGGCTTGTCCTCATCATGAGACTATGCATCAAAGTCTTCCAAGCCTGAGCCGCCCGACAGAGGCATCTTGCCTCGCTTAGGAGCCTTTTCCTCCCAATCTTCAGAGGCGGCCCTTTTCTTTCCATGGGGGGAAGAGGTGTTGACCTCCCCCTCATTTTTTTCTTCAGACGATGGGATCTTGATTCCTACGGACACAATGTCTGATGCACCTTCGGGATGGAGGCCATCTTTTGTCCTCTCTGCCTTGCCGACCTTTGCAGGTATCTGGTATGGTACCAGGGCCAGCATCCTTGTTAAAACATGATTCGCTGGGCCTTCGGGCAAGGGGGCCGAACACATGATTAGTTCCGCTTTCTTTAGACAGCCCTGGAAGAAGATTGTTTGCTCAGTACCATATTACGGTATGCATAACTACAAAGTGTTCGGAAGACATGTGCTTACCGGGGTATCCGGTCACTGGCAGTCAAGGCCAGCATCCTCAGTAGTGTCCGGCCAATGTTTTCGCTTCCCGAAAAATAGCTTCCACATCCCTTCGTGCGTAGTGCCGAAGAAGTGTTGGAGGGTTCGTGGTCCTTCTGGATTAAGCTCCCACATGCGGCAAGACCTGCGCTGGCATGGCAGGATTCGGCGAACAAGCATCACTTGAATCACGTTGACAAGGTCGATGTCTCTCTCAAGGAGGGTTCATATGCGGCTCTGTAGAGTTTGCACTTTGTCAACTGATTCCCAGTCCAGCCCCTTGTGAATCCATGATGCAAGCTGTGGCGGAGGGTTGGAACGGAACGCAGGCACAGCTGCTCACTTGGTGCTACGGGGTTCCGTGACATAAAACCACTCTCGCTACCATTGGTTGGAGGTTTCGGTGAAAGAGCCTTTTGGCCAGAAAGTGTTGGTAAGCTTGCTCACTAAGGCACCACCATACTCCGCCTGTTCCCCGTCGACCACCTTCGGCTTCACAGTGAAGGTCTTGAGCCATAAGCCGAAGTGTGGGGGGATTCGGAGGAAGGCCTCTCATGTAATGATAAACGCCGAGACGTGGAGGAAAGAGTCCGGAGATAGATCATAAAAAACTAGTCCGTAATAAAACATTAGCCCCTAAACAAAGGGGTGAACAGCGAACCCTAGGCCTCGGAGGAATTGGGAGATGAATACGACCCTCTCGCCAGATCTGGGGGTCGGAATAACCTGTCCTTGAGCCGGAAGCCTATGGTGGATCTAGGGGTCCTGACATGATGGGGAGGCTTGAAGCAATGAAGTCGGACCTTGGGTGGTAAAACTCAAGGTTGAGAAGGCTGAGGAGAGGTTTATCATAAATAAGACGGCCCTTGGTTCCTTTATAAAGGCAGTGGGTATTGAACGCCTCCTCCTAAGCCTGAGAACCTGCCTATTCCTAAGGAATCTTTCCTGCAGGACGGTTGGGTAACACATGCTCATATTGATGAGAATCCCGTGATAATGGGGACACAGTCTCTTCTTCGATAGCACGTGCCAACAAAAACCATGCCCTGAAACATGGAACGAAGGGATGGAAACGGTTCGAAATAATAACTGGGCAAGCGTGATGTCATGTTACTAAAGTGGTCAGCAGATTGGATTCGTGAAATATTATACTCTCTACAGCTGTGTGTTGCAGATCCGGACACGTTTGTTTCGTCCGAAGACTATCTTGTATTTCGGAAGGAGGAACCTGCCTTGCAATGCCGAAGACAGATCTACGCGCCGGATACCTTGTCATTGAAGCTAGGTCAGGGGCTACTAAGGGAGTCCTGGACTAAGGGGTCTTCGGGCGTCCGGCCTGTTAGCCATGGGCCGGACTGATGGGCTGTGAAGAACACGAAGACCGAAGACTGCACGCGTGTCCGTATGGGACTCTCCTTGGCGTGGAAGGTAAGCTTGATGACCAAATATGTAGATTCCTTTGTAACCGACCTTGTGTAACCCTAGATCCTCCCGGTGTCTATATAAACCGGAGGACTTAGTCCGGAGGGAGGAGATATATATTCATTACCATAGCCATACAAGCTAGACCTCTAGGGTTTAGCCATTACGATATCGTGGTATATCAAATCTTGTAATACTCATATTCATCAAGATCAATCAAGAAGGACGTAGGGTATTACCTCCATAGAGAGGGCCCAAACCTGGGTTAACATCTTATCCCCTGTCTCCTGTTACCATCGACCTTAGACGCACAGTTCGGGATCCCCTACCCGAGATCCGCCGGTTTTCACCGACAGCGGCTCTTGCAGCGGCACATCATTTAGAGCAAGTACTCTCTTCGTAGGAACAAAGGAAGTGAAATAAAAATTGAACTGGTTGCTAGATTGCCAATTAAAACATGACTACATAGGAAAAAAATCCTATAGCATTCTATCCTATGAATCAAACGACCAATGTAGGAAAATTATGAGGGAGGGTATCTCCAACAGTGTTCCTCGGCTCGCACCAAGCATCACGGTGGTCGAACTTGGAGTCATTCATCTGGTACACGTGGCATCTCAGATCTGGACACATGGTGATGCGACCTCTCACTTCGTCCGCCATTTGAAGCGGCGCGTCCATGGAGGGCTAGCACTCCAATATTAGGTTGGCTCTATGTGATGTGGCAACTTCATATACTAACCGGATGTTGGCTATACTACTACGCTACTCACACTCCAAGAAGTGACTCAAAAACCATTCATAAATTGAGTCTATGACATGCATTTGCAAATGTACCATTCATTACATACAACAAGTCATCAACACACAACGACAACGAGGATACATGTTGGATTATAGATTATTTACAACAAAACATTCTAGTAAATACTAAAGTTTTCATCACACAAAAAATAACAAGCAATTAAATGAAATTCAACTCAACCAATCCTCGGTGTTGGAAACACTTGCTTTGAATCATAGGTGCTCTGGGAAGGGCCAGCTATTGTCAATATCGAGAGAAACGCAGGACTGATCATCTAGGATGAAGCGGCATATATCAAGACCAGGGCAGGGAACCACCGCAATGTCTGAGGTGTAGATAAAATTGCTTCTCATAAATGGTAGTAGCATTGTGTCAACAGCAGCTGGATCGCCTTTAACCATCATTGGATAGTTTGGTCCAAGGAAGAGCGAGTTTTCTCCAAGACTATCAATAATGTACCAGGGAGAAGGTGTTGGCGCTAGCACACTAGTATCCATCCCGAATACCCTGGAACGGGTGTTGGAATAGGTCCGGAGAGGGTGACCATGGGAGACAACACCTGCTCCCTCAATAGTAACAATCTTAGTGCACTGTATACAGACAAGAATAGGTGATCCATCGGAATTAGTTGCCAGACGCCACTGAGTATATAAGTTCTGCTCATCCTCATGCTCGTGATCATCAGCATCGTCATCCCCCCCTTGTTCATAAATTTTTTCAAGTATAGGTGGTGGAATGTTAACAGGACCTTGGAAACACAAGAAGGTTAATTAGTAAAGGGAAACTTTCTAACCCGCATGCATGTGGATAAAACAATTATAATTATGGTGGAAGACAAACGTACTGAAACTACGAGGATCCCATGCAAAAATAGTGCCACGAGTGGTGGCAACACACACAAGATCCTCGTATTCAATTGCATCACAGTACTCATCCGTGTACACAAACTGATTTTTGAGAAATATCCATGTACGAACCGTGGAATCTGTAACGACGGCAACAAGATTGTCGAAGATAGCAATAACTTCATAGTTCTTGTAATTCCAAGAGCGGTTGGGAACTCGATAAATTGCTATCTTTCGTAGATGACAGCCACCATGATCGTATTTGAACGTATGTAGATCATCTGTGTGCTCAACCTCAGGGCACTCAGAGATTTTTGGACGTGGAATCCGCTGACGAGTGTACACATTCACAAGTTCCCACTCGCAATTGTACCCAATATAAACAACCCAATCTCCATTTGCGCCATCCCAAGCCTTACCATTAAGCGATGGCATCTTGACATCACACGTATCATTATGAAGTGGCATCAACTCGCACAAGGCGAGGCCTCCGTCGTCCGCGCCCATGTGAACAGGCTTATAGAGAAGAAGATAAGGGAGGTCAAACTGCTCCTGGGCCCTTGGATTCCTTGTAATGATGTTATTACTTGAGTCGAGAATGGTATTGAACGAACCTGCCATGCTAGCTGAAGTGATGACGTCGCACCGATAAATGAGTTCCTCCACCACGTCATCTTTCAGATCGGGGAAAGAATAACGGGGTCATTTCTGGCTTGTTCCCTCCATGGAGAAGACGATCGAACAATGGCAGAAGGAAGGGTGAAGGCAAATGGAGGAGGGAGGAAGAGCGTGCGACAACAGTTCCAAATCGAGATGAGAAGGCGAAGAGGTGGTGGATGGTTGCCACGGTACACGAAGAGGTGCCCCGGCCTACATAGACGTCCGTTTGGAAATTGTACAAAGGGACTCACCGTCGTCTACCTGACATGTTGGAACAGGACCACATGTCAACGAAACATGGTGTGTCATTTCTCATGCAAAATGCGATCTGGCCGCGTTGGCCCGAAGTGCCGCATTATTCCTCGACTTTAATTTTTTAAAGGCGTGCCATTCAGTTTTGAAGCACAACTAACTGGTACTGTATGCAGACAAAATATAAACTACTCTACCACTACTCCACCTCTAGTACTAGTAGTATAAAAAAGATATATAGGCTAGAGCTTTAGCGCTTTCTTGCTAAGGGCTGCCCACTTGCTTCTCACACTATCACCCTCTTTCCAGATCTAAAAAAGACGGCCTCTCTCTCCCTCCTCACTAGTGGTCACAGATCCGCCGGGGAAGAAAAGGACGTGCAGCGTTGACGCACTCCTCGCCGGCGAGCGAGGTCATGCACTGACGACAAGGCCGTCCTCTCAGACCTAGCGCCCGCGCGAGATGGCCTCCGTCCCCAAGCTCGCTGCCGTAGTGTGTGCAGAGGCGACGACTACGAGCGAAGCCACTTCCCGCCGACCCTTAGGTATGCTACCTCTTTTTGAACCATACCCTTGTTCTATTGCTCCATCTGCCACGTCGCAGCATGTGGATCTTTTTCCACTCCACCATCTTCCCAATTTTCTATCCTCTACTCTGCTGGTCACGCAGACGAAAACCTTCATTTGCACTATTAAAGGAAACCCTACTTCATGCAGACTAATCCATGTCTGGGTTGAATAAGGAAAGGAAGGGAGACTGTACTGTCCAAGAGAGTAGGCATCGAACCTGCATCTAGGTTGAAAAGGGAAAAATCAGTAGCTAAGGAACGAGTCTCGTGTCTCTTGGTTGAAGAAGGGTAGAAAGGCATGACAACGCAATAGAGAATGACCAGGTCGATCGGTTTGTTGTTCTCACATTGGAAAAAGGTGGCTAAAGAGAACAAAAATGGGATGTAATCCACATATGATGCCTGGATATTTGTTGCTCTGGGCAACCATACCTCCCTCGCCACTCTATGCATCTATGGAGGTACATCGTACTAGTGCACCCACTATTTGAATGGGCCTCCCATGCTCTTATTGCCACTTTTTTGTTGTTAGTATAACGCCACCAGTCAAGTCAAGCAATGCTACTGCTAAAGTGATGCCACATTTAACTAATGCCACACTCAGTCTAATGCCACTGATAAATTTAAGCAATGTCATTTAATGTCGCTCGATTATTTCAGGGCTAGCTATTGATTGTGGATGTATTAAAGATTTTTCAGCTAAGGCATTCTAATGTTGTTGCACATCCAATATACCAGCGATGAATCTTGTTACTACCATCAGATTTTTGCATTGTTAATGCTTATAGGTTACATACATCACATTCATGAGATAAGTTAATTTTTTTGTACAGTGTCAAGAGGAAAGGTCAAGAGTGGGCACCTCCTCCTCCGTCTGTTCTCTTGATTCGTTCGACCAAGTTTTTATGTTTGATCGATTATCAAGATTGGGATAGAAATTTTTAGGTCCCCTTGAGTTCGAAATGATATTTACCTTGAAGGTACATGGTTTGCAATTTTTTATACTGTCATTAGTTAATAATGCTAGTTACCTTCATATATTTGTATTATGTTTAATGCTCATGCACATCTAGTATACGAATGCTTAAACTTGTTACCTTTACATTTTGAATCGTTAATTCTTATAGAAATCTTCCAGTGCTAGAGTTTATTGAAATCTATTCAGTAAAACTATTGTATGGTACCCTGTAATAAAATAACTACTCTACTATTTCACTAGCCACTAGATTAGTGTATATTTGTACTATTCGAATGGTGTTGCATTAGCGTATGGACATAAATAAAGTATGGCAAGCTTTCCCAGATACATGCTCAAGAAAACTACTACCTGTTTTTCTAAATACTAGACATTGGGCACTTTAAATTGAACGGCGAAAATGTCTTATATTAAGGAACAGAGGGTGTAGAGTTCACTCAAATTATCTCGGTAAAGGTAGTCACACCTTTGTTAAAATTAATGTTCATTATGTTATCGGAGGAGGTTTGTATGTTTGTCTCTAATGCCTGTCGACTACATACCTGACATCATGATGTAATGTTAAGTCATTTCCTTTTGTACAGTGTCACTAATTGTCAAGGTGGTGATGGCATTTTATTTTAGTTGAACTGCACAAAATATGCTTAAAAGAAGAGGAAAGGTGAGGAATGGTTCAATTTTTCAGAAAAAACTATGTATGTCTTCCTGACATCAGCCGTTATTTCCTTATTTATTCCTTCAAACAGGTGGTTAGAAACATTCTTCCTACCTTTTCCCATTTAGAAATTGGAATGCTTATATTTGTGAGTCTATGCTTCAACTGGTGCCACTTTTATAGTAATCACACTTAAATATCTATGCAAATAGGGATGCTCGATTTTAGTGGAACTGCACAAAAAGTCCAAATGGTTCAACATTAGGAGCATGTCTTCTTCCAAACCTTTTATATCCAATTGGTGGCACTATGAGCTGTTCATTATGAAGTTACATGGTTTGCTACTATCTTGCTACTCTTTTTGTACTGTCATTAGATAGTAATACTAGTGGTTTGCATGTGAATTTATTGGCAGGGTGGACCTACGTTGGAGGTGCAGGACAGGATTGAATGATTGGATGCTCAATTTTGGTTGTACCGATTTCACCACTTCCATCACTGCGAACATGGATATCCTTGGTCTGATGAAGAATAGGCGCTATATTTCTGCTCTGAACCAGCAAATCAATTTAGTATGAAATTGTCCAGGGGAAAAGATGACTATATCAAATTGTTGAGTGCAAAACATGACAGATGCTAAGCAGAAGAGATGTGTTTAAACCGAAAATACAAGGTGGGGTATATGTTTACTAGCTGCTTGATATTTGTGCAGACAGAGATGTCTGTCCGTTGCTATTTGGCAAACAAAAAAAGTGACCACAATTTTGGTTGAAATGCACAAGAGAATAGTATAGTCACTGCATGCAGTGCCATTTGAAAATAGACACGGAAAGATTGGATAGTCGCTTCATGGACTGTAGAAAAGTAGTACTATACTATTTATTGGCCAACACTAGGTGCTTCGTTGCTTTGGTCTGATTATACAATGGGCATCATTTTGCCTAAGTTATAGTTTGTATTCCGAAAATAGTCTCGCCGTGTGAATGAGAGAAGACCAAATCATATTCCAGTGGATGTTCCTCCATCAAGTGTGGTTCATTCTCATGGTTCCAGATGTTGGTGAAACCACTTATGTTTGCAAGAGGAATTGTAGACTTCACAAACAAATTTGTCTTTCAGTCTGTACTGAATGTTGGCCAAGAGAAGCATCCATGTTAGTAGGAAGAACAGATGTTTTTTCTAGATCTTTGCTTTTGGAGCTACATATTTGTATATGATCTGTGAATCATTGAGATGCACTAACATTTTGATCTTATGTATGGGAATCGTACTAGTTGGTTTTGAATTTGGGCTACTAATGTGAACATATTACAACGCTAGGCCTGTGAGTCTCGTGTGAACATTTCGAATGGATCGGCTCTTACTGTTGTGCACAGCATGATCCTTATTTCTTTGTTCTCAGTGTTTACAAGTTACTAATAGTTCCTTATTTATGTTCGCTCAGTGTTTACAAGTTACCGATCGATCACTAGCTAGCCTACTAATGCAGTAATGCGCTCCTGGCAGTTTTAGTTGCGACGCAAGATCCGAAGTGGCAGTTTTTTGAATAAAAATGCCTACCTCTGAAGAAACTGAGAAGTTGCTCTGAAGAAAATGCCATGCGAATCTGAAGAAACTGCCAACAAAAACATTCGCAAATGCCCTATCTCCCAGCTAACGTTCATCAGCTAATGCGATCGTACACGTACACCATCCGAGCTACTCGATCCTACACGTACACTATCCGACCTACTCGACCCTACACGGATAAATAGCGGATCAAGCACGTACTACCTCCTTTCCAGTTTGCAGGGCTCAATTCAGGAAACGACCTACTCGATCCTACATGAATAAATAGCAGATCACGCACGTACTAGTACCTCCTTTCCGGTTTGCATGGCTTAATTCAAAAATCTCACCAACCAAGGTACTCCCTCCATCCGGGTTTATTAGTCCCATGAGCCAAAGCATCAAGACCAAGGCATGGCAATAATTAACTGCATGCAGAAGTTTAAGCCTAATTAATTCCAGCGATTTAAGTGGCTGCATGCGTGCCCTCGGTTGCGACTCATTGCATGCTGCTCCGCGTACTGGCTGCGAGCGATTCTGAGTGGTTGCATGCAGCCGGCCATAATTAAGGCAGCTAACTGATGCGAAAAAAGATGTGCTTTAATTGTTGCGGGCCTTTTAAATCCGTGGAATCATTTTTGACATGGAGGGGGTACCTCATCTGGACGATTCGAGTGCACTTGTTTGACCATCATGCCGGCGTGTGACCCAACACGGACGGGACGCACCATTGACGCCACGGGATGACACAGTCATAATTTCAGTTTTTCTAGTTTTCCACGGCAAGCTGGCACGCTAAGCCATGCCTGCTTATGCATCAAATTCCGATGATCATCACATTTCCCGCGACATGCTAGTTCGCCCAGCTTCCGCCTATAATTACTGTTTCCCGGGCTTCTCCCGTGGAACCATCACCCAACTTGCCCTATCCTCATAAGCCCCCACCGGACCGACGTTGCTCGCCACTTATCCTTGCTCTCACCACGTATCCTCGCTCTCTCCACGTCCGCCCTGACCCCGCCCATCCGTGATAGGCGACGCCGAAGGCGGTCACCTCCGGAACTAGTGTTCTATTTTTCACCGGAAGGCAGACGGAGGGAGGAGGCATTCTATCGGTCTTTAGATGGCAATGCGGAGTATCAGGAGTTGTTGGAGCACGGCCGCCTAGCGGAGGAGTAGGGTATTGTAGATTTGTGCCACCAGTGGGACATGGAGCAGCAGCACACCGACGCTCTGAGTCACGAGCAGAGCGCCCGCAACTGGGCCGACTACATGGAGGCCGGCACCCAGCAAATAGCCCTGGAGGCTGTTAGGCACACACGCGTTCACGACACCAAATTTTACTACAAGCTTGTCAAGTAGGTTTCCCGCTTAGAAGCCAAATCTTTGGTGGACCACGCCGTCATGGAAAGGGCCAACGCACGCAAGCAACACGCCCTATTGCACCTCTGGCAAGTCGGAGGCGAGGTGGAGGACACCCGTGCTGTCGCTTAGCGTGTACCGCAGATGGCAGCCGGCATCGTCTCTTTAGCTAAGAGTAAGCTAGTACTTGTACACTACTAGAGTATTAGTGGGAGTAGAGAGTTAACTTGGCTATGATGGTTGTCAACGTGGAAGTTCAGTACTCTATATCTGGATCAGACCTGTTACTTTGCTCTGAATGTTGAACTTTCCGTTTGAACTTATGGAATGGGCTGTTATTTTTTTAAATGGGTTGTATTTGTCCTCCACGGGTTTAGAGGCTGACTTGTGGGCCTACCAGGTTGATGCGTACACAATCAAGAGATGATTGTACGTGGAGAGGATGACAACGGGGACCCACCAAGGTCATGACAGTACGCAAGCAAGTGCCTCCTTATTTCAACCCAATAAAAAATGGCTCCTCCTAATGGATTTCTGACATCTGGGTCCCATGCCATTGTCACCATAGTCAATAAATGAGAGAATTGCACAACGAGCGGCTGACACCAGGGACCTGGCATCTTGCCCAGTTATTTTTGTTTTGGGTTAATTTGATAAATGCCACTCCAAATCTGGTGATTCCGAGAAATGCCACTGCAATTCCCAAACTTTGAAAAATGCCATTTCATGCCATTTCCAGTGGAATTTTTCGAAGTCTGGAGTGGCATTTTTCAAAGTTTGCAAATTGTAGTGGCATTTTTCAAAGTTTGCAAAAATTGCAGTGGCATTTTTCAAAGTTTGAAAAGTGAAGTGGCATTGTGGGAGTCCTAGATTAGGGGGTCTCCGAACAGCCGGACTATCTCCATTGGCCGGACTGTTGGACTATGAAGATACAAGATTGAAGGCTTCGTCTCGTGTCCGGATGGGACTCTACTTGGCGTGGAAGGCAAGCTAGGCAATACGGATATGGATATCTCCTCCTTTGTAACCGACCTTGTGTAACCCTAACCCTCTCCGGTGTCTATATAAACCGGAGGGTGTTAGTCCATATGACAACATCAACTACAATATACAATCATACCATAGGCTAGCTTCTAGGGTTTAGCCTCTCTGATCTCGTGGTAGATCTACTCTTGTACTACCCATATCATAAATATTAATCAAGCAGGACGTAGGGTTTTACCTCCATTAAGAGGGTCCGAACCTGGGTAAAACATTGTGTCCCCTGCCTCCTGTTACCATCCGCCTTAGACGCACAGTTCGAGACCCCCTACCCGAGATCCGCCGGTTTTGACACCGACATTGGTGCTTTCATTGAGAGTTCCTCTGTGTCGTCGCCGTTAGGCTTGATGGCTCCTACTATCATCGAAAGCTATGCAGTCCAGGGTGAGACTTTTCTCCCCGGACAGATCTTCTTGTTCGGCGGCTTTGCACTGCGGGCCAATTTGCTTGGCCATCTGGAGCAGATTGAAAGTTACGCCCCTGGCCACCAGGTTAGGTTTGGAAGCTTAAGCTACATGGCTGATATCCATGGAGACTTGATCCTCGACATATTCGAGCCTCTGGCTTGTGCGTCACACGGTCACGATGAGTACGATTTAGCTCTACCATCGGATAGTGTTCAAGAGATCGCACAGGTAACCGCTCCGACCCTCAATTCAGAGCCAGGTGCGCCTTCCGCGGATGGGTGGATGGACCCCGCCACGGAAGCCTTACCCTTAGGGGCGATTGAGCCGAAAATCGACCTTACCTTGCATGAGAGCCGTGTTGTTAAACTGTCGGATCCTTCTCAAGCCACGGACTCCGGACCGCCTGCGCCCGTTCCTATCGAATCCGATTGGGCGCCGATCATGTAGTTTACCTCCGTGGATACTTTTCAGCACTCTCCCTTTGGCGACATACTGAACTCATTAAAGTCTCTCTCCTTGTTAGGAGGATCCTGGCCGAACTATGTCCGGCAGGACTGGGATGCGGACGATGAAAAAATTCGTGGCCCACCCACCACCCACTTAGTAGCCACTGTCGATGACTTAACCGACATGCTCGACTTCGACTCCGAAGACATCGACGGTATAGACGACGATGCGGGAGACGCAGAGGAACCACTGCCCACAGGGCACTGGACGCCCACTTCACCACATGACGTATACATGGTGAACACACCAAAAGAAAATGACGACGAGGAACGGAAGGACACAACGAAGGGTTGTCCCCTCGAGAAGCAGTCAAAGCGGCGGCGTAAACGCCGCTCCAAATCCGGCCTCGACAGAAACAATGGTCATACAAACCCAGCGTTAGAGCAAGGGGAACCATTGCCGGACCACGGCAACACGAAGGATCAAGCCGAACAACCTGGCTCTGTCAAAGATTATAGTCTGGACGACTTCACACCGGACAGACACCCGGAGCAACAGAATGCCCGTCAAAGGCTTGTTGCCACCGCGAGGAGTCTAAAAAAGCAGAAGCAAAGACTCAAGGCTGCACAAGACACACTCGGAATCAGATGGAGTAAAGTACTCAACGCAGCAGCGAAGTATGGCGGTACTCGCCCTGCCAAGAGCTACCCGAAGCGGAAGTTACTACCTGAATTCGATGAGGAGGCCTTAGATCCCCCGCAACCAAAAATTAAAACGGCCACCTGGCCGGATAGACGACCTCACGGCCAACATAGAGCGACAAGCAATGCCGCACATTAGCCAATACGCGATCCACGCGAGGGCTTGCATCAAAAGGACGGCGCAACCAGATTCATCTATGGACCACGCAGGCGCGCTCCAGCATACGATGCAACACAACAAACATCCGAACACTACGGTACACCCAGATACAGGGGTGCCGCACACCCCCTATGTTTCACCGACGAGGTACTGGACCATGAATTTCCAGAGGGATTCAAACCCGTAAACATAGAGGCATACGATGGAACAACAGACCCTGGGGTCTGGATTGAGGACTATATCCTCCATATCCATATGGCTCGAGGAGATGATCTCCATGCGATTAAGTATTTACCCCTCAAACTCAAAGGGCCAGCTCGGCACTGGCTTAAAAGCCTCCCCGAAAGCTCCATTGGAAGCTGGGAAGAGCTCGAAGACGCTTTTCGGGCAAATTTTCAAGGGACTTATGTCCGACCTCTGGACGCGGACGATTTGAGTCATATAACTCAACAGCCCGGAGAGTCAGCCCGAAAGCTTTGGAACAAGTTCCTTACTAAAAAGAACCAAATAGTCGACTGTCCGGACGCCGAAGCCTTGGAAGCTTTTAAGCATAGCGTCTGTGACGAATGGCTTGCCAGACACCTCGTCCAAGAAAAGCCGAGAACAATGGCAGCATTAACAAGCCTCATGACCCGCTTTTGCGCGGGTGAGGATAGCTGGCTAGCCAGATGCAGCACCAGCGACCCCAGTACATCCGAAGTTAGAGATGGAAAAGGGAAATCACGGTGCAACAACAATAATAAACGCCGGAATAAGTAAGACAGGATGAAGAGCACGGCAGTAAATGCCGGATTCAAAAGCTCTCGGCCAAGTCAGCAAAAGCCGCCCTCTAAAGGCGCTAGAGACGAACTGTCTAGCCTAAACAAAATTCTGGACCAAGTATGTCAGATCCATAGTACCCCTGGTAAACCTGCTAATCATACCCACAGAGAATGTTGGGTCTTCAAGCAGTCCGGCAAGCTCAACGCCGTACACAAAGGGGAAGATACACCAAGCGAAGACGAGGATGAGCCTCTCAAGCAAGACACTGGGGAACAAAGAAAATTTCCACCAGAAGTCAAAACATTAAACGTGTTACACGTGATAAAGGGGAGAAACAAAGCGGCACTCCCAGATAAATATGCCCAAGGGCCTATCACCGTGGAGTCCTGCCACTCATCGTTTCAACCGATCACTTTACACGAGTCCTGATGGATACCACTAAGTGGGATTACTCAGCAAGTATCCGGCGTGCAGGATGGGCTACCCTGGTATTAGACCCAATAATTGACGGATACCACTTTACACGAGTCCTAATGGACGGTGGCAGCAGTTTAAACCTGATATACCAGGATACAATCTGCAAAATGGGGATATACCCAACGAAAATTTGCCTAAGCAATACTACCCTTAAAGGAGTAACGCCAGGCCCAGGGGCTCATTGCACGGGCTACCTGCTACTAGAGGTTATATTCGGCTTCCCCGATAACTTCCGTAGAGAACATTTAACATTCCACATTGCTCCGTTCCAAAGTGGCTATCAAGCACTACTTGGACATGAAGCTTTTGCTCGCTTTAATGCAATACCGCACTACGCTTCCCTTACGCTTAAGATGCCCGGTCCATGTGGCATCATTACAGTAAATGGAACTATTAAGCGATCCCTGCGCGCCGAAGAGAGTGCGACTGCCTTGGCAGCCGCACACTAAAAAAGGCCTCACCAGCTAAAGCATTTGATAGGTTGTCAAGACCACGGACACGGTTACACGAGTCCGGCGCCACCATATGTAACTCACACAGGTTTGATAAGCCACACCCCTATTACAAATACAAGGGGCTCAACGCACGCAGACAAGTGGCAATTTTTACTCATCTTGAATTATACATGGTTTCTTCAAACCTACCTTTTTGCACGACAACTTTTCACCTAAGTTTCTCTCTTTTACAGATGAGCATCGTGCTACACCCGTCCAGGATATGGCACAACGGAGACACAGGCACAACATTCTCTGGCACAACGGATTCAAAAGCTCTCGGCCAAGTCAGCAAAAGCCGCCCTCTAAAGGCGCCAGAGACGAACTGTCCAGCCTAAACAAAATTCTGGACCAAGTATGTCAGATCCATAGTACCCCCGGTAAACCTGCTAATCATACCTACAAAGAATGTTGGGTCTTCAAGCAGTCCGGCGAGCTCAACGCCGTACACAAGGGGGAAGATACACCAAGCGAAGACGAGGATGAGCCTCTCAAGCAAGACATTAGGGAACAAAGAAATTTTCCACCAGAAGTCAAAACAGTAAACGTGTTACACGTGATAAAGGGGAGAAACAAAGCGGCACTCCCAGATAAATATGCCCAAGGGCCTATCACCGTGGAGTCCTCCCACTCGTCGTTTCAACCGATCACTTTACACGAGTCCTGATGGATACCACTAAGCAATACTGACGAACAGATCCCTGCGCGCCGAAGAGAGTGTGACTGCCTTGGCAGCCGCACACTAAGAAGGGCCTCACCAGCTAAAGCATTTGATAGGTCGTCAAGACCACGGACATGGTTAGACGAGTCCGGCGCAGCCATATGTAACTCACATAGGTTTGATAAGCCACACCCCTATTACAAATACAAGGGGCTCAATGCACGCAGACAAGTGGCCATTTTTACTCATCTTGAGTTATACATGGTTTCTTCAAACCTACCTTTTTGCACGACAAATTTTCACCTAAGTTTCTCTCTTTTACAGATAACCATCATGCTACACCCGTCCAGGATACGGCACAACGGAGACACAGGCGTAGACGTGCAGCAGGGACCCGCCCCAAGGATTCTTTTTAGATTAAGACCCTGCGTCAACCTTTTTTACTGTCTCTTGTTGATACACATCCCTCGGAAACTCAGTACAATTAAGAAGGATGCTGGCGTCTTGGCATGTGGCCATGTCAGAATAATGCATGTACCTGGACACCAGGGGCTTCTTACAAATGGCACTATTTAGGCCCGGTTTATACCATAAAGACCGAATACCTTAGGGGGTGTTCGGCATCGCGAGTTTGGCCTTATATGCATCAGCTCCGAATCATGTCTTCAGTCAAATGTTGGGTTTTCCCGGCTCCTATGTTTTGGTACCTTACGTTCCGCTCTATCGGCTAAGGTAGCACTAGGAGAACTACTGCGATTGTGCCCTGGGTCATCTGGACGAGCACCTCAGTAGAGAAAGCCGAAAACTGACTGTCATGATATAGCGTGAGACTGGTCAACCACTCGATGACCTATCGAAATGTTAGAATTCCTCCACCTTAACGGAGGGTCGTTTCCCGGCCAGGCATGTACGCACCCTGAATTTGGGAGAGTGCGGAGCCAACAGGGGCTATATAGTAGCCCCACCGTCAAACTCCTATGGCTAAGTGAAAGTGTTAAAGCATTATAGTCTGGTTGCCTCGTTCGCTGCACTATCACCTCCTTAATAGGACCAAGACATTGGGTTAAGTGTGAACACGCGTCTACTGTGAACACCTCTGCATTATATGCGTGGGGGCTGAAGCCGACGACTGCAATCTTTCAGGTTATACACATGTATATATAAACGGCCGCACAGGAGGCATCATATTACTTTCAAGCAAAAGTATAAACACAGCCTTAATAAATTTCATAAAAACATTGTGTTTACAATGGGAATACATGTCACTCAAACATAATATTCTTCGAGCACTTGGCCTCTATCAAACGAGCACCCTCGAGAACCTCTTCGAAATAATGCTCGGCAGCCACTCGGCCTATGGCCAAACCCTGCGCCGCAACAGTGGTAGCATCCATCTCCGCCTAGTATGCTTTAACATGGGCAAGGGCCATCCGCGAGCCTTCTATGCATGCTGACCTCTTCATCGCATTGATGCACGGCACCGCACCAAGGAACTGCTGCACTAAGCTGAAATAGTTGTTCGGTTTCGACTTTTCCGGCCACAGCTGATCCACGACAGACCTCATGGCGAGTCCGAACAACCTATTCAATTTGGCCCATTCGGCTAGCTGATCAGTCAATGGAAGTGGACGCTCTGGAACATTGAATTGCGACCAGAACAACTTGTCCACTTCACGATCTGTTTGACCTTGGAAGTATTTGGCTGCATCGGCAGCGCTCGCCGCCAAGTCCATATATGCGTCTGCCGAACTCCACAGCCAATCCAGAGGGGCATACCGTGGATCTCCGAACTTTCTCCGTAGCATGAACAGCTTCCCGGCCACAATATCCCCGGCTTCACACTACTCCTCCTTCTTTGCCCTCATAGCAGTGCGGGTGTCTTTGTTCGCCATCATGGCCTTTTCAAGGTCCACCGCCTTCAATCGGTTCTCTTTTTCAAGGACCTGGCAACGGTCGGCTGTGCCTTTTAATTCTACAGCCATCTTGGCCATCTGCTCTTTGCTCTCGCAATGCGCGGCCTTCTCGGCTTTCAACTCTTCGGCCGCCTTCAAAGCAGCCACATTACTAATCCTTGCGTGTTCTTTGGCTCGGGCAAGTTCCGCCCGCAAGGTTTCCACGGTGGCAGCTCCATCTGCAGTCACAACATATTAAAGATACTGGCATCATGCTGCTCTTACTATGTGGCATTCACCAGAAATTAACACTTACCATGTGCCTCGTCAAGCCTCTTGTTAACAAGCTCATTGTCGGCATCCGCCGCATCCAGTTGCCGCTTCAGTTCGGCAAATTCATGAGTCCGGCTAGCCACCGGAGCTCCCACTGCCTGCACATTAAAGCGGTATGGTTATTGCCTGGGACTACGATCCTCTATTTGCCACCGTTCTCGGCGACAACCAGAGTCTCAGGGGCTACTATCTACACAGGGCACACCTAAAAATGTGTGGTACCCTCACAAATGTACATCATTTTAGGTACCTCAAAGCCCGTCAGTAGGCTCATAAAGGCATCATGCAACCCGCTTTCGGCGGATGAGATCCTTTCCATCACCGTACCAATCAATGTACGGTGTTCTTCTGAGATGGCCGCTCGCTCCAACAGCTCTCTCAGTATGTCCGACCGCATACCAAACGGTGCCGGACTCTTCTGTTTGCTCAGAGCCGGACGCTGGGGACTTCGGGTGACTATAGGATTATCTTCTAGCCTCACCGGATCCAGAGAGGCCCTCCGTGACGACACTTCAAGGTCACCCCTTCTTGAGCGGAGGAGTCCGGGGGATGCATTTCGCTCTCCATCATCTCCGGAAGAAGATGCCCCGAAGATGAGCTCTCTTGAGAAGGGCTAAGATCCGAACTGCAATAAATACTTCGGTTATTTTCCTCAGAGCAAGGTAGTATATCTCCACTATTGAAGTACTTTTTGATTACTTACAGCTCGTTGGAGGGCTGATCCCCGCGCGGACTTTGTGCGGCAAGAGCACCCTCCAAGGCAGGACCCTCTGGCGGAGATTTCTTCTCCCGCTTGGAAACCTTGGTTTCCGGATCTTCAGAGGTAGTCCTCTTCCTTCCCCGGGGTTAGAGAATGTCCGATTCCTCCCCTCGGTTATACTCCCTCACGGAGGCGCTCGTTCCCTCAGTCGAAATGGGTAGCGATGGAGGTCTGCTTTCACCCTCAGTATTCCCCCCTTTGTCTTCCTTTGAGGGCTCCGGGCATGGTGCTAGCTCGAGCATCTTTTCTAGTACCGGATTTTCCAAACCCTCAGGAAGGGGGGCCGAACACCGAATCATCTTCGCCTTTGTTATCTAGTCCTGGTCAAAGAGCGATTTCTCAGAATGACGTCATGGTAAACAAAATATGGTGTGTTCGGCTAAAGGATTACTTACTTGGTCGGCGGTACGGTTGCTGCTCAGACCCACGTCCTCGGTGTTATACGGACACTCTATTTGGGGTTCGAATAATGATTTGTACATCTCCTCATGCGTCAGGCCAAGGAAATTCTGAATAGTACGCGGCCCTTCTGGGTTGAACTCCCACATGCGGAGGGCCCGACGTTTGCAAGGCTGGACTCGACGAACCAGCATGACTTGCACCACCATAATCAAACTGAAATCACCTTCGCAGAGATTTTGGATGCGGCTTTGCAGTACAGGCACGTCCTTGGCAGGACCCCAGCTCAGCCCTCTGCTAATCCAGGACATCAGTTGTGGTGGAGGGCCTGAGCGGAAAGGAGGGGCAGCCACCCACTTGGCACTTGTGGGAGCTGTGATATAAAACAACCCCTGTTGCCATAATCTGGACACCTCTGGAAAGGAACCTTTGGGCCACGGAGCTCCTGCTATCTTGCTTATTAATGCGCCTCCTCACGCTGCATACTGCCCCTCGACCATCTTCGGTTTCATGTCAAAGGTCTTGACCCACAGGCCAAAGTGAGGGGTAATGCGGAGGAAGGCCTCACACACGACAATGAATGTCGATGTGTGGAGAAAGGAGTCCAGGGCTAGATCGTGGAAATCTAGCCCGTAATAAAACATCAACCCCCTAACGAAGGGATCGAGAGTGAGGCTTAGTCCTGGGAAGAAGTGGGAGATGAACACGACGTCTTCGTTGGGTTCGGGAGTAGGGACGACCTGCCCTCGGGCAGGCAGCCGATGCGAAACCTTGGCGGTCAGGTATCTGGCCTCCCTCAACTTCTTGATGTCTTCTTCCGTAATGGAGGAGGGCATCCAGCAGCCTTGAAGGCTAGATCCGGACATGATTGAAGATCCGGAGCACCTAACCTAGGCTTTGGGTGTTAGAACTCGAGGCGGGGGAAGGATTCGATTGAGCACGGGAGGGAAAAAAGTAAAAGCCTTGTCCCTTTATAAAGAGGGTGAATATCAAGCGTCCTCTCCATAGCCGTTTGATACTTGCCTATGATCTAGGAGTCCTAGACACGGTTGGGTTACCCACGCCCGTATTGATGAGAATCCCGTAATAAGGGGACATGATCTTTGCTTTGACAAGACGTGTCGAAAAACTGCCTCGCGTTATGTGCGGGGCTAGTTAAAGGAAACGGTTCGAATAATCACCAGGCCATGTCATAATGTTGTGTTGCCAAAACAAGTCAGCAAATTAGATTTGTGAAAATATTATTCTCTCTACGATGGTATGTGGAACTTATTTTGCAGGGTCGGACACTATCCTTATATTCAAATTCTTTCGTGGTATATTCGGAGGAGGAACCCGCCTTGCAATGCCGAAGACAATACTGCGCGTCGGACTCATCGTCATTGAAGCCTGGTTCAGGGGGTACTGTGGGAGTCCTGGATTAGGGGGTCTCCGGACAGCCGGACTATCTCCATTGGCCAGACTGTTGGACTATGAAGATACAAGATTGAAGGCTTCGTCTCGTGTCCGGATGGGACTCTACTTGGCGTGGAAGGCAAGATAGGCAATATGGATATGGATATCTCCTCCTTTGTAACCAACCTGTGTAACCCTAACCCTCTCCGGTGTCTATATAAACTGGAGGGTTTTAGTCTGTAGGACAACATCAACTACAATATACAATCATACCATAGGCTAGCTTCTAGGGTTTAGCCTCTCTGATCTCGTGGTAGATCTACTCTTGTACTGCCCATATCATCAATATTAATCAAGTAGGACGTAGGGTTTTACCTCCATCAAGAGGGCCCGAACCTGGGTAAAACATTGTGTCCCCTGCCTCCTGTTACCATCCGCCTTAGACGCACAGTTCGGGACCCCCTACCTGAGATCCGCCGGTTTTGACACCGACAGGCATTTTTATGAATCGCCATAATTGGAGTGGAATTTATCTAATTTGTTTTTGAGACGGAAGCAGGGTGTCAACTGGGCTGTGCGGGGCACTCTGGCCTATCTAGACAACCTTTTCTTTTATGTTTACCACAGACTAGCCCAGTAGTTTTTTTTGTTCTTTCTGAAAATGACTAGCGCAGTTTTTTGTGATTTGTCAAGTAAGTCGCTTTGTCAGGCCTGTTCGGCTGCAAACTTTCAAGACGAGGAGAGCTTCATTTGGCTGGCCAAGAAACTGTCCTATCAGTAATGAGAAATGGGATGTACATTTTTAAAACACATCAAACCGGCAATTAGTTTCAAATTTCTTTTTTTTCATTTTGAGATTTTAAATTGCATTGATTTTTATGCATGGACAATTTTTTTGATTTTATGTTGATATACATTTATTTTTAAAATCAGTTTGAATGTGACTTGAAATTTTGAAATTAAAACGGTTCGGACCGCACCGAAATATGCAAATTTTCATATAATTTTTTAACCATGGCCACAATATGGGATGTAATGCTAACAAAAAGAATATGGGCTCCAAAAAAATCTGAAGAATTAGCAAATGGGATGTAAATTATTTTAAATAATGGCTGATGGGTTGTATGCTATTTCCCACATATTTGAGGCTTTCCTAAACAAAGGTTGGCGCACAAGTAGTGACTGTTGGATGTCCATCCAATGGTCGTCGTGCTTCTTCAATCTCTGCTCTTCCTGCTCCAGCCCCTCAAACAAGCGCCGACGGGACTGCCTGCTCCCTCCTCCCACGGCCGGATGTGCTGCCGCGAAGGTCTCACCGCCCCACCGTACTCCCACCGCTGGCCTAGCCATCCCTCTACTTACCCACACCTGTTGTTATTCTCCGGCGACGGCAGCCGAACCACTCAACCCTCATACTCCCCACCGCGTGGGCAGCCACTGCCATGTCTTCCCTGGCTCCATGTCGTTTCCTTCGTAGGCCTCGCCATCGTCCACCTCCCTGGTGCTCTCGACGCGGCATGGTTAACAAGGTCAAGGAACGACTTCCATCGGAATAGGCTGACAGCCGGGTCCACGGCCGTAGCAAGGAAATGCCTCCTTATTACGCGCAAAATAATGATTTCTCAACCTGACAGTAGGGACCCACCGGACAGGCCACCGTATTTCGCAAAAAAAGTGTCCCCCCTGACTGCTGGGACCCACCAGCTACATCTTCGCACGCAAGGAAGTGCCTGACAGTCGGGACCCACCGGGTGGAAGCGTATGTAGTGTTGTCATTCTGGTCACGAATGTGTACGTACATACTGGTCGATTGGTCTATCTGCAGGCTGCAGCGATGAACCGTGGCCATGTAAGGAAGGGCACGTGTGGTAGTAGAGGCGCGCACGTGTGGTAGTAGAGGCGCACACGTGTGGTAGTAGAGGCGCACATGTAGCATGTACACGTACGTAAAGTGGCCAGGGTGCAAGAAAGAAAATACGGCCACGTATGTACATACAGGCAGGGTCTCGAACGCCTACTTGCGCATACGTACGGCCAGGGCTTGTGTACATGGCTGGGTCGGAACAAAGAAACTGCATGGTCATCGTGTTCATGGGGAGGCAACGAAATGTGTCGTGTTCATCGGGAGGCAACAGAACGTGTGCTGTTCATCGGGAGCCAACTGGTTTGGACGGAACAAGCGAAGGAAACGAGGCCTGGGGTACCGCAGAACGGAGGAAACGGCCTTGTGTTCGACCGGCCATGGTGGAAACGGCATCCTGTTCATCGGGAGGGGTCTGGCGTACCGCAAAACGGAGGAAACGGACCTCCTACAACGGGAACGGGGTCATGTTGATCAGGAGGAGTGTGGCGTACCACAAAACGAAGGAAACAGACTTGTGTTGGAGCGCTACGGTCGAAACAGGGGTCCTGTTCATCGGGAGGGGTGTGGCGTACCACAAAATGGGACTCCACGGGATACTGTTCATCTCCACCGTCGACCTCCTCCAGCCTCCATGGGCTACTGTTCATCCACCGTCGATTTCTTCCAGCCTCCACCTATGACTGTTCATCCACGGGCTCCTGTTCATCCAGCCTCCACAGCGCGCTCCTCCATCGGCTACTGTTCAACCAGGCCTCCCCACGATGGTCCTATTCAACCACCCCTCCACGGGCTACTGTTCATCCAGCCCTCCACCGACTACTGTTCAACCAGCCCTCCATCGGCTACTATTCAATCAGCCCTCCACGGGGTCCTGTTCATCACCGGCTCGATCAATCGAGGTACTTTTCATCCAGCGGCAACGGCCTCTACTTCCATGGGTTCCTGTTCATCCAACCACCCACCGGGAACTTCTCATCCAAACCCCCTCAACAACGCTCACTGTTGATCCAGAGGCAGCATCGATCGGCTTCAGTTAGTAGTAGTAGCGAAGGAATCACACTCGGGTTTAGTTAACAGCAAGGAATCGATCGATTGCTCGGGTTCAGTAACGCGTAGCCTGCAGTGCATTCGCTCGAGTTCAGTTAGAGCCCAACGCCTTGCTCGAGTTCAGTTAGAGCCCAACACCTCGCTCGGGTTCAGTTAGAGCCCAACGCCTCGCACACACGCGCGTACGTATGAGGGAAACACGCATCTCTCGGCCCCGACCACCCACTGTAACCGGGAACTCCCCGATATTTTCCTCGCCCTCGCTTCTACCAAGGTTTTTTCCATCATGGACGGCCCAAAGAATGTCATGTAGCTACGTCTCCGGCCCACCCAAGACGAAAAGCCCATTTTCTGTCATGATTTTTTGTCATAGAAGTAGGACCCCACCAAATCTATGATGATACTGGGTTTTGTCACAATTATCATCATAGAAGTGTCATAAGTATGACATAATTTTTTTTCGTTTGGCCCAATATATCACGGGTGTGTCTTTTTTTTGTAGTGATGATGGTTGCTATGTACTGATGTATTGTTGTATGAATGATGTAACTTGTGGCGAGTGTAAGCCTTTATCTTGTATGCTCATCTATTCAGTACATGGTATGTTGTAATGATATCCACCTTGCTATGCGCTCGAAATGCAGTTGTGCCCCAATCATGAGTTCATCACGTGATTGGGATAGAATCGCATCTTGGGCGCTACATCAATATAACTTTGTAATGTTCTATATATGTAGAAATTCTAATATAATTTTTTGGCCACACTTTGTGTTGTTTTGTTCAAAATGAATGTTGTATGCGAAATAAACGTGAAGAGAGGGCTTTTTAGATCAATGGGGCATGTGATGTAACATATGTGAATGTGTAGTTGATGTATTTGGCAGGGCCTAATTGGGTATGTGTATGTATTATGTATTCGAGAAAGGCATGGATAGAGGGGCCAGCGGCGGGCGTGGGAGAGATAGCACGAGAAATGAGAGAGGTCTAGAGAGACACAGACGAATAGGATGTCACGGTGACAGATGCCCTTGAGTGTGATATGCAAGGGGGAGGGGATAGAGGCATGAGGAGAAAATATTTTGTGTGGTATCTATGCTGGTATGTGTGGGTGTGACAAGATAACGAGACCTAGGGGCAGAGGGTGTGTCACCGCGTGGGGTCCGGCGGGCCAAGGTGAGGCCCTTGGTTCGGTTCTGTCCTGCGCCACATTGGTTGACCTGTGATGCATTTAGGGAGACCCATGGAGGACTAGTCATAGAAGACAAAGATTGCAGAGTCGTGAAGGACTCTGTGTCCATGGACAAAGTCGGCTAGGATTTGTAACCCTAGGTCCTCGGACTAAGGTAACCCCTTATCTCTGATATTACCATTCATCCAACCTAACTTTAATGGGCATTCTATAGAATGCTCTACTAGAATCATACTCGTCAATTAGGAAGAGAGGTGGAGACAATGTGTGAGAGACAGGCCTGAAGATATGTGCTTGCGGGAGACACGTAGGCAGGTTTATGTATATAGAAAGGGTAGATGGGGATTGTGCGTGTGTATGCTTGTGAGAGGAAGAGTGCATGTGATAAAGGTTGGGGAAAACAGTCGTAAATGGTTGTGAGAGGGAGGGAGGGTTATATTGAGAGCATGTCTATGAGAAGACACCTCGGAAGAGAGTGTGTGAGCATGTGTGAGAGACCACCGATGGATATACACCATGTGCGCGTATGTGTGAGCGAAAAGTCAGCATGTGTGTGAGGAGGGGCCTATGGAGAGTGAAATTACACATAAAAGACTGATGTACAGATTGATTAAAAATATTGTATCCAAATATTAGGATGGGATCATGATATTTGCAATTCGCGTAAGGAATGGTCATTGATCCATCAGACATCTATATTCTGTCAAATTTGAGCATGTCTATGTTATTATTCGACATAATTGATCCACAAAATTAGTATTTTGAACTCCAGACAATGCATCGCTTTAGCAATCGAATAAAAATGTGAGTATAGTTCATGTTGTGTGTGTAAATCACATTATACATACAAAAGTTACACAATGAACACTATAAATAGCTAGCTATGAACTAGCATACATTTGAATTCAACTTACGTTGGTTTAAAATTCAAATTCAACATGAACTCCATTCAATTATTTGAATTCGATATCATGGCATTTGTAAATCATACCTAAATTATGGGGGCACCAATCTTTTCTCTACTTTTGTACATAATAGCATATATAGTCATGTACAAAATAGATTCAAATTTACCTCCTCCATTGCAAAATAATCATAGTTATAGGATTTTCAAGTGTAAAAAATTCAAAAATAAGCGCACAATTTAATGAGGTATTCAAACACACACGGTCAAATTTAATGTTGTCTATTTAGGTCAATCCTCAAAGTTCAAGAGTACTATAAACGTGAATGCTTCTATTTCAAACTTTTGAACGAAGCGCCAAAAGATCCTCTACTCGCCCGAAACTGTTTGAGACCAATGTTTGGTAGAAGGAAATTACTTTTCTAACTCTGACCCGTGAAACATACTGGCCTGACGTCCAAAGGTCTAAACCGGAGTAGGTTTGTAGCTTCATCTAGACGCAACAAAACCGCCTCCGAAAAATATTCATACACCATGACCGCCTAAGCACACATGCACTCGGCCGAAATCGCTCCCGCCCACTATTTTGGACACCTGGGATTACCGTCCTACCCCCAACCCGTAGTAGGTCTGAAATTTAAGAGGGGGCAAAGTTTGTACTTTCCCCAAATTTCAAACAAGCGCGTCCCATCTGTTCAAAAAAACCAAAAAAGCGCGTCCCAGACCGAAACATGGTTCCCCCTTAGCTCCCCCCGTCTGATTCCCCATTCATACTCCGTGGGCGCCAAAACTACCTCTCCACCAGCCGCGAAAGCCCGGCGTCCTTCATCCGCCACCCCATCCCATATATCAGTCACCGCCCTCCTCCATCACGCCCGAGCCGATACCCCGACGTTGTCGTCCACTACAACCGCAATGCCCTCCACGGCTAGTAGTTGAAACCGAGGCCGAGCTACCTCTAAGACGCCGACGTGCGCCGTGCCTGAGCTAGTTCAACCACGTCATCCTGCACCTCACTGCTGCCGCTCCAATGCCTCCACCGTCCACCGCACCGAAGTTGTTCCCTCTACGTCGTCCTTCGCTGCCTCGGATCTGCTTCCCCTCCGCTGACATACGGCCACCGCCAGTCAACTATTTGGCCATGGGTTCGTCCAAGGCTCCACCCTCCTCCAAAACAACGGTTCCCCCGGTAAAAAGTAGAAAATTGCCGCGGCATCAGGAGCACACAACACTGGCAACCGGAAATGGTACTCCTCTTCCCTTATTCATGCAAATCTTACATGTCTTCTTGCACGGTATTCATCCCACAGAAGACACTAGTTGACCGCTTCTTCGTGATACTACATGTTCCTAGTAACTCACGATGCACAAGGTTTCTCCTCATACACTATTTCACCTTAGCTAGAGGTTTGTCTCCCCCCTAGATTTCAATTCCTAGTCAGCTGATTCCTAATTAAACCCCCAGTGTAACATGCGCTAATCTGCCTATTACACTAGGGAAGTAGCGCCTCATTGTTTACCTTAGGGCTGTGTGCGTCCTAGGTGCTGCTGGCCCCGATCTGGAGGATGACCGGGCTTAAAGGGATGGTTGGGGGGCCCTGCCAAGCACAACGGTGGTGTGACGTCGAGGAGAGGGGAGGGCGGGGCGGTAGAGGCAGGGTTCTGGGCCGGTGGTTGCTGGCAGTTCGATAAAGATCGTCAACAGTGACTAGAAGGAGGTAGACGAAGTCCATCCGCCCGTTCGTTGTAGATCGGACGGTTCATAAAAAAATTGACTAACCTATTTAGTTTTAGTCATGATAGGACCACATGTGCTGGTGTGTTGGGGGAGTACCTGCATTTCCCAACCATCCATGTGCTCATATATTACAAAATCATATGGAGTAGAATCTAATTTTTTTTCCATGCAATGTTGTAGAGCTATCTCTCTCCTGTCATTCATTTTTCAGCCACCTGCTATCGCTACTTTTACAGTGCACTAGTTCTGCACACACTTCACCCATACTCTCACTATTGTTTTTTTATGCATGGGTATTTCAGACTCTGCCTTGACAGAAGCACGAATAAAAGAGAGAAGTCGCTCCTTCTTTCTTCGTTGGCAGACACGTCTCGGCACTTTAAAGGTTGCATGTTCAATAGATGGAGACGGTAAACGTACCTCTGGAGTTGATGATCTCGCTCGGCATGAACCACCTTCCCAGGTGATTGCTTTAACTTCGTGATGTCATATGCAGTTGCATGTTGCATATGGTGTCTAGCTTGTATTCGAAAGGCCGAAGTCGGTCTTTATTAAGATAAGGAAATATATTTTTTACATGAACCACTATCCTGGGAGCACCTGAAGACAAATAGCTAGTCAGGGCACTGGCCGAGCTAGTGAGAAGCCCAGCATAGACAGGCATCACCTGGAAGCAAAGTAAGAATCCACGATGGTGATGAAGTGGCCCGCCTCCCACCAGGCTCTTAGGTCCTCGATGATCTTGCTCACCACTCCAGCCGGATGTCTAGCTTGTATTGCTTCCAATTTGGTTAAATTGCATCTGATTAGCTTACACATTATACCTTTGAATATGACATGCCTTCCTGTTTTTGGTACATACTAGTACATCTCTCTATTAACCATGTTCTTACATCAAACTAATTTTCTTGTGTATCCCTCATCAATCACTTATGATGAGACAGTCAAGCCCCCGGATTACTGTGAGAAAAGATGCTCTTTTAAAGAATGCAGTGTCAGCCTCCCCGCATGATTCTCAAGAAACAAGAAGGCTAGATGAAGATAGTGAACGTAGCTCTGTAGTTGATGACTGCATTTCCCCTACACCAACATCACAGGTGCTTTCTCTAACTTGGTAGTGTGATATGTGGTTGCATGTTGCATATGGTGTCTAGATTGTAATTCTTTGAATCTGGTTAAATTGCATGTGCTATTCTACTTAGTTTATATATTATACCTATTAATGTGACTTGCCTTCCTATTTTAGTACATAGTACATTTGTCTATTAAGCATGTCCTTACATAATACTACTATTTTTTTGTATCCTGCATCAATCAATATGACGAGACACCTTTAGTATAGGCAGTGTGATATTGGTTGCATCTTTCCCATGATTTATATCATGCTCTGCTTCTAATTCATTGAAACACCATTTATGATGGGATGCTTTTAACTTGGTAGAGTCATATTGGTTGCATCTTTCATGTGGTATCTATCTTGCATTGCTTCTTATTTGTTGAAATGGCTTCTGCTTAGTTTACACAAATAGTTATGAATATGCCATGCCATCCTGTTTATCGTACATATTCCATCCTGGTATCATGTGTTTGCCTTACATCAATGTAGTGATTCCCAGTATCATTCATGAATGAGTTCTGAAGAGTGAATTTTATTGCTTTTTCTTCTCGGTTTTACTTGACAATTGGAAATCAATAAAGGAGAAGGAAATTAGCAAGGCAGTGGATAAAGGTCCTCCTTCCAAATGGAGGGCCTCTACAGAGTCTACTCCGCCACCCCCAATAAGATTTGCAAGTCAACACATGCATAGACACTCAACATAGCTATGTTGATGATGAGCACGTCTCCCCTAGTCCACCATCACGGGTTCTCCCTCTAACTTGGCATTGTTATACGTGGTTGCATGTTATGTATGATGTCTAGCTTGTATTGCTCCTAATTTTGTTGAATTCCATCTACTTACTTTACACAATATACTTGTGAATAAGACACGTGTTCCTGTTTCTAGAACATACAATATTTGTCTATCACACCATGTTCTTACATCAAAGTACTACAATCACTTATCATAAGACACATTTAACTTGGGAGTGTGATATAGGTTACATCTCGCATTCTTTTCTAGCTTGTACTACTTCTAATTTGTTGAAAGGGCACTTATGACGAGACGGTTTTAACTTGGTAGAGTGATATTCGTTGCATGTTTCATATGGTGTCCAGCTTTCATTGCATCTAATTTGTTGAAATGCCTTATGTTTAGTTTGCACATCATAGCTTTGAATTTGCAATGCTATCCTTTTTTCTTACACATTCAACCGTCCTATCATGTGGTGGCCTTACATTAAATAGTGCTCGTCAGAATCCTGCATCAATTAGTTCTGAAAAGTGATTTTTTATTCATTTTTCTTGTGGGTTTGACTTGACAAAGCAATACAATTAAGAAATAGGAAGGAAAAAATAAGGCAGGGACTGATGGCGGTCTTCTAGCGAAACCGGCATCCCAGGTGCTTTCTCTAGCTTGGCAGTGTGATATTGTCTTGCATGTTGCGTATGGTGTCTAGCTTGTATTGCTTGTAATTTGATTAAATTACTTCTTCTTAGTTAACACAAATAGTTGTGGATATGCCATGACATCATGTTTTTTCATACATATTCTATCCTCGTATCATATGTTTGCCTTACATCAAGGTAGTGATTGTCAGTATCAAGCATGAATGAGTTCTGAAGATTGAATTTTATTGCTTTTTCTTATCGGTTTTACTTTACATGCAAAATCAATAAAGCAGAAGCAAATAAGCAATGTAGTGGATAAAGGTGCTTCTTCCAAATGGAGGGCCTCTACACATTCTACTCCGCCATCCCCCCAACAAGATTTGGAAGTCAACACATGCATAGACACTCAACGTAGTTGTGTTGATGATGAGCACGTCCCCCCTTGTCCACCATCACAGGTGCTCCCTCTAACATGGCACTGTTATATGTTGTTGGATGTTATGTATGATGTCTAGCTTGTATTGCTTCTAATTTTGTTGAATTCCATCTGCTTACTTTACACATTATACTTGTAAATAAAACACGTGTTCCTATTTCTAGAACATACAATATCTGTCTATCACACCATGTTGTTACATCAGAGTACTAGTGTTGTGTAACCTGCAACAATCACTTATCATAAGACACGTTTAACTTGGGACTCTGATATAGGTTACATCTAGCATTTTTTTCTAGCTTGTGCTACTTCTAATTTGTTGAAATGGCACTTATGACGAGATAGTTTTAACTTGGTAGAGTGATATTCGTTGCATATTTCATATGGTGTCTAGCTTTCATTACTTCTAATTTGTTGAAATGACTTCTGCTTAGTTAGTTTACACATCATAGCTGTGAATATGCAATGCTGTCCTTTTTACTTACACATTCAATCGTCCTATCATGCAGTCGCCTTACATTAAAGTAGTGCTCGTCAGCATCCTGCATCAGTGAGTTTTGAAAAGCGAATTTTTTTTCATTTTTCTTGTTGGTTTGACTTGACAAGGCAATACAATTAAGAAAGAGGAAGGAAAAAATAAGGTAGGGAGTGATGGCGGTCTTCCGGTGAAACTGGCATCATATGTGTTTTCTCTTGCTTGGTAGTGTGATATTGTCTTGCATGTTTCATATGGTGTCTAGCTTGTATTGCTTGTGATTTGATTAAATTACTTCTGCTTACTTTGCACAAATAGTTGTGAATATGCCATGCCGTCCTATTTTTCGTACATATTCCATCCTCGTATCATGTGTTTGCCTTACATCAAGGTAGTGATTGTCAGTATCATGCACGAATGAGTTCTGAAGAGTGAATTTTATTGCTTTTTTTTCTTACTTTACACATTATACTTGTGAATAAGACATGTGTTCCTATTACTAGAACATACAATATATGTCTATCACACCATGTTCTAACATTAAAGTACTACTGTTATGTAACCTACAACAATCACTTTTCACAAGACACGTTTAACTTGGGAGTCTGATATAGTTTACATCTCTCATTATTTTCTAGCTTGTACTACTAATTTGTTGAAATGGCACTAATGACAAGAAAATTTTAACTTGGTAGAGTGATATTCGTTGCGTCTTACATATGATGTCTAGCTTTCATTGCTTCTAATTTGTTGAAATGCATTCTGCTTAGTTCACGCATCATAACTTGTGAATACGCAATGTTGTGAATATGCAATGGCACTAATGACGAGAGACCTTTAATTTGGTAGTGCGATGTTGTTTGCATCTTGCATATGATTTATTTCTTGTACTGCTTCACATTTTTTTAAATGCTTGTTACGATGAGACACCGTTAACTTGGCAGAGCGATATTTGTAACATCTTTCATATGGTGTCTACCTTCCATTACATTGCTTCTAATTTATTGAAATGCCTTATCCTTAGTTTACACATCATAATTCTAATTATCTCATGCCATCCTGTTTTTCATACATATTACATTCACCTATCATGTGGTTGTCTAACATCGAAGTTTAGTTCTTCTGTATCACGCATCAATTTATTCTGAAGAACTAAATTTTTATTATTTTTTCTTGTCGGCTTGACTTAACATGGCACAGAGAAATAGAAAGGAACACATAATGACAAGGGATGGTGTTAGTACTGAGGAGACACCGAAACGGAAGTGGAAGAATTATGCAGATTCTGCTGGTACTTATGGTGCAATAGAAGGTCAAAGTCCACTGGAAAATTGTACAAACGAGGTATCATGTGCTACATGAGCTGCAAAACAAGCCAAACAGAAACTAATAGCTTCCACCAAACAAGCAGTGACAACCCTAGTTGTTGCAACACCTTCGATAGTACCTCCAGCTGCATGAGTTACTCATTTGTCAACTCAGCTAGCAGCATATTTTCAAGCTCCCTTGCCACCTGACACTACTTCCGAAGCACTCTTGACACAAGACGAGTTGGCAAGATCAGATGAACCTTGTGAGCTTTAACCACAAGAAGGTAGTTGCTGGAGTCAACTTACAGTTGCATGCTTCTTTATATCTAGTCTCATAGTTTGATGTACACTAACACTTTCTATGTTCGTTGTTGGACTAGCACCTAGCCACAAGAGGAAACAAACATCAGTGATAATGCTCGATAGGCTAACTAAATCTATAGGAGGAAGAATGGAGATATGTTTTGAGGCGGGTTTAAAAAGGCCACGTGATGCTACGGAGTCAGCCATGTTAGTATCAGAGGCAGCGGTTGCCATTAGGTGTCATGCGCATATCCCCCCAACATGGATTCAGTGCAGGAATGACCAAGATGAAACCCAATTGAACACCTTCCTCGACAATTTTTCTGTAAGTATGGTTATGTATGGGACTAGTAATATCGTCTTGCCCTACCCCATACTTTCTAGGTTACTGATAATGAGACTCCCAAAATTATCAACAGATGAGGTTCTAGTTGGATAGCCAGGATGATGTAACCAGACAAGCTTGCTCCCATGTTTTCAAGTCTACTCTGCGAGAGTATTGGTATAACTTGAGGAAAACTTACATTGAAGGCAAGGCTAACAGTGGACTTGCCCAAACATCTCTAGTGGAAAATATATCGGATGAAGACTAGACAGGCCTCGTTAAACACTAGTCTAATCCAAAGTATCAAGTGCATTATATATATGTGATCAGATCACATGTTGAACTCCTATTTACGCATGTGCCTCACAAATCTATCTTCTTGTAGGCGAACTGTTCAAACAACACGGCCAACCGTACGAAAATGAAATTCCAACAGACAACAGGATCGCGTAGCTATATTGCACACTACGAGGCTCATGTAATTAGCTGTTGTTTCACTCTTTTCGCTGTGCCATATTATCAGATCTATATTGACTTGTTCCAAATGCAGAGGAAAGCCTGCAAGCACCAAAAATCTTCAAGGACGGTTATGCCAGCAAGACGAAGGGCATGACAACACCAGTCAAAGCCGTTGTTGTAAGTCCTTAATCCTCATGCCTTTTAACTAATACTTTCTCTAACTTGTGCATTGAACTGCACGGTTTGCAGCCAATGTCTATTACTCTTTTCAATTTTATGCACAATTTTCTTAGCGTATCATTGCACCTTACAAGGTTTAAAAGAGAGGAGTGATTTTCCTTTGATCTTGATCTGTAATCTAGTTCCCTGCTGGACTTGCCCACACAATGTTACAATTGCATGCTAGACTATTCTTACGGTATTATAAACTTTGTCTCTTTATCCTTTGCTGTCAATACAATGTGAATAAATAGACAATACATTAGCCATGGTACATGGTCATATTTTTGGAACCTAGTTCTGTTATGTACTCTGCAGTAAAATACAACTAATATTTTACATGGTTCACCAGAATAACTTTTACATATATAGCAAAGCTATTTTGTTTGGTTTTGCTGCCTCCTTAATATCTTTTTTTCTGGTACTAATAATGTAAAAACTCAACTTTTCAGCAAGCTATGGGAAAAACGGTGGAACCACCACCTTCTGAAGGTGACGAGGCAACTATAACCGCATTGTCACCTCTTGCTATAGTGGGTCAGTACCTGTCCACTAACAGTGCCAAAATCACGTTCCTGCGTAATACTGGGTTGGTTGTTAAGGCAATCTCGTCCAAACTGCCTCATGATCAAGATATGCAAGCTCAAAACAATGTTATATCTGTGCTCCAGACACAAGTCTATTCGCCTACAGAGAACCTTTGTGAAACAAGGACAACCATTGTTTGATGTCATCAAGATATGCATGGTTTTGAAACTAGACTATCTGACATTTGCTATGTTGTTCAGGAGCCTAAGAGAAATGAAGGCGAAGGTTATGGTGCTCAATCGGACAGTACAACATGAAAACATAACAGTCTGGTGAAATGAACTGAGCTTCTGAACTTCTGGTGGTGCATTTATCTGCCAGACTATTAACTTTTATGCCAACCTTCCTTTTGTTTTATGGTTGTAGTTTGTTTTGTTGCGATACAAAAATTGTTCTTAACATGGAGACACCGGCTGAAGAAAACAACAAGCCATTTTTGTATAGTGTAGGGTGCTCCCTATATTTGCACTTATGGCGAACTTTGATGCATAGTGGATGTAATCTGTGCAATCACCTTAATAGCTTAGCATTAGTTTCTGGCTTATTTATTTCCTAGTATTCTTTTTCCTTGGTTTTCTAGTGGCCGCAACAACTATGGTCAATATACAGACCGTGGTAACCTTGAGCCTGCTACAGGGTATAGGATCCATGGGCCTCCTATGGGCTGTCGGATAAATGGGCCTCCAACGGGCCATAAACGGGTGCAATTGGTATCAGGCCAGCGCGGTAACGGGTCATTAACACGCCGAAAGATAGCAAAGGCTTAATTCTGTCACAGGCATAACGGGTCGTTAATGGGCTAGAATATAGGATGGGATAGAAACGGCGCAATGTGTTAATAGGCCACAAACGGGCTGATTCTAACCACAAAGCGACTTTGGCCCATTAGGGGAACATGCCAGTAACGGGCCGGAAGTAATCGAGGGCCAAAAAGGAGCTCAAGAGCGTATGGGTCGTCAGTAGGTCGAAAGCTAACACATGCTAGAAACGGCCCATGTGAATCATGGGCCGTAATGGGTACAAAGAAATTTACTATTCATTATGGGCCAGAGTCATTGTGGGCCACTAAAGGGCCCAAAGATACGAAAGGCCTCATATGGGCCGAAAAACATCATGCGACATACATGAGCCGAATGTGAAATGGGCTGGTGTTTGATAACCCACAAGTATAGGCGATCGCAATAGTTTTTGATGGTAGAGTATTCAACCCAAATTTATTGATTCGACACAAGGGGAGACAAAGAATATTTGCAAGTATTAGCAGCTAAGTTGTCAATTCAACCACACCTGGAGATTAATTATCTCCAACAAAGTGATCAATAGCAAAGTAGTATGATAGTTTTGATAGTAGTAGCAACAACAATAGTAATGGTAGCAGTGATAGCAATGATTTTGTAGCAAGTGCAATAGTAACAATAGAAGTAGTAACTTAGCAAGAACAATATGAGAGAAATTCGTAGGCATTGGATCGGTGAACTCGTTGGATGATATTCATCATATAACAGTCATAACCTAGGGCAATACGACACTAGCTCCAGTTCATAAATATAATGTAGGCATGTATTCTGTAAATATTCATACGTGCTTATGGAAAGAACTTGCATGCCATCTTTTTTCCTACCCTCCCGTGGCAGCGGGGTCGTATTGGAAACTAAGGGATATTAAGGCCTCCTTTTAATAGAGAACCACAACAAAGCATTAACATGAAGTGAATACATGAACTCCTCAAACTACGGTGATCACCGGGAAGTCTCCCAACTTCTGTCACTCTGGGTTTGCCGGATCGTAACACATAGTAGGTAACTATAACTTGCAAGATCGGATCTAGAACATAGATATAATTGTGATAACATAAATGGTTCAGATTTGAAATCATGGCACCCGGGCCCAAAGTGAGAAGCATTAAGCATGGCAAAGTCATAGCAACATCAATATCAGAACATAATGGATACTCGGGATCAAGCCCTAACAAAACTAACTCGATTACATGATGAATCTCATCCAACTCCTCACCGACCAGTGATCCTATGAAGGAATTACTCACTCCTGGTGGGGAGCATCATGGAATTGGCGATGGAGAAGGGTTGGTGATGATGAAGATCGAAGATCCCCCTCTCCGGAGCCCCAAATGGACTCCAGATCTAGCCTCCCGATGAAGAATAGGAGGTGGCGGCAGCTCCGTCTCATGAAACACGATAATTCTTTCTCCCTGATTTTTTCTTCGAAAATATGACTTTATGGTATCAGGGTTGGTGTCTGCGAGGCCACCGGGTGGGGACAACCCACCTGGGCGCGCCAGGAGGGGGGCTCCCTAGTGGGTTTTGCCCACCCAGGTGCCCCCCTTCGGTTGTTCTTGGCTCTAGAAATTCTCTTTTATCATATAAAAAATCCTCTTAAAGTTTCATTCCAATCTGAGAACTTTTATGTATGCACAAAAACAACAGCAGGGTAGTTTTGGTGAAAACAACGTCAGTCTGGGTTAGTTCCATTGAAATCATGAAAATTAGAGTCCAAAACAAGAGGAAAAGTGTTAGGAAATGTAATGTAGATACGATGGAGACGTATCAACTCCCCCAAGCTTTAACCTTTGCTTGTCATCAAGAAATTCAGTTAATAAACTGAAAGTGATAAAGACAAAACTTTTACGAACTCTTTTGCTCTTGTTTACGTAAATAAGCTTAAGTAGCACCCAGGTTTTCAACCAAGATTATAACTAACCATGTCAACAATAACTCTTAGAAACTATGTTACCTCATATCAATGACATAATAAACTAGCGAGAAATAATAAGATATCTCAAATAACAACACTTTGTCAAAACAACCGTGATATAATATGAAAATAGTGGTATCTCGCTAGCCCGTTCTGAGACCGCATAACATAAATGCAGAGCACCCCCAAAGTTCAAGCAGCGACTAAACATTGTAATTCATGGTAGAAAAGATCCAGTCATGATGCACCCAACATTAGGTATACACAATGCATAAGGATGAAAATAGTGCTCTTATGTTCTGGCACTTATATGAGAAGGTGATGACAGAACATAAAAGTAAATAGATAGTCACTTCGTAGAGGGAAGCAGTGATTTGCAGATTGGTGCCGGAGCTCAATAGTGCTCCCTTGTTTACTTCGCGGCCATTAGTTATCGGTATCTTCCATGCTAAACACATTAGTGGTGGTTCCCAAGCGGTAAAAGTAAAGGTTTACTCCCCCTCCACCCACAATCACAGTCCACGGCTTGTCCGAAACAATGAGTGTCGTACATACCAACAACAGTCTCAGGGGAATTTTGTTTAATTATTTGCAATTTGAGTTCGGGAATGGGAATCCCTATTACCACCCCTCTCGAGCAAGGATGAGTGAATAAACACTCATCATGAGAATAACTCGCTTAGCATGGAAGATACTGACTACCTCCTGTCACTCTATGAACAATCCATGCACACAAAAAGGATATTTATTTCATGTTTTTAGAGGTGGGACATGCAAATTTACTTAGGACGGCAGGGTAGTACCGCAAGTAGGTAGGAATGGTGGACTCATATGGAATAACTTGGGTTTCATGGTTTTGATGCACAAGCAGAATTCCCAATTAGTACAGGCAAAGGATAGCAAATAGGTTGAGAATTGGCCAGCTAGAGAACGAAAACGGTCATGAACATGCATTATGTATAAGTAACATTGGATACTAGCATGAGTAGGATATGAACACCATGAACATAAATATTATAGAGGTTATGTTGGTTTTGATTCAACTACATGAATGAACATGTGCCAAGTCAAGCCACTTGAACATTCAGAGGAGGATACTATATCATCATACTACATCATAATCATTTTAATGCAATGTTGACATCCAAGATAAATCATTATCCACTCTAGCTACTTAAGCATGTCATGAGAAACTATAATCTCGAATTGTCGTCGCAATTTTTTTGATCATAATAGGCTGAATCATGGATACTAGATTAAACATATTTACAAAAATAGAGCAAGTTGAGTTCATACCCGTTTCTCTCTGCCACAACCAGTTCATCAAATATCGTCATTATTGCCTTTCACTTGCATGATCGAACAATGTGAAAATAATAATAATAGTGCAAGAGTGTCGTGGACTAAGCTGGAATCTACAAACAATCTATTCAAAAAGGAGAAGACAAGGTAATACGGGCCTCTATTAGATCAGCATTGTCATCATGGTCGTCTCCTCGGTACAACTCAATAAAAAGAAAAGAAATTTAGAGAAACACACTGAAATATTTTTGGAGTTTTAGATTTTCTGAAAGAAAGCAACTTAAAGAAATAAAAAGAAAAACGAGAAAAACTATTTACATGGAGAGCTCCCAACAAGCAAGATAAGAACAAGGAAATATTTTTGGGTTTTCTTTTAAGTACTAAAACTAACTGCACTAGAAAGAAAAATAAAAAGAAGCAGGACTTTTTTTTGTATTTTCTCGAAGGTTTTCAAACACACAAGAAGAAGGCGAGAAAATAAATCTAACATGGATAACACAAGGAAAAAGTGTGGACACCGGCAACTAGAATGAAATGTGTCGACGGGAAAGTAATGTTGGTGGAAATAAGTACTCCCCCAACCATAGGCTTTTGGCCTAGCTTGGTAATCCGTCAGTGGCCTGCATAATGGTCGGAGTGATAGCTCACGGAGGCTTGGGGTGCCGACACCTCAGCCCGCCGTGCAGCCACAACCGCTGCATTGTGTGCTCGGGCCTCACTCTCAAGAACATAATATCTTCCCTTGCTGTGAACATCAAAGAGAGCAGGTGCAGGCAAGAAGCTGTCCACAACGGACCGTTTATTAAACAACAGGTTATAAGTAAAATTATGGGGTTCACCACTAAGGATCTTCTGACATTTCATAGCATCAAAGTCAACGTACTACATGGGTAAGATGGGGTCATAAGGCCAAGGTGAAACACCCAGCTCTCTTGCTAAGCATGTGGCATAAATCCCACCATAAAAATACCCACTACCAGTGTTGTGTTGCAATCTGCGTGCCACTATCGCTCCAAGGTTGTAACTTCTCTCGCTGATGAGAGCCGTGCGGATAAGGCTCATGTCTGGAGCACAAAGTGTACTACACTCTTGTTTGCCTACAATGCATTTTCCATTAAATAGTGCAAAGTATTGGATTGAGGGAAAATGAATGCTCTTTATTCTACCTTGAGTAACTCCTCTAGTCTCACCATAGCAAAGGCTAGTCAAGAATATCTCAAACTCCGACCTTGGTGGTTCGTCCAATGAACCCCAAAATGGAATTTTGCAGTGCTTAGGAAATGTCTCCAGAGGTATAGTAAATGAATTGTAATATAGTTTAAATGATATTCTGGACTCACGAGGATGGAATTTAAATTCATTGATAAATGATTCAGTGAGGATGAGGTGTTGGTTGCACTTATCTGCAAAGTAGGGACCGAGCTCGACATTGTGAACATATTGCTCAAATTCTTCTTTAATGCCCACATGCACCATATAATCATTGCATGGCCATAAACATGATTTACTGGCGGCATCTCGAATAGAATTTTCACGTGGTTCAACACAAGACCGACGAACGGAGCTGCTTCTAGAAGATGCCTCCGAGGACCTCCACCTCAAAGAACTCCTTCCAAAGAGGTTCATCATATTCTCATACAAATTTTTGAAAAATTTTGGGTCACAATTTTTTTTCAAGAAAACCTTATAAGAATGATAGCAACTACTCATAGGGATGCATAGAGGCTACAGCAGCACAAAGAGTCACTAATTATTCTAAATATAAACCACTAAAGCAAAAACTAGTTAGACAAATTGAGGAGTCACATACGAAGCAACAATCCCCCGAAATAGTTTTCAAAATGAGCTTTGAGCAAAGAGATCGAAATCCACAGGTTTGAGAGAAAGAACACGAGAGAGAGAGAGAGAGAGAGAAATGGTGATTTTTTTGGAGGTAGGTGATGATGTGGGAAGAAGAGATAAGTGAGGGGGCCCATGTGTGGACCACACCCCACCAGGGCACGCTTGGGTTGTGCCCACCTGGAGCAGCTCCCTCTGACGTTATTTGCACAAAAAGTTCTTAAATATTTAGAAAAGTCTCGTATAAATTTTTCAGAGCATCCAGAGAACTTTATTTTTGGGTCATTTTTTATTGCATAGAAAAGTTAGAAAACAGCCAAGGCATGGTATTTTATTTTATTTAAATAATAAAAATATAAAACAAAAGGTAGTGCCTACTAAATTCATCAACTTCATACCTCTCAAAAATGATTCATTAATAAGGTTGATCAAGTCTTATTAAAAACCACTTTCGATTAGCATGAAACTGAAGATAAAACACTAAGTTACCTCAACAGGGATGTGAATGTCCCCAACAATAAGCATTTAATATTTCTTTTTGGTAGTAGGTAAAGGTAGTTGAATACTTCCAATAGTGAATGTCGGAAATTTTTCAATAACAATAATACCATTCACTTGGAATTGTTTCTTCGAAAAGTGCACCGTATCACTACTTGGAAAATGCTTATAGATAGAAGTTTACCAGTAGCGTTTGTTTATGACCCCACGCTACTAGTAGTTAGTAGTAGCAATGGCTACAGAGAGCGCTATTGGTATCTGTTAGCAGGAGCGCTTGTTACCTAGCCCCACGCTACTGCTAAGTGTAACACACAACACCCCCTGATCAAAAAATAGCAGCAGCGCTTGTCGCCCAACCAGCGCTACTGCTAGTTTAGGATCTATAGCGCCTGTTTGTCTAAACGCGCTACTACTAATTTTTCTATGTATAACATTTTACCAGTAGCATGTGTTTCTGGCCCGCGCTATAGGTAGTGCAACACTAGTCGTAGATATTTTGCAAGCTGCCATAACAGTAGCGCGTATTGGTGACCCGCGCTACTGCTATGCCCGCCAGCCACCTACCACCTTTCCCCTTCTTCCTCCCCTCTCTTCTTCCCCCTTCCTTTCTCCCCCTTTCTTTGCACCACCTCCAATGCTCCCCCTCCACCTCCACCACTCCTCCATTAGAGCCCTCCCCCCCTCTTCTTTGCCCTCCACCACCCCCTCTTCTTTGC
>NC_041390.1:237010724-237026061 GCF_002162155.2 Triticum dicoccoides | reverse complement strand
CCTCTTCTCTCCCCGTCCTCTCCCACTATCTCCCTAGCTCTCTCTCTCTCTCTCTCTCTCTCTCTCTCTCTCTCTCTCTCCCTAGCTAGCTAGCTAGCTAGTTAGAGCTATATATCTAGAGCTACTAGGTAATTAAGAAGAACGGTGCTCGATATCCCTCTCAACACATAGTTGAGCAAAAACAGGTGTTTGAGTGGATAGGACCGAAACTATATATATCGGTGATATGAGAATATATACAGCGAATTGTGTGTGGCATAATTTGAGATGCCTACATTGTGTATTTGATGAAATAATGTGGGTGACATGAGTTTCCTATGTTTTGCCGAAATGTCGATTCAATTCCGTTTCGGCGAATTTCGGGCAAACCCAATATGTCCTATGTTTAGGGACGGTCATGATGAATTTTTGTATGACTTTGATCCATGCATGCATATATACGTGGTTATAATATTTGCTCCGCACCCAGGTGATCATGAAGGTCAATGGAAGGATGGTGGAAAGATACTGGCAATCCACTGTGGATGACATGTATGAAAAAAGACTGAAGGATGTTTTATGTCCGTGTCAAAAATGCAAAGGAATAGTCAGGCTCGACCCCTATGAAGGTGGTACATTCAAGGCGCACCTGCTCATGCATGGACATACTCGGTAGATAAGTGAAGATGATGATGATGATGATCACGTCGACGGGGCAGGAAACAATGACATGGGGCCACTAGACGAAGAAATGACCGATTATGTGCCCGAAGAGGAAGAGGACCTCGGAAATGTCGATGGCGAAGAGGCAATTCAAGGAGGAGAAGACGCGAACATGCCGCCGTCTTTGTCGCTACCAAGTTCAGCCATGCGGGACCTGCATGTTCGAGACCTGCTTCGCAAGAAGACGACTAGCGACAGAACTGCTTCTAGAGAGGAGGCCAAACTGGCGCAACTGGAGGTAGACTCGATGACTCCTTTGTATGATGGTTGCAATCCCGCGGTGACCTTCTTGAGTTTCACACTATAACTTCTAAAGACGAAGGCAAAAAACAAATGGATAGATGCAAGCCTGGATGAGCTTGTGAAGTATCTAAAGAAGGTTCTTCCCGCGGGAAGCATGTGTCCTACTAGTGTCGAGGAGGCAAAGCAAATCATGTGCCCTCTTGATCTGCCACACATTAGATATCACACATGCATCAATGATTGCATCATATATCGGAATGAGCACGCGGAAAAAACCATCTGTCCAAAGTGCAATGCTTCATGATATAAAAAGGCCGGAAAGAAAGCTCCACAGAAAGTTGTATGGTACTTTCCGATCACTCCACGTCTATGGCGGTATTTCGTAGATCCTAAGGAATCAAAGCTCATGCGCTGGCACGCGGAGGGGGTGAAGCCAGATGATGTAGATGAGCCGAAGCTGAGACACCTCGCACATGCTAGCCAGTGGAGAGGATTAAATGCTGAATTTTATTTTATCGCAGATGATCCAAGGAACATCGTGCTTGGCGCTAGTAGTGATGGCATGAATCCATTTGGCAACCAGAACACCAATCATAGCACATGGCCCGTGTTTGCATGGATGTACAACCTCCCCCCTGGTTGTGCATGAAGGAAAAATACATACACATGGCTATGCTTATTCAAGGGCCGAGACAACCGGAAAATGATATAAATATGTATCTCGGGTTATTGAAAGAGGAGCTATAGACCTTATGGACAACGCCAGCCAAGACATGGGATGCAAGCAAAGGAGAGTATTTCTAAATGAGAGCCATTGCTGATCACGGCGGTGCAGTACTATCTCGGTTACGGCTATCTCTCTGGCTAGGTGTGCCACGGATATTGCAGATGCACGAGGTGCATGGATGATACAACTTCTCTGCAGCTACCGAAAGATGGCGGGTCTTAGAAAATCATGTACATGGGGCATCGAAGATGGCTCGAGAAGGATGACCCATGGAGAAAGCGTGGAGATCTATTCAATGGTAAGGCTGAGCATCGAGGTCCTCCACGTAAGCATAGAGGTGTAGAAATATATGAGTTATTGAAGAACTGGGAAGAGTGCCCCTCGCTGGGAAAGACGAAGAAAAAGGCGCCGGAGCCCCTACTGAAGGTATGGAAGACGAGATCTGTTTTCTGGGTCTTGGAATACTGGCCCATACTCGAGACGCCTCATAGCCTTGATCAAATGCATATTACAAAAATATCCTTGAGAGTTTGCTTGGAACATTGATGAACATGCCGGAGAGGACCAAGGATGGGCCCAAGGCAAGAAAAGACTTGGAATTTTTGAATATCAAGAAAGATCTCCAAATGCCCGGTAAAAGGTCATCAGAGGAGACCAAGACGGAGATGGAGACGAAACATAGGGGCAAACAAGTAAACAAGAAGGAAGAACAATATTGCCCCCCCCCTCTTGCTTCACCTTAGATCCGAAGGAGGTCGATCAATTATTCAAGTGCCTTAACGGAAATGAAAGTTAGTTCCGGATACTATGGGAAGATAAGCAGATATCTGGACACTAAGAAAAAAGGTTCAGTGGGATGAAGTCTCATGACTGTCATGTGATGACGACACAGTTACTCCCGGTTACACTTAGAGGGATTGTGGACACACATGTGCGTGAGACACTTACTGACCTATGCCACTTTTTTGATGCTATCTCTCGAAAGTCGATCAGTGTGAAGCAACTTCGTAGGCTACATGAAGAGATCATTGTCATACTGAATGAGCTAGAGATGTACTTCCCACCCGCGTTCTTTGATGTCATGGTGCATCTATGTGTCCACATCGTGGACGACATCATCGACCTAGGGCCGACATTCCTACATAGCATGATGCGATTTGAGAGGATGAATGGGGTCATCAAAGGATTCGTTCGTAGCATGTCCCGTCCAGATAGAAGCGTTACCCAGGGATATCTGACAAAAGAGTGCATCTCTTTCTGTGAGAGTTATCTAGTAGGCACCAGAGACCCTTTTGTTGGTTTGCCCATCAACAAGCACTGTGGAAGGCTCGAAGGCGAAGGTCACACCAACAGTCATAGGGATGTGAATGTGTTACACTCGGGCCGACAAAATGACCTTGACAGGGCAAACTTAGTAGTGCTACAACACCTAGATGTGCTAGAAGATTTCGTGACACTGCACAAAGAGACCATCGCAAAGAAGTACCGTGATCGTGGGGTGCAAAGGACGGATGCTGAAGTTATTAGAGAGCATAACTCCACTTTCTTGTGTTGGTTCAAAGAGCGAGTTCTGGCTAATCCCCCGGAAGAGGGTCATCCGAACGGAACGCTCATATACACCTTAGCACATGGCCCCTCGACCAACCTGGCGACCTATCAAGCATACGATATCAATGGGTACACGTTCTACATGGAGGAGAAAGATATAAACAGTGATGACCAAAACTCAGGGGTGACGATGGAAGCGATGACCGGGAATGTAATTGAGAGATATTATGAAAGGGTCGAAGAGATATGGGAGCTTAACTACTCTGGATTGCATAGCGCGACGATGTTCCGTGTCAGATGGGCTAAGAATGTACAGGGAGAAAACCGACATTTCACTACCATGTGTATACCCGACTCCGATAGCGGTACTGTTAATGTCATCGCCAAAAATGAGCCATGGGTACACGCTAAACACGTGACACAATGTTTCTTCATAACTGATCCGATCAATCCCAGCCGTGTTGTCGTGAGGAGAAGCAAAACGAGAATCGCCGGAATGGATGGAGTCGCCAACGAGGAAGACTACGACCAGTACGGTGATCCGATGAGGGACGATGATGTTGATGAAGATCAAACATACGTCAAAAGAAGAATGAAGACTACATTACCTACGAAAGATCGTAATCCCTGGAGAAGGAAAAGTCACGACCATGGGCTCAATTATTCGACAATGAACAAAAGAGGGAAGAAGATCAGTCTGAAGCGTCGTTGTCGCCCAAGCTGACAAACTAATCCACAATTTTTGTGAGTGTCTAGCTATTTTGTGTACCATCGTTAGCAGTCAAATGATGTAATATATATTATACTAATTATTATCCGGAGGGTAACAGTGGTATTGCTCCAACGACCGAGCAAATTAAATGAAGGAAAGTGCAAAAGAAAGATTATAAGAAAAATAAAAGTGCAAATGTGACGCCCTGAGACCGTTGCACCAGGTGTCTTCCAGTTATTTGCTGTTATTGTCTTGTCATTTGCTTGCGTGTTGCAACTTGCCATGTCATCATCCGCATTGCATCTGCATGTTTTCAAAACTTGCATCCGCCCAGGTTCCCCCAGTTCTTTCCGTTGTCCGTTCTGAGCCCAGACACACTTGCACGCACCCGCGACACGTCCGAAATATTATTTTATAAGTGCCTGGAAAATGTTCTCAGAATGGGTTGAAAGTTGGCATGCGGTGTTTTTATGTTGTCAGTAGGTCGCCTGCCAAATTTCATCGCATTCGGAGTCCGTTTGATGCCCCAACGGTTAACTATAGCGGCAATATAGCCGGTCTAACATCGGACGTTTTCGGTCTCCGGAAACGGTTGCCAGGTTGTTTTCCTTTTTCTTCGCAGTCCAACCACACACTTGACCTTGTCCATCAAACCCTCTTTGCACGGTGCATCGACCCCCTCACGCGTTCGAAAGCTGTCCCGAACCCGACCCGAACTGTCGCCACCGTTGTGTCCGGATCATCCCCAAACATCTACAAAACGTCTCCGTTTTCTTCATTGGACTCCCTAGCCTATTTATCCGATACCGTCCGATTTTGATCGGAGGGTCCAAAACTAATCTTTTTGTCCCTATATATATAGACCAACCCCTACCCAAATCGGATCAAACCCTAAAATCTAGGAGAGGTGTCCCGTCGCCCGCCGCCACTTCCAATCCTCTCGGGATCCCCTCACTCAATCTCCCTCGATCCCATCGCCCAGCCAACTAGAGCCGCACCCCTCCCAGATCCATTCCACCACAGCCGACCACCTCCCGCCTTTTCTGCGCCACCCAAATCCCCAGCAAGCCGCAACCTCCTCCGTCCCCATGCTCGCCCCTGACGCCCGAGATCCTCCTCCAACCAGAATGAGCGCCACCGCCGCTGTGCCGGAGATGAGTGCCTCGCACCCTGCTCACCTTCCTCCCTTCCTCTACTTCCCCTCACTCCTCACCTTTATTCCACTGTTTCCGACAGATCGAGCCATGGCACCGCCCCAGATTTTTCTCCGACGCCATGGATGCCCACCACCGGGTCATCACTGCCTCCTCGCAGGGCCTCCGTGGACGCCAAACTGCCGGTTTCCTCCGTGCCCTCGCACCCTGCCGGACCTTCGTCCTGGCCTCCATCGCACCCGCCGCAGCATGTCCCTCGCCGTGCCGCTTCTCCTCTGCAACGAGCGGCAGCTGCAGTAGCTGCAACCGACCCGCACGTTGACTGCATCGCCCCAAATCTGCCTCTTCTTCGTCGTTTCCCTCTCCTCCGCCTTGCCTTCCTCACTGGCTGCAAGCTGCCGCCACCCAGATCCTCCCCGAGCTCCATGTCCTGCGAACTGCCGCAGGTGCCCGTCCAAGCCGCAGTAGCAGCATCGCCGTTGCGTCCCGAAACTCTTCTGTCGCTCCTCCGGTGACCCCGCGCCAAGTTCCTGCCACGACGGAGTGGTCCTCGTCGCCGCCCTTCTCCCTCCACCTTGCCCGCTCGCCGGAGCTCATCTGCTGCTCTAATCGTGCCCGCTGCGCCCCTATTGAGCTGCTCTGCTTTGCCTCTACTTGAGCAGGACGCCCCCTCCCCGCGTCTCTTCTGTACAGGCACGAGCGCACGAGCGAGTTGACCACGCTGGGTCTGCATCGACCCGATCCAGCAAGCGGGCCGGCCTACCCGGCCTCCTCCCTACCAACTGGGCCTCAGCCCACTAGCGCGAGGCCACCCCCGGCGCCCACTGTCCTTTGCAGCCCGGTAGACCAGATTCGGCCCGGCTACATTTTTTCCCTGCTGACATTTTTCCTAATATCTAGTGCATTGCATAATTACAGAAGTATGCCATTTTCTTGCATTGCTCATAATTAAATAACCATGCATCAGAATTAATTAAACTTTATATGTAAAATGCTTAGAATTGCATCTAATTTAATAATATGCCACTTTCATCTATGTTATAAATGTTAAAAATGTTGTTTGTTAAAATTTGCCTATTTCTATGCTAAAACGGTTTATTTCATAACTAAATAACCGTAGCTCCAAATCTAACAAACTTTATATGTAAATGGGGTAGAAAAATGCCTAGTTTAACATGGTGGTTCTACTTTGCATGCTTAACAACTCTAAAATATGCTTTAGGGAAGAACAGTACCAAACCTAAAATATTGCACATGAGGAGTTTTCGGACTTGTTGTTTGTTGTTCCGGCCTCATTTAAACTTGCCTAGATAGGTAGTTTTGTTGTGCCATGTTAAACAACATTTAATATTGTTGAGTACATAAACGAGATCGAACTAAATGATTGAAGTGGTGTTCCGTCAATATGTAACCCGTTGCATATTGAGCTCCACTTAATTTGTAGGATTGCTTGTGCACTTTGTCATGCCATGCTTCAGTAAACCGGACATGCATCATACTTGATTGTGCATCATGCCATGTTCATGTGGTGGTTGTTTACTATGTATTTTGCTTCTTTCCGTTGTTGCTTCTTCGGGTTGGTTCTGATAACGTCGCGTTTGTCAGGATCCGTTCGACTACATCCGTTTATCTTCTTCATGGGTTCGTTCTTCTTCCTTGCGGGAACTCGGGCAAGATGACCATACCCTCGAAATCACTTCTATCTTTGCTTCCTAGTTGCTCGCTCTATTGCTATGCCTATGCCGCAATACCTACCACTTGATTTATCATGCCTCCCATATTGCCATGTCAAGCCTCTAACCCACCTTGTCCTAGCAAACCATTGTTTGGCTATGTTATCGCTTTGCTCAGCCGCTCTTATAGTGTTGCTAGTTGCAGGTGAAGATTGGAGCTTGTTCCATGTTTGGAACATGGATATTTGTTGGGATATCACAATATCTCTTATTTAATTAATGCATCTATATACTTGGTAAAGGGTGGAAGGCTCGGCCTTATGCCTGGTGTTTTGTTCCACTCTTGCCGCCCTAGTTTCCGTCATATCGGTGTTATGTTCCCGGATTTTGCGTTCCTTACGCGGTTGGGTTATAGTGGAAACCCCTTGACAGTTCGCCTTGAATAAAACTCCTCCAGCAATGCCCAACCTTAGTTTTACCATTTGCACTAACAACCTACCACCTTCCCTCAGGTTCTGCAGACTCAAGGGTCATCTTTATTTTAACCCCCCCGGGCCAGTGCTTCTCTAAGTGTTGGTCCGAACCGAGCTGCCTGCGGGGCCACCTCGGGGAAATTTGAGGGTTGGTTTTACTCGTAGCTAGTCTCATCTAAGTGTGCCCTGAGAACGAGATATGTGCAGCTCCTATCGGGATTTGTCGGCATTGTTTTACCATTGTCAAGGTTGTCTTGTAGAACCGGGATGCCGAGTCTGATCGAAATGTCTCGGGAGAAGGAATATCCTTCGTTGACCGTGAGAGCTTGTGATGGGCTAAGTTGGGACACCCCTGCAGGGATTTGAACTTTCGAAAGCCGTGCCCGCGGTTATGGTCAGATGGGAATTTGTTAATGTCCGGTTGTAGAAAACCTGAAGTTGACCTTAATTAAAATGCACCAACCGCGTGTGTAACCGTGATGGTCTCTTCTCGGCGGAGTCCGGGAAGTGAACACGGTGTTGGAGTTATGCTTGACATAGGTTGTTCTAGGATCACTTCTTGATCATAGTTTCTCGATCGTGCTTTGCCTTCTCTTCTCACTCTCATTTGCGTATGTTAGCCACCAAACACGCTAGTCGCTTGCTGCAGCTCCACCTCATACCTTTTACCATACCCATAAGCTTAAATAGTCTTGATCGCGAGGGTGTGAGATTGATGAGTCCCCGTGACTCATAGATACTTCCAAAAACCAGCTTGCAGGTGCCGTTGAACCGTGCAGATGACGCAACAGAGCTCAAGGAGGAGCTCAATGAAGATCTTGTCCTTTGTGTTGTTTCATTCTAGTTGATCAGTAGTGGAGCCCAGTTGGGGTCGATCGGGGATCTGTGTAGCATTTGGGGTATTCTTCTTTTATTTTGGGTTTCGTAGTCGGACCTTGATTGTATATGTTTGATGTAATGCTTTATTCATGTATTTGTGTGAAGTGGCGATTGTAAGCCAACTATGTATCCCTTTCCCTTATTGTATTACATGGGTTGTTGTGAAGATTACCTCACTTGCGACATTGCTTTCAATGCGGTTATGCCTCTAAGTCATGCTTCGACACGTGGGAGATATAGCCGCATCGAGGGCGTTACAAGTTGGTATCAGAGCCTTCCTCGACCTTAGGAGCCCCCTGCTTGATCGAATAGCTGGCGTTGTTGAGTCTAGAAATTTTTTTTTGGTCATTTAGGATTATATATATCGGAGAGTTAGGAATTCTTTTACTCCTCAGTCCCTTTGTCGCTCTGGTGAGGCATCCTGATGTAAAGTTTTGACTCTTTTGTTCTCAAATTTCACTAAATTTTTTTAGGATCACGCGGGTATCTTGGAATCGTTTCGATGGTTTTGTGACGAGAACATTGTTCTTGGTGCCTCCTGTCATTTAGGGGTTGTGGTAGTGTCCCGGGGAGTTGAGCTCCAAGGTGTTGTCGTCACAATTTTATCGTTGCAATTCTGGAATACCTGAGTTTAGTTTCACCAACATCGAAAATCTCTTTTATGTAGTTGTTGGTGAGATAACCTCGACGCCACCCAGTACTGGGGCGGGAGTTCGGGAGTATTGCCATAACTTGTATAACAGATGCTTTTCGAAGGTTGAGGTAGATGATTTCCGAAGGTTTCTTGGTTATGTGTTGAAGGATGGATACAGCTGGATGTAGGATTTGCTAGTTTTGAGTGAGATATTATGCTTCCCCTGTATCCCCAACACCTGATTGCATAACCGGGAAAATTTCAGGAGTTTATAAGTGGGAATTCAAGTAGCTCTTAGGATATCTTTCCGACAGATGTATGATAAGAAATTGGGGTTCGACGTCTAGTGGTCCACCTATCCACGGTTGGTTTTACAGTGGTCTCGTTGTGTCTCAAAAAGTCCTTGGCTATGCTGACTCGGGGACGCTTCGTATGTCATGTGCACTGGCTTGTACATGATGGTGCTGTACGATCGAGCCCGTGTAGGCCCCACCACGAAAACTTCGGACGAAATCTCTATCATATGTTTGTTCCGGCTTATTCTGCAAGCCAATACTTTGTTTTGTTTTTGAGTTGTGGTATTCGAGTTGCTTCGAATTCAAATGTTGATTCCATACCTTTCCTAAGTGGTGTTCTCATATTCCTTTGGGAATACTAATCCTTCATGATAATTGAGATTGTCATGTCAATCCTTTTCAACCGGCGTGTTTTTCTCTCCAAGTGGATCCGATCATTTTCAGTATTTGCAAGATGACCTCTCAGTTTTTCCCAACGTTGTTCATTTCATCCATCCCAAAATGTCTTTGTTTTCCCGCCCACCCACCCCTTTTCTTCAAAGACTCGGAGTTCTTCATCAAGTATCCATCTTATTCATGTGAAGCCTCTTCCTTCTTTTCAATCAATGTTCTTACCCGGTGATGCTCATGAAGATTTTAACGGAGTTTCTAGTTCACCATTGTTCATTCTTTTTCTTCTCCGGTGGAACCAAGTCAAGCTTTGTGGATCATATCCTTTTTCCTCATTTCAAATACCTTTTCTTACTGGTGCACCTCTTAATTTTTCACCTCTCGCTATTCATTTGTTCCAGAGTGCTGAAGATATCTCAGAAGATTCTAGTTTCCATTCTCAATTCGTTCAAGTTCTTTTGAGGATGTTATCCCATTCAAGTCATTTAATTCAATCGGCGCATGCTCTCTTTTAAATCATTCTACGGTGTTTCTTTTGAGTGGGCCCTAACCCACATGTCTTTTTCCAGGATCTTACCTGACTCTTCTTATTTTCCCGGAGCTATCCTCAAATTTCTTTTCGAAGTTTGATGTAAGAATGAGTTATCATTAGTCAAATGTCTTCTCCTAGATCTTTCAAATTCTTTTCATTGTCAGCTCAACCTTTCTATTCATCATCCCGGAGTATTTCAACAATTCATTAAGGTGTTTCTCGTCGTAATTCACAGATTTTGAAGACCGAAGAAGAGTTTTCCTCCATATCTTGCTCCATTCTCTTCAAGATTCATGGCTCTAGCTTCATGCTATCCTCTCATAATTGTTTTTGATTGTGAGAATTCTTTTCACCCATCCGGAGTAATTCAGAGTATTCTCAGTTTGTTTCTCCGGAGGCTATCATCTCAGATTTATTCGTTCTCAGCTTTCAGCTCCCGTTCTCCAAATCTTACCGGTGCATCGATCAAATATTCTCTAATCAGTTCATGGTCTCTTCATTCTCATGTATCTAAATCCTAGCAAGAATCTTCGTTCATTTGTCAATTCTTACCGGTGATTCACCCCTTTACTTTGTTCGTTTTCAATTCTTACGGTGGTTCATCCAAGATCTCTCATCCTTCGTTATAATATCAATTCATCCGTTTTTTTCAATCCTACCAGTGGATGGTTGAAGACTTTCTCAAGTTGGCGATATATCTATTTTAATCCTTTCTACGAGAATAAGTAGTATGCCAAATCCGTTGCTTGTCATCAATTTAATTGGTGAAGGATACGCATAATGTAATTCTTATTCTTGTTTCACCCAAGTGATCAATTCCTTCCTTCGGAGTTTGTTCATGACGAATAAATTCTTGATTTCTTTTGTTCATCTTTCTCCCCCGGAGTTCCAAGCTCTAATTATCACGAAGCTCCTTCTAAATTATTACAAGGTTTCACCTTGTGTTTTCAACTTCTCTTTCTTTTTTATCATCATTTTGTTTACCGGAGTTCTTCATGGATGTTCTACATGATGGTTCATCAAGGATTTAATTCCTTCTCGAAGTGTGCATCAAGATTCTTTTCAAAGGAGCTCAAGCATTCTTCATCTGGCAATCCGGAGTGAAATTCTTTCTTCCATATCATTGGAGGTGGTATTATGTCATTCTTGATAATTTGAGTTCATGTTTCATGATTCACATGTTGTTAAGAATGAGGTATTTTAAATCCATCAACCTCTTTGTTGGAGTTATCTTGGGTTATATTTCACCTAAAACCTTCCCTAAGGAATGTTGCTATGTATGGTGTTTATCGATGATCCAAGTTTCCTCCTATTCTCGCGATGAAAGATGTTTTCATCTCTCCGTCGCTCTCAAGCAAGCAATTGTTTTCGTTTGTGGCAGGTTTTCACCTCAAGTTCTCGAGATGTTTTCCATAAGCCCTCAACAAGCCTGTTCTTTTCGTTGTTGATTTCCCAACAACTCCGTTGAATCCTTCTTTTTAAGGATGCTCTCTCAAATTCATTTGAGGTAGAACATGTTGTTTTTATTCTCCGTTCTTTTCTTTGCATTCTTTCATTTCTTCCGGAGGCTTTGTATTGTTGCTATATTCACCCATCATCTCGTTTTGTCAAATATCACGTTCTTTTCGTGCTTGTCCATTTAACCGGAGTATCGTGCCCTCTTTTCAAGTTCTTTCACCTTATCAAGTATTGCCTCATTTTTCAACCAGAGTGTTGTCTGAAATCTTTTACCCATTGTGCCATTCTTTCAATAGTTCCGGAGTTAGTGTGTTGTTGATCTCATCAACTATCCTCATCTTGTCAAGATCATGTTCGATTCCTTCCATTTACAATCGGTGTGCTATCCAAATTATATCATTCTTATTCCTTCTCTATCTTGTTAACCGGAGTATTGTCGTAATTGATCCTTATCATTCCTTGTACTTCTCGTTTTCTACCGGAGTGCTTGCATGTACTTCTTGTTCATTGCAACCCTTTTCTCATGTCTTTCAACTTACAGGGTTCTCGTGATGTTCCTTGTTCCTCTTTCCTACCGGAGTGTTCTCCACTTCGTTCATCTTTGTTGTATTATTTTCTTTCAATTTGTTCAACCTCTCAAGGTAATTTGGTTTCACTCGTTTGTCAAAGAAGCAACTTAGTTTTACCTGTTCTCTTCCTCTTCCGTTTCCCTCCGGTGCCATCCTAGATCTCGGGACGAGATCCTCTTGTAGTGGTGGAGTGTTGTGACGCCCCGAGACCGTTGCACCAGGTGTCTTCCAGTTATTTGCTATTGTTGTCTTGTCATTTGCTTGCGTGTTGCAACTTGCCATGTCATCATCCGCATTGCATCTGCATGTTTTCAAAACTTGCATCCGCCCGGGTTCCCCCAGTTCTTTCCGTTGTCCGTTCTGAGCCCAGGCACACTTGCACGCGCCCGCGACATGTCTGAAATATTATTTTATAAGTGGCCGGAAAATGTTCTCGGAATGGGTTGAAAGTTGGCATGTGGTGTTTTTATGTTGTCAGTAGGTCGCCTGCCAAATTTCATCGCATTCGGAGTCCATTTGATGCCCCAACGGTTAACTATAGCGGCAATATAGCCGGTCTAATGTCGGACGTTTTCGGTCTCCGGAAACGGTTGCCGGGTTGTTTTCCTTTTTCTTCGCAGTCCAACCACACACTTGACCTTGTCCATCAAACCCTCGTTGCATAGTGCATCGACCCCCTCGCGCGTCCGAAAGCTATCACGAACCCGACCCGAACTGTCGCCATCGTTGTGTCCGGATCATCCCCAAACATCTACAAAACGTCTCCGTTTTCTTCATTGGGCTCCCTAGTCTATTTATCCGATACCGTCCGATTTTGATCGGAGGGTCCAAACCTAATCTTTTTGTCCCTATATATATAGACCAACCCCTACCCAAATCGGATCAAACCCTAAAATCTAGGAGAGGTGTCCCGTCGCCCGCCGCCACTTCCAATCCTCTCGGGATCCCCTCACTCAATCTCCCTCGATCCCATCGCCCAGCCAACCAGAGCCGCACCCCTCCCAGATCCATTCCACTGCAGCCGACCACCTCCCACCTTTTCTGCGCCACCCAAATCCCCAGCAAGCCGCAACCTCCTCCGTCCCTGTGCTCGCCCCCGACGCCCGAGCTCCTCCTCCAACCTCCACCGCTGCCGTGCCGGAGATGAGTGCGTCGCGCCCTGCTCACCTTCCTCCCTTCCTCTACTTCCCCTCACTTGTCACCTTTATTCCACTGTTTGCGACAGATCGAGCCATGGCACCGCCCCAGGTTTTTCCCCGACGCCATGGATGCCCACCACCGAGTCATCGCTGCCTCCTCGCAGGGCCTCCGTGGACGCGAAACCACCTGTTTCCTCCGCACCCTTGCACCCTGCCGGACCTTCGTCCTGGCCTCCGTCGCACCCGCCGCGGCATGTCCCTCGCCGCGCCGCTTCTCCTCTGCAGCGAGCGGCAGCTGCAGTCGCTGCAACCGCCCCGCGTGTTGACTGCATCGCCCCAAATCGGCCTCCTCTTCGTCGTTTCCCGCTCCTCCGCCTCGCCTTCCTCCCTGGCTGCAAGCCGCCACCGCCCGGATCCTCCCCGAGCTCCAAGTCCTACGAACTGCCGCAGGTCGCCCGTCCAAGCCGCAGGAGTAGCATCGCCACTGCCGTCCCGGAACTCTTCTGTCGCTCCTCTGGTGACCCCGCGCCAAGTTCCTGCCTCGACGGAGTGGTCCTCGTCGCCGCCCTTCTCCCTCCGCCTTGCTTGCTCGCCGGAGCTCATCTGCGGCTCTGCATCGTGCCCGCAGCGCCCCTGTCGAGCTGCTCTGCTTCGCCTCTGCTCCAGCAGGACGCCCCCGCCCCGCGTATCTTTTGTACAGGCACGAGCGCACGAGCGAGTTGACCATGCTGGGTCTGCCTCGACCCGATCCAGCAAGCGGGCCGGCTTGCCCGGCCTCCTCCCTACCAACTGGGCCTCAGCCCACTAGCGCGAGGCCACCCCCGGCGCCCACTGTCCTTTGTAGCCCGGTAGACTAGATTCGGCCTGGCTACATTTTTTTCCCTGCTGACGTTTTTCCTAATATCTAGTGCATTGCATAATTACAGAAGTATGCCATTTTCTTGCATTGCTCATAATTAAATAACCATGAATCAGAATTAATTAAACTTTATATGTAAAATGCTTAGAATTGCATCTAGTTAAATAATATGCCACTTTCATCTATGTTATAAATATTAAAAATGTTGTTTGTTTAAATTTGCCTATTGCTATGCTAAAACAGTTTATTTCATAACTAAATAACCGTAGCTCCAAACCTAACAAACTTTATATGTAAATGGGGTAAAAAATGCCTAGTTTAACATGGTGGTTCTACTTTGCATGCTTAACAACTCTAAAATATGCTTTAGGGAAGAACAGTACCAAACCTAAAATATTGCACATGAGGAGTTTTCGGACTTGTTGTTTGTTGTTCCGGCCTCATTTAAACTTGCCTAGATAGGTAGTTTTGTTGTGCTTCACCCCTTGCCATGTTAAACAACATTTAATATTGTTGAGTACATAAACGAGATCAAACTAAATGATTGAAGTGGTGTTCCATCAATATGTAACCCGTTGCATATTGAGCTCCACTTAATTTGTAGGATTGCTTGTGCACATTTTCATGCCATGCTTCAGTAAACCGGACATGCATCATACTTGATTGTGCGTCATGCCATGTTCATGTGGTGGTTGTTTACTATGTGTTTTGCTTCTTTCCGGTGTTGCTTCTTCGGGTTGGTTCCGATAACGTCGCGTTTGTGAGGATCCGTTCTACTATGTCCATTTGTCTTCTTCGTGGATTCGTTCTTCTTCCTTGTGGGATCTCAGGCAAGATGACCATACCCTCGAAATCACTTCTATCTTTGCTTTCTAGTTGCTCGCTCTATTGCTATGCCTATGCCGCAATACCTACCACTTGCTTTATCATGCCTCCCATATTGCCATGTCAAGCCTCTAACCCACCATGTCCTAGAAAACCATTGTTTGGCTATGTTATCGCTTTGCTCAGCCGCTCTTATAGTGTTGCTAGTTGCAGGTGAAGATTGGAGCTTGTTCCATGTTTGGAACATGGATATTTGTTGGGATATCACAATATCTCTTATTTAATTAATGCATCTATATACTTGGTAAAGGGTGGAAGGCTTGGACTTATGCTTGGTGTTTTGTTCCACTCTTGCCGCCCTAGTTTCCGTCATATCGGTGTTATGTTCCCGGATTTTGCGTTCCTTACGCGGTTGGGTTATAATGGGAACCCCTTGACAGTTCGCCTTGAATAAACTCCTCCAGCAATGCCCAACCTTGGTTTTATCATTTGCACTAACAACCTACCACCTTCCCTTGGGTTCT
>NC_041390.1:236983453-237010553 GCF_002162155.2 Triticum dicoccoides | reverse complement strand
CGAGCTGCCTGCGGGGCCACCTCGGGGAAACTTGAGGGTTGGTTTTACTCGTAGCTAGTCTCATCTGAGTGTGCCCTGAGAACGAGATATGTGCAGCTCCTATTGGGATTTGTCGGCACATTCGGGCGGTGTTGCTGGACTTGTTTTACCATTGTCGAGGTTGTCTTGTAGAACTGGGATGCCGAGTCTGATCGGAATGTCTCGGGAGAAGGAATATCCTTCGTTGACCGTGAGAGCTTGTGATGGGCTAAGTTGGGACACCCCTGCAGGGATTTGAACTTTCAAAAGCCGTGCCCGCGGTTATGGGCAGATGGGAATTTGTTAATGTCTGGTTGTAGAAAACCTGAAGTTGACCTTAATTAAAATGCACCAACCGTGTGTGTAACCGTGATCGTCTCTTCTCGGCGGAGTCTGGGAAGTGAACACGGTGTTGGAGTTATGCTTGACGTAGGTTGTTCTAGGATCACTTCTTGATCATAGTTTCTCGATCGTGCTTTGCCTTCTCTTCTCGCTCTCATTTGCGTATGTTAGCCACCAAACATGCTAGTCGCTTGCTGCAGCTCCACCTCATACCTTTTACCTTACCCATAAGCTTAAATAGTCTTGATCGCGAGGGTGTGAGATTGCTGAGTCCCCGTGACTCACAGATACTTCCAAAAACTAGCTTGCATGTGCCGTTGAACCGTGCAGATGACACAGCCGAGCTCAAGGAGGAGCTCAATGAAGATCTTGTCCTTTGTGTTGTTTCGTTCTAGTTGATTAGTAGTGGAGCCCAGTTGGGGTCGATCGGGGATCTGTGTACCATTTGGGGTATTCTTCTTTTATTTTGGGTTCCGTAATCGGACCTTGATTGTATCTGTTTGATCTAATGCTTTATTCATGTATTTGTGTGAAGTGGCGATTGTAAGCCAACTATGTATCCCTTTCCCTTATTGTATTACATGGGTTGTTCTGAAGATTACCTCACTTGTGACATTGCTTTTAATGTGGTTATGCCTCTAAGTCGTGCTTCGACACGTGGGAGATATAGCCGCATCGAGGGCGTTACAACGAATGAAAGAAAAAGAAAAAGGAAAAGAAAAGAAGTTCTGCAAACTGGTATGAAAGAAAAAGAAAAAGGAACTAATAAGTTGTGGAAAATGAAATGCAAGAAAAATAATAAAAGGAAGGAAGGAAGTTAGTGGAATATGAAGAAGAAAAAGAAAAAGAAAAGTGTAAATGAAAGAAAAAGAAGAAAGAAAATAGAAGAAATGGTCAGCAGTAGCGCGTTTTGCTGCCCCGCACTATAGCTAACTTAGCTATAGTGCGTTTTGCTGCCCCGCGCTATAGCTAACTTAGCTATAGTGCGTTTTGCTGCCCCGCGATGTAGCTAAGTTGCCTAGACATAGACAGCCACACATCTCTTTCTTCTCTCTCACTCTCGCTCGATCCGATCCCCTTTCTCTGTCACGCGCGCCACCGTCGACGCCGCACCCGCCACCGCCGACGCCGCACCTGCCCCCGCCGCCGTCAACACATGTCGCACCCGACCCCTCCACCCGTCCAGTCCTCCCCCATGCCACCAGTTGCTCGCCCCGCCCCTCCCCCTGTGGGGCCACCGGCCCCTCCCCCCGTTTCGCCGCTCCCCCGTGCGGTCCTCACCAACGGCGCCATCCCGTCCATCGGCAGGTCTCTCTCTTCCTCTCTCTCTCTCTGACCAAATTTGGTCTCTTCAGATCGACAGTGCTCAGCAAGGAGGAGAAGGATGCCCATAGCCCCGGCGACGCCGACCATGATGCCTACGTCCTCAACCCCAACGCCACCCCCTCAGCCCCAGCGAGCCTGACGTTGACGTGTGGTGAGCCACCCCTTCCTCTCCTCTATCTCTATGCAAACTGCTCACTCATGCATACATGCTCTTTTTCTTTCTTTCACTTGCAAAAAACAATGCTCATTCTTGATTACTAAGGCAGTAGATGCCACTCTAGCTAGCTAGCATCATTTCAAGAAATAATGCTCAAAAGAATTTGATGTAGTTACCCACTTGAAGTTACTGTAGTTAGTCACTTGAAGTTACTATCAATTGGAGTAAAAATTTAGAAAAGAATTTGCTGAGTATTTTTAGCCTCATTTATAAATCAGAAACTGAAACTGTTGAAACTTGGAACTGGAAATATGCGGTGATTAGTTTTGCATTTTTCTGCCACTTAAGATTAGTGGAGACTGAAGATTGTTTTTTGTATTAAGTCACAAGTAGTTGTATTGGCAACAAGTAGTTGGCAGAAAGTATTGTTACTGAAAATATGCGGTGATCAATTTTTTATTTCTATTTTTTGTATTAGCCACAAGTAGTTGTTGTATTGGTAGCAATGCTTCATTCATTGATTTGTTTTTGGTTATATGCTATGGGTAGTAGCTTCACTTTTGAAGCACTGTAGAAAATGAAAATTAGCCAGTGAAGCTTCGCTTTGGGCAGTAAGATTCACTTTGGGTCACGTCTCCGTGATTGTTAGTGAAAACCAACTTCAGCACATAGTGCTTATTGTCATTTGCAGGGAAACCGATTGCGAGTGACCTATGTTTTGCCGAAAATGTTGATTCATTTCCATTCCGGCAAATTTCAGGCGCTCTATATGTGCACTTTCTAGCAAAGGCCATGCCGAAATTTTCGATGAATTTCGGCATGACTTGTGCTAGAAAGTTGGACATATCGAGTGCTCAAGATTTGTCGCGACGGGAATGAAATGACATTTCCGGCAAAACAAAGGTCACTTTTTTTCATTATTCACTTTATTATATGAAGCTCGATAATTAAACGACTACGACATTGAACCCTAGGAAACATGACCGACACCGATTAGGTCGGAGGTTCTCAGTCCCAATTATTTTGAGCACACGCCTACCTCGACTTTCTAGCGGATCAGGAGAGACAACAAGCTGGGTGTTAGGACCTCCTTGTCATGATGGATGCCGACGGTGGTGGCGCCGACGCCGAAACTAATGCCACCAACGACACAGGCACCGATACTGGCGCTGATGATGTTTTTAACTACAACACGGAAGGTGGGACCTCCCAAGCCAGTGAGGGAAAGAAGGAAAAGAGGACACGACGCCCAAATGAGTTCGGCACCGGAAGACTAGTGGTCACGGTAGTGCACCCTAGCGAGTTCGAGCCAATAGAGCCACGGGAAGTGGCAGCGTGTTATGGCAACCTACTAGCATGCATCCTACGGGATACATCTAACACCAACACCACGAAAATACGGAAGAATGGAAATTTGAAGAAGCTTCTCCTAACTAGGTTGCACGCAAGATTCCTGTTCTTCTGTCGGAATGATGATGTCGACCCATGGGATGATGATGCCATGAAAAAAAATCAACAACAAAGCCCTAGGGAAGTTCAATAATGCATTGAGAGCTTGGAAAACTAGGGTGAAAAGGGCGATTGAATTAGACCATGAAACCTACGCCGAGATTGTTGCAGACAATCCGAAAATTATGATAGAGGACTTTGAAAAGTTCAAGGAGACATGCAATGAATAAGCTGACAAGGCTAGGTCGGAGAGAGGCAAGCAACTACAGGCAAATAACATGGGGAACCACCGCCTCGGAAGTCATGGTTACATGGGAAGGAGGCCCGTGTGGGCTAAGGAGGATGCAGAACGTGAACGTCAGGGGATCCCAGACCCATTGGCTGAGTTCACCGACCAGCAGGAGCATGACTTCATCAGGGCCCGATTCTTGTGGGACCGACTAGGAAATTCATGAGATTACTGGTAATTATCCTTTTACCACCTCACATATTAGCTTCTAATCAATGAAGTCTACTACATTCTAGTCGCATTCATAAATGATTCACGGTCCATTTTGCAGAGAGAGAAACACAAGCTTGCAGCCGAAAGCGACTCGTGGACTCGATCGTCGGCGAAGTACAAGTGGGACACTCCTTTCAACCGGGCCATGAACATAATGATGGGACACCCGCCCGACTAGCGGCTGCAATATGGACATGTGCACGGCGCCAGGGATGGCGCCATGTGGAAGTACTATTATAATGAGGACCCCGAGGCCAAAAGAAAGAGAAAGAAGTTCAGTCAAGTGACTATCGACGAGAAGGTGGCGCGGGCGATGGAGAAAGCAAAAGCTGAGACCAAAGTTGAGATAATCCCTGCCTGTAGAGATGATATGGTGGCTACCTTTACAAGCTTGATTCCAACTGTGGTCACATGGGTGCAACAAAATCCAAACACGCCACCAAGTGATTTTCCCATGCCCAGCTTCACCGTGAGCAACTCAATGAACACCGCACCCATACCCGTACCTAGTATGGCAACCGTACCCGCACCTCCTCCAGCACCTGCTGCTGCACCCAGCTATCACAGCAGCCATAGCTCCGTCTCTGCCTTGAATGTCGGGCCGTCGACATTGGCTGAGCTCAAAGCCCTCACGGTAAATATGTGTCACACCTTCATCAACACAACTAATTAATTAATTTTCAGTTGCCGTTCTTTTTGGATCTCTGACGTCGCACGTATATGTATTTGTAGGCCGATTCCACTCTGTGCACCCTCCTTTTCCACATGAAGGGCGGGTTGGTGGATGTGGGGAAGGGTACTATAGTGAAGCCCAAGGATCGATTGTTCCACTGCTAGTAGATGCCTGATAACGCATTAAGGGTCTCCATGGCAAGTGTGAAAGCGGGCTACGAGGGTTTCCCTCATCTGGTACGAACCGTTGGAGAGGATGACGAGACCCCCATGCAGCTTGGCCAATGCAAAAATTGGCCGATCCCGTGGTAGAAAAATCTTCTTCGTGTCGAGGTGGCCGGGAGCACACCAACAGGACCTCAGGAAGGTATGAACACATCCCCGCCTATACAAGTACAACAATCGTGTGTGCTGATTGCTGAGATCAAGAGACACGAGGAAGGAGGGCCAACCGTTCCGGCAGATGATGCCATCTGCCCCATGGATATGGATCATGACATGGAGGAGGCCGATGACCCTCTCCAGTATTTCAACACCAGCTATGACAACGAAGTAACAATGAGTCAACCATATGAATATGAGATGCATGTACCAGAGCCGGAACGTCCTCGGGAGTGCAAGAAGTCTTTGTTCATGCAATCCTCGCAGGACATGCCTCCAGATGCCGGTTCCACCCAAGCCCAACTAATTAGCCAAAGTTGTCCAATGATGAGCCCGGCAACACTAGGGGTGGTGCTCAGGGAGGGACTGACAGACCCACCAGCACCTCAGCCCACCAAGAAGAATTAGAGGAAGAGATCGACAGTGAGAAAATCCAATAAATCTGGCAATGTTGGTTCTAGCAGCCAGCTGCCTTCGACCAAGGTTGACAATGTACCAATGAAACATGCGCCATTAATCCATGTCGCGGGAGAGCCAATGGTACCGGTGATGCACTAGCTGCCATAACAGGGGATCTCAGGAGACTCCATGACCATGTGCTTTCGACAGAGAGAAGCCTCCTCGCCTCGAATGTTCTAGGATACCCACTTTATACGGTTCATGTGCCGAGTAATTGCAAGATGTACGTCCACACATGCCCTGCGGACCTCTTCTTCCTGAGGTTTGATTACATCTTCCAGATGTTTCAAATGAGGACACTACATTTTACGTTTGTCTGCCTGTATGTGCTGCACATGAACTACAACATTAGGAGAGAGCAAGTCACCGGTCTTGCAGTCGCGGACCAATACTACAAGCATGAGGGCTTCTTGTCAATCAACAACGCCAACCGTCAATATGCAAGTTAGTACATCGAAGAATTCTTGCTTAGCAATAAGGACAAAGAAATGATTCTCCTACCTTATCATCCCTGGTAAGTCATCTGTGGATAGCACTATATCACATACATCCTTTCGTGCATTTCAATAATTACTTTGCATGCATGGAGGCTAACTTGATCGTGTATTTTGCGCAGTGGGGGGTGTAGTCATGCCATTCTCATCGTTCTTTACCTGTGTTACTCCCGCGCTCTATATTTGGACCCGTCGAAGAACATAGAGAAGAAAGATTACACACACATAAAGTATGTTCTAACAGAGCTATGCTGGGCTTCAGCATGCGGGGTGGCTACATCCAATGCAAAAAAACAAATAAGGCCGCTCTCTGTTTCGGCCACAAGACTGACTTTTGTTGCATCCAGCAACCGGCTTGAAGTGAGAACAATGGATTCTACGTCATCCATCGAATGACGGAGTACAGAAGGGATGTGCAATCACTTTGCATGAATCTTCATCCGATACCCATATCCAGAGATGGGCCGAAGCCTTTGGAGACGTGCTGGATAATCGACTTCGAAATGATTTCTATCGGATCCAGCAGGAAATTGCGTCCATCATCATGAAAGATGTCCTCAAAGAGAATGGGATGTTCTACGGCGGCCCAATATCATGAGTGGACGTCCGAACCCGCATTGCCCTACAGCATCAGGACATGATGCCTTTCATTAAGCTTGGGACCACCCTCCCAGATATGGACACATGGGAAGAGTGCACTCCTTAAAAACAATGTGTCTATTTAGTTACTTGTTTCTGTACGACAAAACTTCCGATGTCTTAGTACGACGAAACTATTAGATGTATGATGACGTGCTTGAGTTAATTACTTTCGGTACAATGAAATTTGTTAAGTATGTTTACTATATTTGTTGCTTCTATTTCATAACTGTTTCATTGAATTCGCTTCATGATATATATATATGTGTGTGTGTGTGTGTGTGCATCCCTGATAGGTATATAGATCAACGATGGCGAGGAAGTGGTATGCCATGTATGTAGGGCATGTTCCAGGTGTGTATGATGAGTGGCCAGAGTGTCAGGCCCAAGTCTCTGGCTTCTCCGGCGGAAGCTAGAAAGGGTTTGATAGCAGAGCGGAAGCCGAAGCTAGTAACTTGAGATTCATAGCACAACATGGGATTCAGAACCAGCGCCGCTGCAAAAACTACTACATAATACCACTTTTGATCATCGTGATCACTCTTATCTTCTATACGGTCATGTCATAGTCTACATAGATTATGAAACATGAGTATGTGACCATGTAGTTGCAGTTATTCAGAACTTGTAATGAGTTGTAACGCTATTTCGGGACATGTGTTCGACCATGATTGATGATGATGAGATACTTGAGGCATGTCGAGACTTCTAATAACTTTGGCTCATCGATGACTCACTTTGCTTTTCAATGAATATGCATGTTATTGTATAAACTATGGATCTGTTTAAATGTGTACAGAGCCAAAACGCAAAAAAAGTTAGCAGTGGTGTGGGGGTAAAGATTAGCAGTAGCGCTGGCTTCCTACACGCGTTGTAGATAATTATCAGTAGCGCTGGAGGGAAGAGCGCTAAAGCTAGCTTCAACTACCAATAGCGCTGGGTCAAACAAGCGCTACTGCTAAAAATAGCTGTAGCGCCGTAGTAGTAGCGCGCCTGCCCACGCTACTAATAGGAAAGAAAACTAGCGCTACTGGTAAGGGTTTTCCTAGTAGTGTATGTTCATCAGCATTGATATGAAAAGTGACCTTGCTTTTATTGCAATCAATAACAGCCCCTACAGTATTCAAGAAGGGTCTACCAAGGATAATCGACACGTTGTCGTCCTTAGGCATTTCAAGTATAACAAAGTCAGTTAAGATAGTAACATTAGCAACAACAACGGGCACATCCTCACAAATACCGATAGGTATGGCAGTTGATTTGTCAGCCATTTGCAAAGATATTTCAGTAGGTGTGGGTTTATTCAAATCAAGCCTTTTATATAAAGAGAAAGGCATAACACTAACACCAGCTCCTGAATCACATAAAGCAGTTTTCACATAATTTTTTTGATGGAGCAAGGTATAGTTGGTATTCCCGGATCTCCAAGTTTTTTAGGTACACCACCATTACATGTATAATTTGCAAGCATGGTGGAGATTTTAGCTTCCAGTATTTTTCTCTTATTGGTGATGATGTCTTTCATGTATTTCGCATAGGTAGGCATTTTTAAGATATCAGTCAAGCGAGTACGCAAAAAGACTGGCCTCAGCATTTTAGCAAAGCATTCAAATTCTTCATCATCTTTCTTTTTGGTTGACTTAGGTGGAAAGGGCATAGGTTTTTTAACCCACGTTTCTCTTTCCTTACCATGTTTTCTAGCAACAAAGTCTCTTTTATCATATCGTTTATTCTTGGGTTGTGGGTTATCAAGATCAACTGCTGGTTCTATTTCAACATCGTTGTCTGGTTCTTTATTATTTGTCTGTGCATCTTCATGAACCTCATCATTATCTTTTATCAAAAGGTGAGTGTTCACTACCAGATTGAGTTTCAACATCAGATATAGAGACTTCATTATCATTATCAGGACGTTTTTCAACTTCAGGTTCACTAGAGGCATGCAAAATCCAATCGTTTTTCTTCTTATTTTTCTTTTTAGAAGGACTAGGTACATGAGTGTCAACTATTTGAGTGTCCCTCGGGATAAAGTGGTTCTTGAGTCATTCTACCTCCTCTAGTCATTACTCTAACATCATGATCATTGATATTATTATTTATTTCATCAAGCAACTCTCTTTGAGATTTAGCAACTTGTTCTAATTGTGTTTGAAACATAGGGGCATGCTTTCCCACACCTCTATCATCATTTGAGATTCTAAATAACAAGTCACTCAAGCGAGCAATCAAATCAGAATTGTATTTCAATTGTTTCATAATATTTGCATTGAAGTGATCTTGCTTTCCAATGTAATAACCACACTCACAAAGGCATTGACTAGGATGTTTATTATAAGGAATATCACCTTAATCGAACTTCAGTAAATAATTTACCACTACCACCTTAGGTGGTGGTGTTGTTTCAAGCCCATGTATTTCTTTGATAGGTGGTAAAATTTTAAAATCCTCTGCTTTAATACCTTTTTCCTTCATAGATTTCTTTGCCTCTTGCATAGCTTCAGGACTTAGATATAAGATACCCCTCTTCTTTGGAGTAGGTTTAAGTGGTTGTTCAGGAAGGATCCAATCATCATATTTTTTCAATATCTTATTCAATAATTCTTTAGCTTGTTCAATAGTTCGTTCCCTGAAAACACAGCCAGCACAACTATCCAGGAAATCCCTAGAAGCATCGGTTAGTCCATTATAGAAGATATCAAGTATTTCATTTTTATTAAGAGGATGATCAGGCAAAGCATTAAGCAATTGGAGAAGCCTCCCCCAAGCTTGTGGGAGACTCTCTTCTTCAATTTGCGCAAAGTTAAATATTTCCTGTAAGGCAGGTTGCTTCTTATGAGCAGGAAAATAATTGTCAGAGAAGTAATAAATCATATCCTAGGGACTACGCACACAACCAGGAGCAAGAGCATTATACCAAGCCTTAGCATCACCCTTTAATGAGAATGGAAATAATTTGAAAATATAATAATAGTCAATCTTCTCATCATGAGATAAAAAGGTGGCTATATCATTCAACTTAGTGAGATGTGCCACAACAGTTTTAGTTTCATAACCATGGAAATGATCAGATTCAACCAAATTAATTAACTCTAGGTCGACAGAGAATTCACAATCCTTATCATCAACAAAGATAGGTGAAGTAGCAAACTTAGAATCACATTTCATTTTAGCATTCGAAGTCTTTTCTTTATGCATGCATAATAATTTTTCCAGATCATCTCTATCCTTACAAGCAAGAATATCTCTAGTTGTCTCCTCATCCATAACATAACCTTCCAGTACCTTTGGCAATTCATATCTAGGAGAAATAGGTGTTTCAAGATTTTCAGTTTCAAGCTCTTCATCAGTTTCAACAATCTCATTTTATCTTACTCTATCAATTTGCTCATCAAAAAATTCACCTAGTGGCACATTATCATCAAGCAAGGTACTAGCATCATCATGAGTAGCATTCATAGCAGAAGTAGCATCATCAATAACTTGCGACATATCAGAATTGATAACATGTGGTGGTGTTGCAAGTCTACTTATAACAGAAGGTGAATCTAAAGCGGAGCTGGATGGTAGTTCCTTACCTCCCCTCGTCTTAGAGGAAAAAATCTTAGTCTTAGAATCCTTCATATTCTTCATAGTGAAAATTTGATAATAATCCCAAGTGACTCCACAAATATAGCTATGTTCCCCGGCAACGGCGCCATAAAAAGGTCTTGATAACCCACAAGTATAGGGGATCGCAACAGTTTTCGAGAGTAGAGTATTCGACCCAAATTTATTGATTCGACACAAGGGGAGCCAAAGAATATTTGCAAGTATTAGCAGCCGAGTTGTCAATTCAACCACACCTGGAGATTAATTATCTGCAGCAAAGTGATTAGTAGCAAAGTAGTATGATAGTTTTGATATTAGTAGCAACAACAATAGTAATGGTAACAGTGATAGCAATGATTTTGTAGCAAGTGCAATAGTAACAATAGTAGTAGTAAATTAGCAAGAACAATGTGAGAGAAATTCGTAGGCATTGGATTGGTGAATTTGTTGGATGATATTCATCATATAACAGTCATAACCTAGGGCGATACGGCACTAGCTCCAGTTCGTAAATATAATGTAGGCATGTATTCCGTAAATAGTCATACGTGCTTATGGAAAGAACTTGCATGACATCTTTTGTCCTACCCTCCCATGGCAGCGGGGTTCTATTGGAAAGTAAGGGATATTAAGGCCTCCTCTTAATAGAGAACCGGAACAAACCATTACCACAAGGTGAATACATGAACTACTCAAACTATGATCATCACCGGGATGTGTCCCGACTTCTGTCACTCCGGGTTTGCGGATCATAACACGTATTAGGTGACTATAACTTGCAAGGTCGGATCTAGAACATAGGTATAATGGTGATAATATAAACGGTTCAGATCTGAAATCATGGCACCTGGGCCCAAAGTGACAAGTAATAAGCATGGCAAAGTCATAGCAACATCAATCTCATAACATAATGGATACTAGGGATCAAGCCCTAACTAAACTAACTCGATTGCATGATGAATCTCAACCAACTCCTCATCGACCAACGAGCCTATGAAGGAATTACTTACTCCCGGTGGGGAGCATCATGGAATTGGTGATGGAGAATGGTTGGTGATGACGAAGATCGAAGACCCCCCTCTCCGGAGCCCCAAACGGACTCCAGATCTTGCCTCCCAATGAAGAACAGGAGGTGGCGGGGGCTCCATCTCGTGAAACACGGTAATTCTTTCTCCCTGATTTTTTCTCCAAAAACATGACTTTATAGTATCAGGGTTGGCGTCTGCAGGGCCACCAGGTGGGGACAACACACTTCGGCGCCCCTGGAGGGGGGCGCCCTGGTGGGTTGTGCCCACCCAAGCCCCCCTCCCCTTCGGTGGTTCTTGGCTCCAAAAATTCTCTTTTATTATATAAAAAAATCCTCGCCAAGTTTCGTTCCAATCCGAGAACTTTTATTTCTGCACAAAAACAACACCATGGTAGTTCTGCTGAAAACAACGTCAGTTTGGGTTAGTTTCATTCAAATCGTGAAAATTAGAGTCGAAAACAAGAGGAAAAGTGTTAGGAAAAGTAGATACGATGGAGACGTGTCAGTGTTATATTCAATGGCCGACATCATGCTGTTGGGCTGATTTCGGGAAGGTCCTATCGCGCCGTGAGTTACCGGACCATAAAATGGGCTATATGCGAACAGACCGTGAATAGGCTTTTCATGGGCCGATCCTCTAGATTTTGACCAAGTCAAACAGGCCGGCCTTTCTAAGCTAAATGGGCTAGTGTTGGGCCGTCGGACGTGTCGACATATCATAGGCGCCTATCTGACCCAATTACTAGCTGACACATGTTTCCTTAGGCCAATTGGCAATTTCACGTGGAAAATCCCCATTGGTCAGGGCTGTTAATTATCGAATCCAAAGCCGGACCCGATAGCTTAACAGCGTCCCGTTACAGTGGATCCCACGTGTCGGTTACCCTTGACGAAAGCACTTCCATGACGAGATCATTATGGAAGTGAACACTTCCATGATGATAATTTTGGTATTGTGATGGAACACTTCTACGACAGCACAGGTATGACTATCTTGATTTTTTCATAAATCATCATGGATGTACATGCATGACAGAAAACGTGACCTACTTTGACAAACACATATCATCATGGAAGTGTATTTTTTTGTAGTGTATACAATATGTATGCGGTAGTCCATTTAAAATATCTAAAAAGACAAATATTTAGGAAAGGAGGGAGTATATGCGAATTATGGAATGCCATCTTGTTTAGCCAGGCATCATATAAATGAATCATGGAATGCCCTCCTGTTTAGCCAGTCATCGTATATGTAAATTGTATCATGCCATACTATTTTTTCATAATGTATTCCATTTCTCAACAATGTTTGTACATTCATCTACTCTTCCTGTGCATCAACCATTTGAGTCGGTCATGGGAAAATCTAGAGTGAAAACAAGGTATTCTAAGCTGTCAGTGCTACCTGTCGATGCAGATTTCTTGCTAGTTACAGATAGCTCCTCGGAGGAGGATTTCGAGACAGATGACCAGTCGTATCCCCCCTTGAGGTGTATTCTCTAACTTGGCAGGGTTATATTGTTCATATCATGCATATGGTGTCCTTCATTGCCATGCCATCTGCTTAGATTAGACATGCTTTGTGTGAATGCATCCTCTTTGCTCTCTATATCAGATATGTGAATTAGGCAATGCCACGTTTTTAGCCACTTATCATATATGTGAATTATGCACTGCCATCCTGTGTAGCCAGGCATCATATATGTGAATTATCTCGTGCCATCCTTTTTTCATTACGTATTCCATTTGTCGACAATCTGTGTATATTGAACTAATCTTGATGTGTATCAGCCATTTGAGTTGGTTATGGAAAAATCTGGAGTGAAAACAAGGTCTTCAAAGCAGGCAATGGTACCTGTTCAATCATATATCTCGATGGTTATAGTAGCTCCTCAGAGGAGGATTTAGAGACAAATGCCCAGTCCTATATCCCACCTAAGGTGTATGCTCTAACTTGCAATGTTTATATTTCTCATATCATGCATACGGTGTCTTGCATTGCTTACTTTAGACATCATATACACAATATTCAATGCGATCTCCTTATTTTAGATATCATACATGCGACTGCCAGCTATTTAGTATATGAATCAATTATGTGAATTATATCATGCCATCTTGTATACTTAGAAAACATGTATGTGAATTATTTCATCCCGACCTATTTTCAAAAGACATCATATAGTTTTGTCATGTCATACTATTTAGATACTCATCATATGTCGAATTATGCCATTATATCCTGTTAAGTTATCCATAATATATCTGAAACTATGTCATGCTATCATGTTTATTTAGCCATCATATATGTGAAATTGTGTCATGTTATCCTATTTGGTTAGACAACATATATGTGAATTACCACATCTGTCTATCATACAATGTTTGTACATTCAATTTCTTTTCTTGTTTATCAACAATTTGAATTGGAGGGGGTGATGGCAGTATCTAAGTGAGTAAAAACCCGTTCTTCGCAAAAGACGGTGCCACCCATCAATGCAGCTAGAACCATGGTTGTACTGGCCCACGAACTAGCTGATGACCCACAAATATAGGGGATCAATTGTAGCTTTTTTCGATAAGTAACAGTGTCGAACCCAACGAGGAGCAGAAGGAAATGGCAAGTGGTTTTTGGTAAGGTAATGTCTGCAAGTGCTGAAATTTTAAGTAACAGAGTAGTTTGATAGCAAGATATTTTGTAACAAGCAAGTAATGATAATAGTAACAAAAGTGCAGCAAGGTAGCCCAATTCTTTTCAGTCAAAGGATAGGCCAAAACGGTCTCTTATAATAAGGAAAGCATTCTTGAGGGTACACGGGAATTTCATCTAGTCACTTTCATCATGCTCATTCGATTCGTGTTCGCTACTTTGATAATTTGACATGTGGGTGGACCGGTGTTTATGTGATGTTCTTACTTGAACAAACCCGCTACTTATGATTAACCCCCTCGCAAGCATCCACACCTACGAGAAAATTATTAAGGATAAATTCTAACCATAGCATTGAACTTTTGGATCCAATCGGTCCCTTACGGAATAGCGCATAAACTAGGGTTTAAGCTTATGTCACTCTCGCAACCCATCATCAAATAACTACTCCACATTGCAATCCCTTAAGCCCAAATATGATGAAGTGTTATGTAGTCGACATTCACATGACACCACTAAGGTAATCATAACATACATACTATCAAAATATCGAACACGTATCAAGTTCACATGATTACTTGCAACATGATTTCTCCCGTGACCTCTAGAACAAAACTTACTACTCACAAAATGATAATCATGCTCAAGATCAGAGGGGTATTATTGGATCTAAACATATTATCTTCCACCAAATAAACCATATAGTAAATAACCAATCTATATTTTCGGTAACAAGATTGAACACAAGAGATGAACTAGGGTTTGAGATGAGATGGTGTTGTTGAAGATGTTGATGCATATTACCCTCCCCGAGATGGGTGAGTTTTTGGTGATGATGATGACGATGATTTCCCCCTCCGAGAGGGAAGTTCCCCCGGCAGAATCGCTCCGCTGGAGGGCAAAAGTGATCCTGCCCTAGTTCCACCTCGAGACGGCGGCGCTTTGTCCCAAAAGTCCACCCTCTATTTTTCCTAGGTCAAAATGACTTATATACCAGAAGATGGGCACCGGAGGTGGGCCTGGGTGACCACAACCCACCAGGGCGCGCCTAGGCTCCCTAACGCGGCCAGGTGGGTTGTGCCAACCTGGTGGGCCCCGTCTGGTACTTATTGGCTCCAATATTCCTTATATATTCCATAAAAAAATCTTCATTAAGTTTCAGCTTGTTTGGAGTTGTGCAGAATAGGCAACCTGACGTAGCTTTTCTAGGTCCAGATTTCCAGCTGCCGGAATTCTCCCTCTTTGTGTGTACCTAGCATATTATGAGAGAAAATGCATTAGAATTACTCCAAAAAGCAATATTATGCATAAAAACATCATAAATAACAGTAAGAAAACATGATGCAAAATGGACATATCAACTCCCCCAAGCTTAGACCTCACTTGTCCTCAAGCGAAAACCGAAATTGAAAAACATGTCCAGATGCTTAGAGAAGGTGGTGTCGATAAAAACAAAATGCAAACATAGAAGCATCATGTAGATTATTGTAACATCGGAAAACTTTAACATAAAACTTTTATCATAGAACTTTTATCATATACTTCTCATGAATAAGTAACAATTCATCACACTATTGAAGTATAAAGCATAAACTCTATTAGAAACCAACAAACTATGTTCTCAGTCAACTTGGCAACTACAATTCATCATCTTTCCAGGAAGGGTCACGTATTGGAGCCTTTAGGCAAGTCCACATACTCAACCATCATTTAGTATTCTATGGTTCCTAACACTCATCGCATACACATGAGCAAAACATTTTAACCAGACACATAGAAATATAAGGGCTTATAGTTTTGCCTCCCAACATATTCACCTCCAGGGTGATGTCAACAATAATAACTTATGCCACCCATATTCAACTAGACATATGTGCCTAGATCTTTCCTCACGACATGCTGCTTGCCAAAGGAGAAAATAAAAAGGAATAGAGAGAAAACTTTGACTCATGCATAAAAGTAAAAGATAGGCCCTTTGCAGAGGGAAGCAGAGGTTGTCATGCGCTTACTTGTTTGTATGCTCAACCCCTTAGTGCAAAAGAACATCACATTGTATTGCCCCTTGTGATGGCAACCATTATTATGCAGTCTATCACTTTTATTCTTCACCATCACAAGCTCGTACAACGCTCAATTTTCTTTGACACTAAGCGATCACACACTTTCAGAACCAATTTTTATTGCCTTATTGCACCGATGACAACTTACTTGAAGGATCTGACTCAATCCTTAGGTAGGTATGGTGGACACTTGAAAAATAGATTTGGGTTTAAGGTTTTTTGGATGCACAAGTAGTATCTCTAATTAGTGCGGAATTTTTGGCTAGCAAAGATAGGGGGCAAGCACCACATATTAAAGGATCTATGACAATATAACTTCTATGCGAATATGAACACACATAAATCATTATGTTGTCTTCCTTGTCCAACATCAACAATTTTGGCATATAATATTTTCATGGGGGCTCACAATCACAAAAGATTTCCAGGATAGTATATTTATATGTAATTCTTTCATGAGTTGCATCATTGACCAATGCTATGTTTGTCAATCTCCAACAAAATTTTCTACTTACACTTTTCCTTATGTGGTGTCATCACCTACCATAAGATTAGCATATGATCTTTTTAATTTATTTCCTTTCTTTTTATTGGAACTTGGAAGTAAAAGAAAGCAAAAACTCAAACTAAACTTTATTATATATCTCACACACGATTACAAGGATAGATCACTAAGCAAACTCTCAAAAAGAAAGGATCGAACTAAACTTTTATTCATCTAAGCCAAAGGATCGAACTAAAATAAGTAAAGGCAAAAGATAGTGGAGGTGATACGATACAGGGGCACCTCCCCCAAGCTTGGCGGAAGCCAAGGGGAGTGCCCATACCCGATACTCAATTTTCTTTTGGTGATGAAGAAGGTGGTGGTGGTGAAGTAGAGATCTTGTCCAATATAACCATGAGTAGCTCCCTCAAGCCTTGAATCTCTAGAAGATCTTGATGAAGTAACTCAGTATTTTTATTCACTTCAGCCATTATGTGCTTATTTTCCGACCCCAGGGGTTTGTTCCTACATCTCTTTCTCTTGGACGAGCTATGTCCCAATTGGATGGTACGTGCACACAAGGAGTATTCTTGAACCCATAATTGTGAATCAAGTTGTGAAAATTGTTACGATGTAACCTATGTAAGGGCCTTCTTAGTGGAAGCTCTTCATGCACATCGGGGCTCTCTTGAGTGTTTAATGATCTTATAGCTTGATGAGGATTAGGATGAGTGGAGATGCTAGCCAATGTGCCTCTCTCGGAAGCTGGAGAGGGAACCCCAAAAGAATTTTCTTCTCCTTCCTCCATGGTAACCTCTTCAGCTTCCTCTCTCCTTATATCCTCCTGAACCAACTCTATGTCTTCTCCTTCGTTGCTGGAAGGTGAGGAACACATGATGTTGGACTAGATGAATCTGTCAGAAAACAACAAGGAAAAGAAAACAGAAGATTTCTCCGTGATATGGTGATCAACAGGTTCGGGGGGTATATAAAGATTTTTTTATCTTGGGAAACAAGGAATCTGTAGAAAACAGAATCCGGAAGGTACCCGAGATGGGCACAACCCACCTGGGCGCGCCTGGCGCCCTGGTGTCTTGTGCCCACTAGGGTGCGCTTCCTCGAAGTTTCTTATTTTCCTAATTTTTGTTATATTCCAGAACTGACAAAAAATATTTTTGTGGATATTTCGGAGTCCGTTTACTTACCGTATCATGTACCTCCTCTTTTTAACGATTTTGGAGTGTTCCGGAAGGACTCTTTTATTTGTTCTTCCGGTGTCATAGTGTGGATAATATTACTTTCACAATTAATGGGCGTACATGAGATATAATGTTTTATTCGTTGCCCATTAACAACCTTCTGGTTAGTACCTTCGGCATTATTTATTTTGATAGCTCCAGACCGATAAACCTCCTTGATAACATAGGGTCCTTCCCATTTGAAGAGGAGTTTTCCTACAAAGAGCCTGAAATGAGAGTTGTACAAAAGAACGTATTCTCCAGCTTTGAACTCACGCTTTTGGATTCTTTGATCATGCCATCTTTTAACTTTTTCTTTAAATAACTTGGCATTTTCATAAGCTTGGGTTCTCCATTCATCTAAAGAGCTAATATCAAATAACCTCTTTTCGTTAGCAAGTTTAAAATTATATTTTAGTTCCTTAATTGCCCAATATGCTTTATGTTCTAACTCAAGAGGCAAATGACAAGCTTTTCCATAAACCATTTTATAAGGAAACATGCCCATAGGATTTTTATATGATGTTCTATGGGCCCAAAGTGCATCATCTAATTTCTTAGACCAATTCTTCCAGGACCTATTCACACTATTTTGCAAAATTAATTTTAGTTCTCTATTGCTAAGTTCAACTTGACCACTAGACTGAGGATGATAAGGTGATGCCATTCTATGGTTAACATCATACTTAGCAAGCATTTTACGGAAAGCACCATGAATAAAGTGTTAACCACCATTAGTCATTAAATATCTAGGCACTCCAAACCTTAGGAAAATAACTTCCTTAAGCATTTTAATAGAGCTGTTCTGATCAGCACTACTAGTTGGAATAGCTTCTACCCACTTACTGACATAATCAACAGCAACCAAAATATGTGTATACCCATTAGAGGAAGGAAAAGGTCCCATGTAATCAAATCCCCAAACATCAATTGGTTCAAAAGCAAGTGAATAATTCATAGTACTTTCTTGACGCTTACCAATATTACCTATTCTTTGACATTCATCACAAGATAAGACGAAATTACGAGCATCCTTGAAAAGAGTAGGCCAATAAAATCCAAACTGCAATACCTTGTGAGTACTTCTGTCTCCCGCATGATGCCCTCCATAAGCTTCGAAGTGACATTTCCATAGGATTTGTCGTTGTTCATGCTCAAGCACACAACGTCTAATAACACCATCTACTCCTTCTTTAGAAAGATGTGGGTCATCCAAAAAGTAATGTCTTAAATCATAGAATAATTTTTTCTTTTGTTGATATGTAAAGCTAGGTGGTAAATATTTAGCAACAATGTAATTAGCAAAGTCAGCATACCAAGGAGTGTTATGAGAAACATTTATTGCAGCTAACTGCTCATCAGACAAACTATCATCAATAGGTAGTGGGTCATCAAGCACATTTTCAAGCCTAGACAAATTATCAGCTATGGGGTTCTTGTAACATCCCAAATTTTCAATTTGGAATGTTATACATTAGATCATCATTGCATAGCATATTTTATTTTTGCATTTTGGTTGATCCTAGAAAATTCTACGCAACTCAATGACCCACGGAGAGAGTTTGGGATTTCGTTATTTTCATATTTGAGTTTTCTCAAATTTTGAGAATAGGATCATTTGATTTTATTTATTTTATCATCAATTATTTCTATTACAAAAATATGAGAGAGGGAATAAAATGACTTTCCCAAAATAAAGAAATATTGAGGATTTAATAATAAAATCAAATAAGATTTTATTTTGGAGTTTTTCGTTGTTTTGTTTGAATTTAGGAAAAATGTGCATTTTTCAAAATTGCATTTAGGGCCCAAATAAATGTTCACTTTGTCGGGCTTGATTTTAGAAGCCCGGGAAAATTTATTTTGGGATTTTTGGAGTCCGTTTAGTATTTGTTTTTATTTTTCTTCCGAGCAGAATATTTTTTTTTTTTAAAAAGGGGAACCGACCTAACCGGGCCGTGTCCGGATAGGACTCTGGCCCGGCAGGCTTTAAAAGCCGGCCCAGCCCCCCCGTGGAGGAACCCTAGCCCCAGCCCCGAGCCGCCCCAGCCGCCCGCACCCGCCGCCGCCGCTCGCGCCGCGCCGCCGCCGCCGCGCCGCCGCCCGCCGGAGCCGCCACCCCGCCGCGCCGCCGAGGTTCGCCGCCGCCTCATAATCCGCGCCGCCCGTTTTTTTAGAAAACCGATTGGTTTTCCGTCGGGTTTTTTTCGGTTTTTTTTGTTTTCGGTTTTTTAGATCGGTTTTTTTTCGGTTTAGGTTAAATAGCGAGCGTTCGCTTGTTTGTTCGTTTAAACGAACACGTTCATCGTTTGGATCTGGATAACGAACGTTCGTTCGTTGATCTGTTCGTCGTTTTCTTTTTCTCGGATTAAATCCGTGATTTTTCTGATCGCGATTCCTCATCCAATTTTCGTTTTAGTATAACTTTTCGCTCGTTTATCGGAATCAGGCGATTCAATCGCCCAGAGTTTCGTCTCGAAACCCTCTATCCGTTTAACCAACTTAAACAAGATTTTGCTACTGTAAAACTTGCCCTAGATCCAGATTACTAGAACGAAGTTGTTTTCTTTCGCCGTTTGACTTTCGTTGCTTCGTTTGAGTTGATTCTTTTTGCCAACCGGAGTTCTTAAGTTGAACCTTTTGGTTAGATCTCTTATTTGACTTTTACCTGTGCATTAGATGAGTACTTATTGTATGCTTGTTTGTTTGTCTGTGATAGAGTATCCGGAGTGCGCCGCCTGTTACTTCGAATCGTTAGGTTTCCCGGATCATCAGCAAGGCAAGTAACACTTTGATCATACCTTTTTCTACTACCCAGTTTTATTGCATTAGATCTATCCTCACACATTGCATGATTAGGATCTAATTAAATTGTGGGATGCGAAGTAGATGAGGTAGTACCTATTACATGTTTATTATCATACCTTTGGGAGTTACTTCTACGTTTGCTTATTATGCCATGCTATGCTAGTAGACGTGGATTGGGTGAGTGATATCCATGACAGATGTGAGATTGATAATTAATGGTTTATCTAAGGTGGCAACTTAAACACACATCTGGGTGGATTGAGGCACCTGGGTATTCCAGGACTTGCCTGTTTTCTTTTGGACCGCCACCCAGGCTCAAAGGGATCATGAGACTATTCATACTAGAAACTTCCGTGTGCAGCCACAAGCTATTATGGGCTCTAGCATAGTTGACTAAGTTGTGCGAACTCTTACAGTGGTAGACTAGCAGATGTAGGGGATGTAGGTGGTACGGTCTACCCGATCGTAAGGTGCTAGCGCTTCTGAAAGACTATGTCTCGGTCATCCGTCTTCTCAAACACCATGTAGTGCGAGAAAACAAACGGAGGTGATCGAGTCTTGTGGGAAAAAGTGCGCAAACCTCTGTAGAGTGTAACAAACTAATCATGGTTAGCCGTGTCCCCGGTTATGGACATCTTGAGTATCTAGTACTTGGATTATCATGTGAATCTCAACATGTTACTCTAAATTAGTTTTGTTGGGTTATGTTTAATGATGATGCTTAATTGGGATTGAGAATGCTGTCAACCATTCTCAATGTTTAACAACCACCTTGATAGTAATTAAAATTTTATTCCTTTGAAGTAGGGAAAAATTGGCTTTACGCAAAACTGTAACCATAGAGCTTTCCACCAGCCAAATATGCATATAGTATAGCTGTTTCATTCCATTACTCTGTGTGTGTTACCTTGCCAGCATATTCCATGTGCTGACCCGTTTTCGGGCTGCAACGTTAATGTTGCAGACTTTTCAGACGATGATTAAGGAGTTTTTAGGTCGTGGTTCTATACTCAGTGATGCCGTTGGAGTTGATGGACTCACTTATCTTCCAAGCCTTCCGCCGTTATCGTTATTAGATGGCCTTAAGCCATATTTATTGTAATAAGTTCTCTCTTGAGACACTCGATGTAATAAGTGTGTGATTGCTACTTTGCTATAAATCCTTCGAGTACTGTGTGGTGTCAGCATTACTGATCCAGGGATGACACCGGAGCACAGAGATCAGACTGTTTGAGGTCTAGTCGCTACAGAGATGGTGTCAGAGCACACGCTGACTGTAGGACACGACCACTAAGCTAAAGACCTAGATCACTACTCACTCTCTTCTCTTTTGACCTCTCATCTTTTATATTCTTTAGGATGGCGGATGCAAGGAACAAGTTTACGCAACCGGATGAAGATACACCCTTTGGACGCCACTTGAAGGAAGTCACTTGATACCTGAACATAGGAGTACCAAGCTTCACGAGAACCTACAACGCCACTTTACCTGAAGAAGAGCGTTGGATGATTCAAGTTCAAGTTCCAGGAAGGACGTTCATGCCAGTCACTGAGCCCATAGAATTTTCTTTTGATGCACCAACTTGGAGTCTAGGAAAGAGCATGGCAGCTCGCACCGCCATGGGACGCATTGGAGAAGTCTACCGCAAGGATCTTACGGATACTATCTACCAGATTTGTGGGCGCCGAGATGAACACTGGGAGATGATCAGCACCAGGAATGATAGATCAATTGCAGCTTTTATCCAAGAGTTAAACCAGCACATTCGGCGATAGGAGAACCAGATGTGCGCCGACATGATAGATCTGAAGAAGGCTAAGACCAGAATCAAGGAACTGGAGGAAGAACTCAAGGCTACACGTGAAGATTATGAAGAGGAAATTGAAGTATTGGTGGATAAGAATGCCGACCTAACAAAGAAGATTGGAATATTTATGGGAGGCCCGACGCCAGTAGAGGAAGACGAAGAACCCAAGGAGATTAGCCCAGAAGACTACATCATCATCGACGGCACCGACTCGGAAGCAGATAGTAGCGATGATGACTATGTTGATGAAGCTGGAGCAAATATTATGGAGTCAATAACCGTAGAATATTTCTAATAGACCACCTCACCAGTAGTAGTAGTCCACCATGTAAATATAGTAGTCCGAGCACTTTTGCGATAGTTAGATCGATTGTATGCCTTTGTTTGATTGATTGAAGTGAATTGTTTGCTTTTGCCTCATGTGCACATGGGTAGTGTTTTCTCTTTAGACCCTCTGTATTCTTATATCTCATCTTTTCTAAACCCCCAGATGCCTCCGAGACGTGACCCCGGATTTGCCTTTCCACCGGAGCTCACCCAATTGATCCAGCAGCAGAACACATTAATGCAGTTGCTAGTCCAGAATCAGAATCAAGGGAACAACAACAACAACCCACCACCACCACCACCACCTGTTGACCACTTAGCCCGTTTTCTTAGGCTGAACCCGCCGGTGTTTTCCAGTAGCACCGAGCCGATAGTAGCAGATGATTGGCTCCACAAGACAGCTAGGGAGTTGACCGCAGCAGGATGCACAGATGCGGAGAAGGTGAAGTTTGCCGCACATCAATTAGAAGGACCCGCAGCATCATGGTGGGAGAATTTCACAGCCACCTTCCCAGTCGACACTGTCACATGGGACCAGTTTCAGCAGGCTTTCCGTACTGCCCATGTTTCAGCAGGAGCTATGGCCATGAAGAAGTGTGAGTTTCGTAACTTGCGCCAAGGAGGACGGACAGTTGGCCAGTATGTGGAGGAGTTTAGTAAGCTAGCACGTTATGCCCCAGATGACGTTGCTACGGATGCAGCTAAGCAGGAGAAGTTTCTGGAAGGACTGAATGATGAGTTGAGCATGCAGTTGATGGTAGCCACCTTCAACAACTACCAGGAGTTGGTAGATCATGCTCTTATGATTGAAGGGAAGCAGCAGCAAACTGAGAATTGCAAGAGGAAGTATGGACAAGGGAAGTACAATTCAGGAGCTTAGCAGAAGCCATGTTTTACCCCTAGACCGGGAGGACATTTTCAGCATACCCATGGGGGAGGTAGCTCGCACAATCACAATGGCACTAAGAATGGTAATGGCAATGGAGGAAGAAACGGCCAGAACCACACCAACCCATCAACCCCAACCAAGAAGGACTTGAGCCAAGTCACTTGCTATAAGTGTTCGAAGCCAGGACATTATGCCAATGAATGTCCTGAAGGCCAAAATGGCAATGGAAGTTCTGGGAAGAAGCCGAAGCCTTTCAACAGGGGACAGGTGAACCACGTTAGCGTGGAGGAGGTTGAAGCTCAGCCCGATGCAGTAATAGGTAAGTTTTTGGTTAAGTCATTTACTGCACTCGTTCTTTTTGATACTGGAGCATCGCATTCATACATCTCAAGGGGATTTGTGGATAAGTATAACCTACCAACCCAAGCCCTTAGGTCACCCATGTTAGTAACCTCGCTAGGAGCAGAGTATGTGGCTAGTCTATGGTGTGATCGGTTACCATTAAGGATTGGTAACTATGTTTTTCCCTCAGACCTAGTAGTATTGGAATCTCAAGGATTGGATGTGATATTAGGCATGGATTGGTTATCAAAGTACGAAGGGAATATTGAGTGTGCTAGTAAGTCAATTTTGCTTACCACACCAGAAGGGAGAAGGATCAAGTATGTATCCCGGCATGTGCCAAAGAGGACCCAAGTAAATTGCCTAATAGGAGTTGTGCAGGAGGAAGTACCAGTGGTAAGGGATTTCCCTGATGTATTTCCAGAAGAGTTGCCAGGCATGCCACCAGATAGAGATATTGAGTTTTTCATTGAGCTATTGCCAGGCACTGGGCCAATATCAAAGAGACCATATAGGATGCCAGCAAAGGATTTGGTGGAAATTAAGAAGCAGATTAAGGAGTTACTGGATAAGGGATATATTCGCCCAAGTTCTTCGCCTTGGGGATCGCCAGTACTTCTAGTGGAGAAGAAGGATGGATCGTTAAGGATGGTTGTTGATTATCTAGGATTGAACGAGGTAACAATCAAGAACAAGTACCCACTACCAATGATCAACGATCTGTTTGATCGATTGCAAGGAGCTAAAGATTTTCCAAGATCGATTTGCGATCAGGATACCACTAGTTGAAGATTCGAGAACAGGATATTCCGAAGACAGCTTTTACCACCAGGTATGGGCTGTATGAGTATACCGTTATGTCATTTGGTCTGACTAACGCGCCTGCCTATTTTATGAACATGATGAACAAAGTGTTTATGGAGTTTTTGGATAAGTTCGTCGTAGTGTTCATGGATTATATCCTGGTATATTCAAAGAATGAAGAGGAGCATAAGGAGCATTTGTGTTTGGTACTTGGAAAGCTCAGAGAACACCAATTATATGTCAAGTTCAGCAAATGTGAGTTTTGGTTGAAGGAAGTAGGATTCCTCGAACACGTTATATCCGGAGAAGGTATAGCAGTAGATCCCGCTAAAGTTGAAACCGTGACCAAGTGGGAAGCCCCAACAACAGTTGGAGATTATGATATGAAAATGCACTATCACCCCGGAAAGGCTAATGTAGTAGCTGACGCGTTAAGCCTTAAGAGCCATGTCAATATGTTAATGATGGGAGGGATACCCAAGGAGTTAGCAGAAAATCTTCGTGAACTATGTGTGGAAATAGTTCCGAGAGGCTATGTAGCAGCACTAGAGATTCAGTCAACTTTGATGGATAGAATCAGAGAAGCTGAGAGAACTGACAAAGAGATTGCCGCTATAAAGGAGAAACTGAGCACAGGAAAAGCTAAAGGGTTTCATGAGGACCGTGTTTACGTGCCCAATAACCCGGAGATCAGGAAGTTGATTTTGCAAGAGGCACACGATTCACCGTATTCAACTCACCCAGGAAATACCAAGATGTATTTGGATTTGAAGGATATTTTCTGGTGGAAGGGAATGAAGAAGGATATTGCGGAGTATGTAGCAGTTTGTGATGTATGCCAGAGAGTAAAGGCAGAGCATCAGAAGCCAGCAGGATTGTTACAACCATTGCCGATACCCGAATGGAAGTGGAATAAGTTAGGCATGGATTTAATAACGGGATTGCCCATGACTCGTTCAGGCTATGACTCAATTTGGGTTGTAGTTGATCGATTGACGAAAGTAGCTCATTTCATCCCAGTAAAGACCACTTACACTAGTGCTAAGTTGGCAAAGATATACATGACCAGAATAATATGTCTGCATGGAGTTCCGAGGAGTATCGTATCAGATAGAGGAACCTAGTTTACCTCAAAGTTCTAGAAGCAGTTGTACGAAACTTTCGGTACCAGGCTAGAATTCAGTACAGCTTTTCATCCACAGACAGATGGACAGACCGAGAGAGTCAATCAGATTTTGGAGGATATGCTGAGAGCTTGTGCGCTAGATTATGGATCTAGTTGGGACGATAATTTGCCATATGCAGAGTTCTCTTACAACAAAAGTTATCAAACCAATCTAAAGATGGCCCCTTTCGAAGCTTTGTACGGAAGGAGGTGTAGGACACCGCTGTCGTGTGACGAAGTTGGAGACCGCCAGTTGTTTGGACCTGACTTGATTAAAGAGTCTGGACAGAAGGTGAAATTGATTCGCGATAGGCTCAAGGTAGCCTAGTCCAGACAGAAGAGTTATGCGGATTCTAAACGCAAGGAGACAGTTTATGAAGTTGAAGACAGAGCTTATCTTCGAGTATCTCCACTTCAGGGAACAAAGTGTTTTGGAGTTAAAGGGAAGTTAGCACCACGATTTGTAGGACCATATCGAGTATTGGAACGTATGGGGGAAGTAGCCTACAGATTGGAATTGCCCAAAGGATTGTCAGGAGTTCATGATGTGTTCCACATTTCTCAGTTAAAGAAGTGTCACACGGAGATGGCTGACATACCATTGAGTGATACAGTGCCTTTGGAAACTATTCAGTTGGATAACGATTTGACCTAGAGGAGAAACCAGTTAAGATCCTCGAGTTTGCCAGCTGAGTTACTCGCAGCAAGGTTATCAAGTTTTGCAAAGTTCACTGGAGCAACCACACGGAGGATGAAGCCACCTGGGAGTGAGAGGAAGATTTGCTCAAACACCACCCTCACCTATTTTCTAGCCAACCCGAATCTCGAGGGCGAGATTCATCTTAAGGGGGGTAGGTTTGTAACATCCCAAATTTTCAATTTGGAATGTTATACATTAGATCATCATTACATAGCATATTTTATTTCTGCATTTTGGTTGATCCTAGTAAATTCTACGCAACTCAATGACCCACGGAGACAGTTGGGGATTTCGTTATTTTCATATTTGAGTTTTCTCAAATTTTGAGAATAGGATCATTTGATTTTATTTATTTTATCATCAATTATTTCTATTACAAAAATATGAGAGAGGGAATAAAATGACTTTCCCAAAATAAAGAAATATTGAGGATTTAATAATAAAATCAAATAAGATTTTATTTTGGAGTTTTTCGGTGTTTTATTTGAATTTAGGAAAAATGCGCGTTTTCCAAAATAGCATTTAGGGCCCAAATAAATGTTCACTTTGTCGGGCTTGATTTTAGAAGCCCGGGAAAATTTATTTCGGGATTTTTGGAGTCCGTTTAGTATTTCTTTTTATTTTTCTCCCAAGAGGAATATTTAAAAAAAAGGGAACCGACCTAACCGGGCCGCGTCCGGATAGGACTCTGGCCCGGCAGGCTTTAAAAGCCGGCCCAGCCCCCTTGGGGAGGAACCCTAGCCCCAGCACCGAGCCGCCCCAACCGCCCGC
>NC_041390.1:236787840-236983171 GCF_002162155.2 Triticum dicoccoides | reverse complement strand
CCGCCGGAGCCGCCGCCCCGCCGCGCCGCCGAGGTTCACCACTGCCTCGTAATCCGCGCCGCCCGTTTTTTTGAAAACCGATTGGTTTTTCGTCGGTTTTTTTTCGGTTTTTTTGTTTTCGTTTTTTTAGATCGTTTTTTTCAGTTTAGGTTAAATAGCGAGCGTTCGCTCGTTTGTTCGTTTAAACGAACACGTTCATCATTTAGATCTGGATAACGAACGTTCGTTTGTTAATCCGTTCGTCGTTTTCTTTTTCTCGGATTAAATCCTAGATTTTTCTGATCGCGATTCCTGATCCGATTTTCGTTTTGGTATAACTTTTCGCTCGTTTATCAGAATCAGGCGATTCAAGCGCCTAGAGTTTCGTCTCGAAACCCTCTATCCGTTTAACCAACTTAAACAATATTTTGATACTGTAAAACTTGCCCTAGATCCAGATTACTAGAACAAAGTTGTTTTCTTTCGCCGTTTGACTTTCGTTGCTTTGTTCGATTTGATTCTTTTTGCCAACCGGAGTTCTTAAGTTGAACCTTCTGGTTAGATCTCTTATTTGGGTTTTACCTGTGCATTAGATGAGTACTTATTGTATGCTTGTTTGTTTGTCTGCGATAGAGTATCCGGAGTGCGCCGCCTGTTACTTCGAATCATTAGGTTTCCCAGATCATCAGCAAGGCAAGTAACACTTTGATCATACCTTTGTCTACTACCCAGTTTTATTGCATTAGATCAATCCTCACACACTGCATGATTAGGATCTAATTAAATTGTGGGATGGGAAGTAGATGAGGTAGTACCTATTACATGTTTATTATCAAACCTTTGGGAGATACTTCTACGTTTGCTTATTATGCCATGCTATGCTAGTAGACGTGGATTGGGTGAGTGATATCCATGACAGATGTGAGATTCATAATTAATGGTTTATCTAAGGTGGCAACTTAAACACACATCTGGGTGGATTGAGGCACCTGGGTATTCCAGGACTTGCCTGTTTTCTTTTGGAACGCCACCCAGGCTCAAAGGGCTCATGAGACTATTCATACTAGAAACTTCCGTGTGCAGCCACAAGCTATTATGGGCTCTAGCATAGTTGACTAAGTTGTGCGAACTCTTACAGTGGTAGACTAGCAGATGTAGGGGAGGTAGGTGGTACGGTCTACCCAATCATAAGGTGCTAGCGCTTCTAAAAGACTATGTCTCGGTCATCCGTCTTCTCAAACACCATATAGTGCGAGAAAACAAACGGAGGCGATCGAGTCTTGTGGGGAAAAGTGCGCAAACCTCTGCAGAGTGTAACAAACTAATCATGGTTAGCCGTGTCCCCGGTTATGGATATCTTGAGTATCTAGTACTTGGATTATCATGTGAATCTCAACATGTTACTCTAAATTAATTTTGTTGGGTTATGTTTAATGATGATGCTTAATTGGGATTGAGAATGCTGTCAACCATTCTCAATGTTTAACAACCACCTTGATAGTAATTAAAATTTTATTCCTTTGAAGTAGGGAAAATTGGCTTTATGCAAAACTGTAACCATAGAGCTTTCCACCAGCCAAATATGCATATAGTATAGCTGTTTCATTCCATTACTCTCTATGTGTTACCTTGCCAGCATATTCCATGTGCTGACCCGTTTTCGGGCTGCAACGTTAATGTTCCAGACTTTTCAGACGACGATTAAGGAGTTTTTAGGTCGTGGTTCTATACTCAATGATGCCGTTGGAGTTGATGGACTCACTTATCTTCCAAACCTTCCGCCCTTATCGTTATTAGATGGCCTTAAGCCATATTTATTGTAATAAGTTCTCTCTTGAGACACTCGATGTAATAAGTGTGTGATTGCTACTTTGCTATAAATCCTCCGAGTACTGTGTGGTGTCAGCATTACTGATTCAGGGATGACACGGGAGCACAGAGATCAGACTGTTTGAGGTCTGGTCGCTACAGTTCTCTGCTCCTTTTCTATGCTAATATGTAAATCAAATTCTTGTAGCAAGGGAACCCATCGAATAAGTCTTGGTTTAGCATCTTTCTTTTCCATAAGATATTTAATAGCAGCATGATCAGTGTGAACAATTTCTTTTTCCATAAGAGATCTAAATTTATCACAAGCAAACACCACTGCTAGAAATTCTTTTTTAGTAGTAGCATAATTTCATTGAGCACTGTCTAGAGTTTTACTAGCGTAATGAATACCATTTAGTTTCTTATCAACTCTTTGTCCTAGAATAGCACCAATAGTATAATCACTAGCATCACACATAATTTCAAAAGGCAAGTTCCAATCAGGTGGTTGAACAATAAGTGCAGAAATTAAGGCTTTCTTGAGTGTTTCGAAGGCTTGTAAAGAATCATCATAAAAACAAAAGGAACATCCTTTTGCAAAAGATTTGTAAGCGTCCTAGAAATTTTCGAAAAGTCTTTGATAAATCTCCTATAGAAACCAGCATGACCTAGGAAACTACGAATACCTTTGATATCTTTAGGACATGGCATTTTCTCAATTGCATCAACCTTAGCTTTATCCACTTCAATACCTCTTTCAGAAATTTTATGACCCAAGACAATACCTTCATTAACCATAAAGTGTCACTTCTCCCAGTTCAAGACAAGATTTGTTTGTTCACATCTCTGCAAAACTGGATCAAGATTGCTTAAACAATCATCAAAAGACTTCCCATAAACAGAGAAGTCATCCATGAAAACCTCAAAAATATTTTCACAAAAGTCAGAGAATATAGCAATCATACATCTTTGAAAGGTAGCAGGTGCATTGCATAAACCAAAAGGCATACGTCTATAAGCATAAGTTCCAAAAGGACAAGTAAAAGTGGTCTTTTCTTGATAAGGTTGAGAAACTGGTATTTGTGAAAAACCAGAGTATCCATCAAGAAAGCAAAATTGTGTCTTATTAGGTAGTCTTTCTAGCATTTGATCAATAAAAGGCAAAGGGTAATGATCTTTTCTAGTTCCTTTGTTTAAGTTTCTAAAATCAATTACCAATCTGTAGCCTGTAACAATTCTTTGTGGAATAATTTCATTCTTATCATTCAGAACAACAATGATACCTCCTTTCTTAGGGACACAATGAACATGAGTTACCCATCTACTATCAGCTATAGGATAGATTATACCTTCTTCCAAAAGTTTTAATATTGCCGTTCTTACCACTTCCTTCATCTTTGGATTTAACCGATGTTGGTGATCAACAACGGGTTTAGCATCAGGTTTCGTATTAATCTTGTGCTGACATAGTGTGGGACTAATGCACTTTAAATCATCAAGAGTATATCCAATGGAATCTCGGTGCTTCCTTAGAACTTTCAATGACCTTTCTTCTTCATGTTCTGAAAGGTTAGCACTAATAATAACATGATATATCTTCTTCTCATCAAGATAAGTATATCAATGTGTCTGGCACTTGTTTTAATTCAAACACAAGATCACCTTTAGGTGCAGGAGGACCTCCTAGAGTTTCAATAGGCAAATTATGTTTAAGCAGAGGACGTTGTTTTCAATGAAAATCTTATCTATTTCATTTTTTCATGCATATGTAAATCATTTTCATGGTCTAGCAGATACTGTTCTAGAGGATCAGCAGGAGGCACAACAATAGAAGAAAGACCAATTATTTCATCCTTACTAGGAAATTCTTTGTGATGAAGCTTTCTACTAAACTTGGGAAAATTATACTCATGAGACTCATCACCAAAGCTAACACCGACAGTTTGTTTCTTGCAATCAATTTTAGCATTAACGGAGTTCAAGAAAGATCTACCGAAGATAATGGGACAAAAGTCATCTTGTGGGGAACTAAGAACAAGAAAATCAGTAGGGTATTTTATTTTCCCACACAATACTTCAACATCTCTAACAATCCCAATTGGTGATATAGTATTCTATTAGCAAGTTTAATAGTAACATCAATGTCTTCTATCTCTGAGGCTGCTATGTCATTCATAATTTCTTGATATAAGGTATGGGGAATAGCACTCATGCTAGCACCTATGTCACATAAGCCATGATAACAGTGATCTCCTATTTTAACTGAGACAATGGGCATCCCAACAATGGGTCTATGGTTATCTGTTCTATCGGGTTTGACAATTCTAATAGCTTCATTACAGAGGTAAATAACATGCCCATCTACATTTTCTTCCAAGAGATCCTTAACAATAGCAACACTAGGTTCTACTTTGATTTGTTCATCAGATTTGGGTGTTCTAATATAACATTTGTTAACCACGGTTGAAACTTTAGCATGTTCCATTATCCTAACAGGGAAAGGTGGTTTCTCAATATAAGCAGTTGGAACAACTGGATCAACATTATAAAGTATAGTTTCCTCTTTAGCTAGCTCTGTTTCTTTAATTTTTCTTTAATAGGTGGGTGATATTTAAACCATTTTTCTTTAGGGAGATCAACATGAGTAGCAAAAGATTCACAAAAATAAGCTACTATCTCAAAGTCATGTCGATTTTTAGTGCTAAACTTTTGGAAAGCAATGGTATTCATGATTTAACACAATCATACTTAAGCTTAATACCTGACTCTTTACCTTCGTCGAGTTCCCAATCTTCAGAGTTGCGTTTAATTATTTCCAAAAGATCCCACCAGAAATGAGTAGTCTTCTTCATAAAAGAACCAGTACAAGAAGTATCAAGGATGGATTGATCATCACGACAAAGCCGAGCATAAAAATTCTGAATAATAATTTCTCTTGAGAGCTCATGATTGGGGCATGAATATAACATTGACTTAAGCCTCCCCCAAGCTATAGCAATGCTTTCTCCTTCACGAGGCCAAAAATTATATATGTAATTCCGGTCACAATGAACTAGATGCATAGGATAAAAAATTTGGTGAAACTCCAATTTCAATTGATCCCAATTCCAATATCCAATATCATCGCATAGCCTATACCACGCCAATGCTTTTTTACTTCAAAGATAAAGGGAAAAACCTCTTTTTAACTACATCTCCGGGTAAACCTGCAATCTTAAACAATCCACAAATTTGGTCCACATATATCAAGTGCATATCAGGATGTTCGGTTCCATCTCCTGCATAAGGATTAGCTAGCAGTTGGTCTATCATACCGAAAGGAATTTCATATTCAATATTTTCCGTAGGTGCGATAGGTTGAGGGGTAGTTAATTGTGGTTTCGATCAAGGTGAAGATACCCCGAACAAACCCCTCAAAGGATTTTTTTTCCATAGTAACTAGTGACAATAAATTTCAGCACACTATATAAATGTTTCCTTACCAATTTCCAGTTACCAAAGGCGCTTCACTCCCCGGCAACGTAGCCAAAAAATAGCCTTGATGAACCACAAGTATAGGGGATCAATTGTAGCTATTTTCGATAAGTAGGAGTGTCAAACCCAATGAGGAGCAGAAGGAAATGACAAGTGGTTTTCGGTAAGGTAATGCCTGCAAGTGCTGAAATTGTAAGTAACAGAGTAGTTTGATAGCAAGATATTTTGTAACGAGCAAGTACTGATAATAGTAAAAAATGCAGCAAGGTAGCCCAATCCTTTTGAGGCAAAGGACAGGCCAAAACGGTCTCTTATAATAAGCAAATCATTCTTGAGGGTACACGGGAATTTCATCTAGTCACTTTCATCATGTTGATTCGATTTGTGTTCGCTACATTGATAATTTGATATGTGGGTGGACCGGTGCTTAGGTGCATTCTTACTTGAACAAACCACCTACTTATGATTAACCCCCTCACAAGAATCCGCAACTACGAGAAATGTTTAAGGATAAATTCTAACCATAGCATTAAACTTTCGGATCCAATCGGTCCCTTATGGATTAGCGCATAAACTATGGTTTAAACTTCTGTCACTCTCTCAACCCATCATCTAATAACTACTCCACAATGCATTCCCTCAGGCCCAAATATGGTGAAGTGTCATGTAGTCGACGTTCACATGACACCATTAAGGGATTCATAACATACATACTATCAAAATATTTAACACATATCAAGTTCACATGATTACTTGCAACATGATTTCTCCCGTGACCTCAAGAACGAAAGTAATTACTCATAAATGATAATAATGCTCAAGATCAGAGGGGTATTAAATAGCATATTGGATCTGACCATATAATCTTCCACCAAATAAACCATATAGTAATCAACTACAAGATGTAATCAACACTACTTGTCACCCACAAGCACAAATCTATAGTTCCGATAACAAGATTGAACACAAGAGATGAACTAGGGTTTGATATGAGATTGTGCTATTGAAGATGTTGTCGGCATCCTGGGAATGGGGTGCCCAGAATTGCCTGCCTGCGGCCCGTGGCGTGGCTCCACCAGCGGCTTGGTACGGCCCAGTTCCAGCAACAATGAATCAAGACCCTCGCGAGGGGCCAAGCCTCGTGAGGCGGACGACACCAAGACCTCCCTGGGGGGCGACCTCACTAGGCTGCCTCCCGAGGAGCAGAGATATCAAGGCATGCGCACCTCACAAGGTTCACATGACATGAGCCATGACGACTAAGGCCAAGTGGGCGCTAGTGGGTTCAGCGTGCCAGTTTCCACTTCGTTGTCAAGGGGGCAAGCGCAGGCGTGGAGTCCCGATGAATCAAGCAAAGGTTTCCATATTGATGAAACAAGACCAAGACCACCAGGACAACGGGACAGAGGTCATTGCGGAGCCCACTACAGCTTCACCACTAGAGCCTTTGCAGGCGAAGACTACTTTTGTCAGGATAACTTGTACTAGTTGTCTCCCTTCAAATTTGGGCGTTGTGGGATCCCTTCCCACCTACATTTGGGAAGAGGACTGAGGCCACTATAAATAGGACTTAGCCATCACCATAGAGGGAGATCAGATCATTGAGACCATCTTCTTACCCACCAGCTCATTGAGCTCAAGAACACCTCACCTCCTGAGGTTGTTCATCCACTGTACTAGTTCATCCTCAGCCCCTCGAGGCAATCCACCACAAAGCTGGAGTAGGGTATTACACCACAAGGTGGCCCGAACCAGGATAAACTGCTGTGTCTCTTGTCCCTTAGGTTCGTCGAGCCAAGCTGTGGAATCGTTGGGCCGGCAGGTCGGGGAGTAGGAGTTCTTTGTACGCACCCCAGTGTTCGAACCTCCCAAGGGTCTGCGGAGCCCTGAATCCGACATTTGGCGCACCGGGTAGGGGTGCGTCAAAGCCTCTCCTCCGTCGATTGTCTCACCGCCGCTCCACCATCTCCATGGCAGATGCTCGCTGAGCCCGTGCTGAGCATCGAGCCGCTCTCGCCACGCACGTCATCCAGACGGCGCCCGTCGGCGGGCCTCCCCGTCGTTGTCCATTACCAGCCGCCAACGATGTCACTGGCCAAGCGGGGCACGAGCAGCAAGCTTCGTCACAACATCCCTTCGTGCGGCGGGATGGATGCACCGCCATCCCATCGCTGACTCTGGCCGGCTCGTCGTCCCACGCTCTTCATGTCCCAACGAACGCGCAGGCTGCGTTGCTCATGGCACATGAGCTCCTACACTACCGCCCAGTTGATGAACTCTACGAGGACTGGCTGGACCGCATCGCCGAGCTAGTAAGCGTGGCTGGGGGCTCGCCTGCACCGTCCCTCTTGCTGCCTCGTCCGCCGCCTACTGTGGGCGACATAGCCCATGGAGCGCCTCCACCACGTCCTCATAAAGATGTCGCCCTCGGTCCAAGATGTGTGGCCCCTTGGCATGACCCACTGCGCCAGGCACCCGCGTGTGAGGAAGAAAGCTGTCGGGAGGTCCAGCGGCCGCAAGAAAGTGCCCAGTGCTCCCTCCACCACTACGTCAAGACTGCGCGCTGCCTGCAGCAGTGGTGCCCGAGCGCCAAGATCAGGCTCCACCTCCACAAGAAGCCCTGGTGACCATAGAGGGCTATCGTGCCTTCACCCCTGAGATACGTAGCGTCGTCTGGCCAGGCAAGTTCAAGCCTGACCTGCCTCCACGCTACGACGGCACCCCCGACCCTGCGGAGTTCCTGCAGCTCTACGAGATGAGCATCGAGGCGGCCAACGGCGACGCAAAGGTCATGGTGAACTGGTTCCCCATAGCACTCAAGGATGGTGCTTGCTCATGGCTCCTGAATCTGCCTGCGGGATCGATCTCACATTGGGTGAGATGTGCGAGCGTTTCGTCGCCAACTATCAAGGCACTCAACACTGCCCGCCTGCCACGAGGTGACCTACGGCGCATCAAGCTGCAGCCTGGGGAGACCCTACAGAAGTACATCCAATGCTTCAACAGCGTTCGCCTCAAGATCCCCAAGGTTTCTGACGAAGCCATCATCTTGGCGTTCTCCCATGGCGTCCGCGATGTCAAGATGAAGGAGGAGCTAGCCATCCACGAGGACCTATGCATGGCTCTGGAGATGTTCAACATGGCTACCAAGTGCGTGAGGGCTAAGGAGGGGTGCCTCTCCCTCCTCGACCTCCCAGCTGCCGACCCAGAAGACAAGAAGGCCAAAGTCAAGGACGTGAAGCACAAGGGGGCTACCGTGCTCGCGGCCGAACCAGAGATGAAGCGCGGCTATGACCACCCAGAGTCATCCAAGGTTAGCCGCCCATTCTGCGTCTTTCACAACGTACACAGCCACAACACCGACGACTGTCAGGAGCTCAGGGCCATCCGCGACGGGCGCCTCGGTCGACGCCCCGAGCACAATGACCGAGGCTACGGCCGCGGAGGAGGCAGAAGCGGAGGACGTTCGAATGACCGCAGCCCCCGCCAGGAGTGGCGCGACCAGCCTCGTGAGGATCGCTGGCATGGCTAGCCTCGCGAGGGTGCCTCGAGAGACCTGCCTTGTGAGGACCGTCCTCAGGGCAATGCCGGCCTCCCTTTGCTGCCACCACCACCAAGAAGGAACGACGAGCACCAGCAAGACAAGGGGGTTGGGGGCTTCCAGGAGCCTCGCTCCATCGCCTGCATCTTGGGTGGTGCTCAGGCCCTAGCCTCCCACCGCATCTTCAAGCAGTTCGCACGTGAGGTGAACGCAGCCCTTCCCAAGCTCGAGGCGACACGTCCGCTCAGGTGGTCCAATTGCACCATCACCTTCAGCTCGTCCAACCAGCTCAAGTGCGCGGCAACTGCCGGCACTCTCCCAATGCTCTGCTCGCCAATTATTAGCAATGTCCTTGTCACCAAGACCCTCATTGATGGTGGCGCAGGGCTCAATGTCCTTTCCATCGAGACGTTCGACCACCTCCAAGTGTCGTATGATCAGTTGCAGCCCACCAAGCCCTTTTTAGGAGTGATTGATGGCTCCACCACCCCGATAGGGCAGATCCGCCTCCCTGTCACCTTCGGCCAGCATGACAACTACCACACCGAGCTCATCGATTTCAACGTCGCGCACACTCGCCTCCCGTACAATGCCATCCTTGGGTATCCGGCCCTGGCCAAGTTCATGGCAGTGACACACCATGGCTACAACGTCCTCAAGATGCCTGGGAACCATGACATCATCACAATCGCCTGCGAAGAGAAGGGCATGGTGTGCTCCCTCGAGCGCGCCTATCAGGCTGCGACAGTGGAAGACCCGGACAACGAAGGCGCCATCTACCTTCCTGAGGTTGTCCCCAAGAAGAAGAAGCAGCTACTCCGCCAAGAGCCTTACGAGAGCGGTGTCTCTAGCGGCACTACCTCAGGATCAGCACCCGCGGATGGGGCGCCTCCCTTTAAGGCATAGGAAGCCGCGTCTGGCGCCCTCCTTCGGCTGGGCATGGGGGCTCTTTTCTGGAGGGCCTCTGACATAGCCAATGTCACGAGGGAGGCGCTTGGGCACCACGTGGAGGCATGCTTCACTGCACGCTTTCCTCACGAGGGCACTAGGCACAAGATGCCAGGTGCTCAGAAGTTCATCACCAAGGCGACCGAGGAGCTCCAAGAGGCAAGGGCCATACGTGGCGACCATCGCCTGCCACCTGGCGTAGCTCCTTGTCCAGGCAAGGACAACGAGATTCGCGTCTGCATCAACATACCCAGGCGCTTCTAGCCTTCGCGCGCTGGTCGGTGCGAGGGCCCACCTCACAGCTATGTTCGCGTGCCCTTTGGCTTGCCAAACACGGCTGTCGCCTTCCAGCGTCGCCTACGAAGCATCGTGGGTGCTGAGGAGGCTAGGTACCACGCGTCCTGGCGGAGGTAGCAACGGTCCTTTGAAACCTCCCAAGCCTCCAGAGCCTCTCGAGGTTCAATACCAAGGCGGCTAGTGAGGAGCAACCTCCTCAAGGCGCATCTTCAGCTACTTCAACATCTCTCAAGCAACGGCACCAGGTGACATTTTCCAGTTTATTCAGTTGGGGGCGCCCCTCGGGCTGCATCATCCAAACATCGCGTGGGTTCGTCCCTGCGGCATGTATCGTTCTTGCATCTATCTAGACTAGCTTTATCTTCTCCCATGAGATGATTTATGTTATCACTTACCTGCCTGACGCCCTTCGCGGCTCCCCGCGTAGCTGACCGACCTCTCGCTCATTCTACAACGATGGTTTCACATGCTGGTACGACGCTTGTGCTTGGGGCCGTCCCTGCAATGCTGATAAACCTGTGCGATCGAGCTCTGGCTCGCGGCCCGCTCCGCGCATGTCACCTCACCAGATCCTCAGTGCCTTCCTCTTCTTGCAGCAAGAACATCGAGAGGACAGAGAATGCGACTATGAGTCATGCTCTTATCTTGGACTAACCCGCAGGAATCTCGGACCACGATTCGCTTGCGCGTTAAAGGGGGACTCCTGAGCATCATGCCTCAGGAGCTCTTACTGACAATCCAGCCCTCACCCCCTGGCCTTGACCATGGCATCACGACCTGGCATACCAGTGGCGGCTGAGCCTCGCTCGAGGGTCAGGACACGAGGATGCAGAGCATTCAGATGAGCGGGGAAAGGGGAGACCGGCGCAACCCTACCTAGTAGCACCACCACTGAAGCACAAGCCGAGACTTGTGCAAGGAATCACCACCGGGTTGCCAAAAGATAAGTCACCCATGCGTAACGAAGCGAATCTCTCTGTATGAAGCCCTCTGCTCTCATAAACTCGCTCCGGCAGTGCTGCTTTCCTTTTCGGCCTCCAGGGAGCTTCTTGCACGCCAAGGGGGACCTCATGAGCTTTGTGCCTCGGGAGTTATTACTAGACCTCGGGCCGCTCACCTCCTGGCCTTGACCATAGCATGGCAACCTGGCATGCCAGCGACGGCTGGAGCCTGCCTGGGGACTGGGACCTAACGGCGTAGGGCGCTAAAGCTACCACAACGATGAAAAGGAAGAGCAACGCCTAAGCGAGACACGCAGCCAGAATCTCATGTTAAGATTAATAAGCGATGGAACAAAAGCATTACAGGTTCTTTACATACCCCCTCGGGTTCATTTCGATTCCACACAGGGAACAAAAGAAGAACAGCCTCAAGAGGCCCCGGCTACGGGCACTGACGCCGACGCCATCATCAACAGTGGGCCAGGTGAGGCCCGCGCCAAACCCATCCAGATCATTGTCGGCGCCAGGCGGAGGCCTCTGCGGCACTTCTCTGCGGCACTTCGGGCACGGCGGGAGCTTGGGGGCATGTAGCTGTCGTTGCTCGACTTCGGAGACTCGCTAGACTTAGGAGAGTCGATGGGCTCCCAGGAATCATCACTGCTGCTGCAGGAGCCATCGGCAGGACCCACGGCAGGCACTATGCCCGTTGCCTTTCCCCACTAACGGTCTCCCCCGGGGCAACACTCCAGGGGGTGGCCTTCCTTGTCGAAGACCTTGAAGAACAATGTGGAGGCGCCATCATAGTCAAAATGGATGGCGAGCACCCCCTTCGCGTGGCAAGCGCGGGCGACCTCGCCCCATCCCCGAGTCATGAAGATCTTGCCGGGGGAGACGACCTCAACCTCCACTCCCGTGTCTAGACTACAGCACCCAGCATGCTGCAGCCACAACTCGAGCGACCCCCTCAGTGGCATCTCTCCGGCGAAGAACCGCGGGAACCGGATCCACGTGCGCCGAGGCATCACCACCCACAGCATGAACTCACACGAGGAGGCCTCGGCGTGGCTTCGCAAGACAGACGGCCGCATAGCCCCAGCCTGGTCCCCGCGGCTCGCGCAGCGTGGGATGTTGCCACCTACCCCTAAGTCTGGCACTTGAGCATACAGAGGAAGTGGGAAGCCAGGGGTGGTCGCTTATACCAGAGCCGCGTCACTTCCTGCCTCGCCCCGCCGTCGTGAGGGCGCCAAAACCTCTTGTTCGCCAGAAGCAGCTAGGGCTCCATTAGGGGGGTCTTTCCCTTCTCCGATGCTAAAAATATCCTAATCGGCGCCATGGATGTTTCGGCAAGTTAGCAAGATGGAGGGACCGAGAGGAAGAAGAAGGAGTGGACTACGAGAAGGCAAAGATGAGTGATGGGGGCTTTGCCCCTTCCCTCATTTATAGCCAGGAGGAGGCCAACCGCTGGTCACCACGATCGCATGTAACGATGATTTTCCTCTACAGGCAGAGGCATCTCGTCAAGTCGGACGGTTGCCGAGGCAGCATGGGAAAGCAGAGACGCCCATGTCACATCTATCGCCATGCGTCAACCAAGGCCGTAGGCGGTTAGGGCCCACGGTGCTCCGCACTTGCCCCTTGGCTTCGCCTCGAAGCCAAGCTCGAGCGCGCCTTGGGCCCGTGGGCTACTGTCGGCGTCCTGGATACGGGGGTGCCCATACTTGCCTGCATGCAGCTCGCGGCGTGGCTCCACCAGCGGCCTGGTACGGCCTAGTTCCAGCAACAACGACTCAAGACCCTCGCAAGGGGCCAAGCCTCGTGAGCCGGACGACACCAAAACCTCCCTGGGGGGCGACCTCACTAGGCTGCCTCCCGAGGAGTAGAGATATGAAGGCAAGGCGCACCTCGCGAGGTTCACATGACGTGAGCCATGACGACCAAGGCCAGGTGGGCGCCAGCAGGCGCGGCATGCCAGTTTCCACTTTGGAGTCAAGGAGGCAAGCGTAGGTGCGGAGTCCCTAGGAATCAACCAAAGGTTTCCATATTGGTGCAACAAGACCAAGACCGCCAGGACGGCAGGACGGAGGTCATCGTGGAGCCCACTACAGCGTCACCACCAGAGCCTTTGCAGGCAAAGACTACTTTTGTCAAGATAACTTGTACTATTTGTCTCCCTTCAAATTTGGCTGTTGTGGGATCCCTTGCCGCCTAAATTTGGGAAGAGGATCGAGGCCACTATAAATAGGACTTAGCCACCACCATGGAGGGGGATAGAATCATTGAGACCATCTTCTTACCCACCAGCTCATTGAGCTCAAGAACACCTCACCTCATGTGGCTGTTCATCCACTGTACTAGTTCATCCTCAGCCCCTCGAGGAAATCCACCACAAAGCTGGAGTAGGGTATTACACCGCAAGGTGGTCCGAACCAGGATAAACTGTTTTGTCTCTTGTCCCTTAGGTTCGTCGAGCCAAGCTGTGGAATCGTTGGGTCGGCAGGTCGGGGAGTAGGAGTTCTTTGTATGCACCCCAGTGTTCGAACCTCTCAAGGGTCTGCGGAGCCTTGAATTTGACATATGTTGATGGAGATTGCCCTCCCCAAGATGGGAGAGTTGTTGGTGATGATGATGACAATGATTTCCCCCTCCGGGAGGGAAATTCCCCCGGCGGAAACGCTCCGATGGAGGGAAAAAGTGCTCCTGCCCATGTTCCGCGTCGAGACGGCGGCGCTTCATCCCGAAAGTCCTCCCTCAATTTTTCCTGGGTCAAAATGACTTCTATACCATAAGACGGGCACTGGAGGTGGCCCTGGGTGAGCACAACCCACCAAGGTGGCCTGGGCTTCCTAGCGCAGCCAGGTGGGTTGTGCCACCTGGTGGGCCCCCTCTGGTACTTATTGGCTCCAATATTCCTCATATATTCCATAAAAAATTTCCATAAAATTCAGCTTGTTTGGAGTTGTGCAGAATAGGTAGCCTGGCATAGATTTTCCTGGTCTATATTTCCAGCTGCCGGAATTCTCCCTCTTTGTGTGTACCTTGCATATTATGAGAGAAAAGGTATTATAATTACTCCCAAAAGCATTATTATGCATAAAAATGTCATAAATAAAAGTAAAAAAACATGATGCAAAGTGGACGTATCACTAGCACCACCACACATAATCGAGACTCTTCCGGATTGTACACTCACACCGTTGGAGAGAGAACTAGCTACACCCCATATAACCCCAACCCCAGCAAATAGTAACCCACTTCTAGTTGACACAGCACCATGTCCACCACAGAGTACCCCACACGAGCAGTTTGTATAGCAACTGTAGTGCCCAAAGCATGAAGAACACCAGAGCGAACCCAAACTCCATGTTTAAAGCAGAAGAGCAACTGTTCTCAGGTCAGATTCCATGGCTATGGTCCATACTCCTTTGCTCTTGTATCACTGTATTTACTCATACCAACTAATTTCTAATTTGAAGGATCCAATTGAAACTCCAATGGTGCAACAGCTCCATTTTAAACCTAATTCTTTAACTAGATTGTTGTTCTAACTTCTTGCTCTATGTTGATTTCAGTTTCAGTTGTATAAATAGTTATGTTCTCATGTCATTCACATTACAAGTGTTGCTGGTGCTGTGTAGTTTCCCACACTTCTATTCTGTCTATGTTGCTATGTCTTAAAAAGATATGATTTGAACTGTGTCTCTATCTTGATTTGGAAACATAAACTAGAATGATATAGACAATACAGTGACCATAGTACATAGATATATGTTTGTTTCATGTTGTTATGATCTTGTCCACCTTACTACTGAACCAGTTTACCAAAATGAGTTTCATGTACTACATGCTAATCATGTGATGTGTCTGCTTGTTTCTCTTGTAGAATGCGAATAGAATATTGGAGAAGAGCACCCAATTATGCAATGGTAGAGAAAGTAATGCAGATAAGGTTCAAGATAGTGAGACAACCATGTTGGTCTCCAAGAAAGGTGATAAAAACTATCTTGTAGACAATGAGACAACCCCAAAGTCCTATGTTGATGTAGTGTTCGAGTTACTGACCACTACCACTAGCACAAGCTCATCGAACTCGCTGCCTGAATCACTTCGGCTTCTTCAGTCTCAGCTACAAGCTGAAAGGCATCAATCAGTTGTGCTGCAGCAAGAAGCCGGAGGACTAAGGAAGTCCCTGTAGAATCTAGATGCATACATTCTGGTGCAGCAGCAAGCGCTAGACGATTTTAGTGCCAAGCAAGAGAAAACTAATAGCCTTGCTAAGCTTCTTGCCCGCATGGAGGGTATCTAGTATATCGTTTGTTGAGCTTTTCTGAAGTGGTTTCAGTTCTAGACTTGTTTCGCTGCCGCATTTATTTTCACTCGTTGTCAATTTAGACGCCCAACGTACATAATATGCTACTTTGTTCACTATATTTGCACTGGTGGCGAACTTTGATGCCCAGTGGATGTAATATTTGTAATATCCGTGATAGCCTAGTGTAAGTTGCTTGGTTATTTCTTTCCTTATTGTCTTGTTTATTTTTTTGCTTGTAGTCACTGTAGTTATTTTCTCGTGGTAACTTTTTTATTTAGAATTAGGCCATGATAACCATGGGCAACATACGCGCCGTTGTAAATATGATCTTGCTGCCTACTGTAGTGGGCCTCCTAAGGTCCGTATGATCCATGGGCCTTCTACGAGCCATAGATTCAATGGGACTTCTACGGGCAGTCTGATCGATTGGCCAAACATGGGTCGTACTTTCATGGACAATTAACGGGCTGCAATATGGGCCGTAAACAGGCTATGATGAGAATCGTCTATTTGTGGGCCAACCATAACGGGCCGTTAACAGGCCCATGTGTACAATGTGCTTAATTCTATCGATAGGCATAATGGGTCATTAATGGGACATATTTGATAATGCTATGATAACGGCCCAATAGATTAACGAACCATAGACGGGCCGACTTTAACCATGGGCAAAATTTGGCCCACAAGCAGAACTTGCCAGTAATGGACCGTAAGTAATCGATTTCCAGAAAACAGACCAATAATAAATGGGCCCTTAGAAGGCCAAAAGATAACATGGGCTGGAAACGGCCCAATGAAATAATTGGTCGTAGATGGGTATAAAGCGATAGACTATTCATTATGGGCCAGTTTCACCACGGGCCGTTTATGGGCCAAGAGTTACAAAGGGCCTCATATGGGCTGAAAGACGTCATGGGCCGGAACTTACAACTGGCTAGAATCATATTGGATGGCCAGATGGAGCTACTGGGCCTAATTTGGATAGGCCATAATGGGTCATGAGTTAGCGGGTTGTAAATGGGCTATATGCGAACAGGCCGTTAACAGGCTTTCTATGGGCCGGCCTGCTAGCTTTTGACCAAGTCAAACGGGACAGCCTTTCCCCTGAATGGGCCTATGTTGGCTCATGCCACATGTTGACGTATCATAGGCCCCTCCCGGCCAATGAGTGGATGCCATCTGGCCCAACACTAAGCCTACACGTGGTTCCTCTAGCCATTGAGAATTTTACACGTGGAAAATCCCCACTGGTCCGGGCTTTTAACGGGTTATCGGAAACAAACCGGAACCCGATAGCTTAATGGCGACCCATTACGGCGGATGCCATTTGTTGATTACCCTTGACGAAAGCACTTCCATGACGTGGCATTTATCGTCATGGAAGTTGTCACATCCCTAGTTCTGGTATGACCTAGACTAGCTAGTCATGTGTGCATCATGTCTAAATTTTATTTAAACCTGAAATTGGGGATGATCAAACCCTAGCAGCAAATAGAATTCAAATAGGTTCAACTAAAATAAATTCCAAGAACCTAAAATGGTCTTAGAAAAATGTTCATTATTTTTGGAAAATGCTGGAAACAGCAACCAGAGGTGATGCACATTTTTCCTAGCCATCTTGGATTTTACTTCAACACATATTGTATTTGTTTGGGGCTCCAAAAATTGCTATAGATATTTTGACAGCTCCATATATTCTGAGAGTTATTGAGGGACACTGGATTAATTCAGAGAGTGCCCAAAAATATTTTCATAATTATATAAAATGATTTGGTTTGAAATCCAAATCAAAACAAACTACAGAAAAATAGAAAAATAGAAAACAAAATAGAAAACGAGAGAGAGAAGGACTCACCTGGTCTCACCTGCAGCCCACCTGGCCGGCCCAGTCGGCCAGCCCAGCCACCTGGCCTAGCCCACCTTCTCCTGTCGTCTTCCTCTTGCCAGAGGGACGGGCGCGCGTGGCCGACGCACGCAGGCGCGCCCCGGCCACCTCCTGCTTCGCCATGTCGATGCCTCCTTGCCCCCAACCCCGCGCCCAGGAGACGTGGACGAGGCCGTGCTGACCCCCCTTCTTCCCTGGCCATTTTCCCCTCTTCCTCTTTGTTCTTTGCCCGAACAGAGAGCCACCGCCGCCACCATTCGCTGCCACCATGCCCACCATGCTCCTCTCGCCTCCCTGTGTAGTCTGCAAGCTATGCCAGCTTCCGTTACGCCGCCTCGAGCAAGCCTCGAGCAAGCCTCGAGCGCTCGGACGCCGCAACTCGACCGCCTCGACTCCGTCTTGAAGCTTCGGTCGCCGGAGAATGCCGTCGCCGTCCCGTCGCCCCAGGCCTACCCCGAGCACGCCGACCGCCTCATCGTGATCCCCGTGAGCCCCTGCATCGTTCCCCTCTAATTCCGTGACCTAGTTCTTGCTGTAGCCACTGTTTTCGTCGAGGCTGAGAGTGCACTGCCACACGACCTTGTCGCCGACGAAGTTCCGGTGACCCTTTGGTCTCGTGGGTGTTCCCGTAGGGTTCGTGAGCACGCGTAGAGCTCGTAGGTGCAAACCGCTGGTCCTCCCGCATGTTGTGGCATTGAATCCGTCGATGTTTGAACTCTGGCCGCCGCGGTGGTCATCGCCGGCGCCGTTCCCAGCCATCTCGAGCTTAGCCACCACCACCAGCCGATGCGGCTCACTCCCAGGAGCGCGTAGGAGCAAACCGCGCAGCGAATGGCACCCTGAGCATCGTTCCCGCAGCCCTCCGCCGCAGCGGCACCTCGCCGGCAGCCTATCTTCGGCGAAGCCGATGTGGCACCACCATTACCACTAATGACAGGGCTAACTACCCTCCTCTATCACTGACTAGTGGGCCCCGCTGCCTAATAAACTGCAGGATTAATTCCTGTTTAGCTTTAGTTAAGCACAGTGGCCCCATGCGTCAGCATTGACCCTGCTGACGAGGCCATTGACCGGTCCCACTTGTCATCCACCCAAACCGGCTCTGTGCCACTGACGTGTGGACCCCGCACGTCAGGTTTGACCTGGGCTGACGCTGTTGACCTGATGACGTCACACAGACGTCATGCTGACGCAGTTCATAATTTCCTGGATTTAAAATAATTCAGAAAATTCCAGAAAATAGCCAAAACTTCTAAAATTCATAGAAAATTATCTATAACTCAGAATGAAATAAATTATATATGAAAAATTATTAGAAAAATTCAAGGAATCAGTTTATGGCATTTGCATGCATGTTTGAACAACCTAGGGTTGCTGTACAGGGAAATTTGCATAATTGACATTTAAATAAGCACATATGGAGTTTGAATTTGAACCCTTGGTTCAAACCAACTTCATTTAATATGATTGCTAGTTGCATTAGCTCAATCAACAGCATATTGCCATGACATTATCATGCATCATAATTGTTGCATTGCATTGATTGTGTTCCTCTTTGTTTGCCGGTATTTGTCCCCTCTCGATAGATGTGGTTCCGACGATGAGTTCGATGACACCGATGAAGAACTATACTATCTTCAGAAGTGCCAGGCAAGCAAACCCCCCCCCCCTTGTTCATTCCGATACAATCGCACTCTCTCGCTCCTGCTCTCTTTTACTGCATTAGGACAACAACGATTCAACTGTTACATGCTCGGTAGTTGAACCCCTTTCCTCTACATGACATGTCATTACCACAGTAAATAGATGAAACCCACTAGCATGAGTAGGAGTTGTTTGAGCCCTGATGTGCCTACTCATTCATGCTTGTTTGTCATGCCTGCTATTGCATAGAGTTGTGTCAGGTCTGATTCATCAGGGATGAATCGGACGTGTCTGAACATGTCCTACTGTGTGTGAGCTAAGTGTGTGAACACGATTTGGTAAAGGTAGCGGTGAGAGGCCATGTAGGAGTACATGGTGGGTTGTCTCATTGAAACCATCCTTACGAACTAAGTTATGTGTCTCTGATCCATGAACAGCTACTACCACTCATTGGGATCCTTAATTGACCCTCTCGGCTTCTTAATCACCCTAGTACTCTATCCCGGAGTTGCAACTAGTTTCTGGTGTTTGTAGGTTATGTGTTGGCGGCCGTGCGTAGCGCTGACCCTAGGGGTGGGCTATGATGCGGTAGATACACCATGGCACGGTGTACCGGGCGCCCGTTTGGTGTCTCAGGAACCCTGTTCACATCGTTCGGGGCCGTACGTGGAAACCTCAGCTGGACTCCCTGCGGATGGAACCTGGATAGGCGATAAACCTGGACTAGAGACTTGAGTGTTTAGGTAGGCCGTGGCCGACACCCTTGTTGGGCTTCCGCTTGAAGGTTGCCGAGTACATGTCATGTAAACGACGGTAAGTGGTGGGAGCGTGTGTGAAGAAGTACACCCCTGCAGGGTTATCATTATCTATTCGAATAGCTGGATTCCTCGGATATGGAAACTTGGACCCCCTGCATAGTTCATAGACAAGTGAAAGTGGATACTCTAAAACTCGCAAGATAAGCATGAGTGCTATGGATGGCCTTCTCGTAGGGAGACGGGAGTGGATCCATAGTGGTGTCTTGATATGGTGAATATGTGGACTCGTGTGCGCCACCTTAGAAGAGTTTCTTGCAGTCGTAGATCAGGATAGCCACTGAGTCAAAGCTGGCTTGCTGCAGTTAAACTCCACCACCCCCTGTTGATACCGATGCATATGTAGCTAGTTCTGATGTAAGTCTTGCTGGGTACATTTGTACTCATGTTTGCCTATTCTATGTTTTGCAGAGAGATGTTAGTCTCGCTAGTAGTTCCGTGTGGACTTTGACGTTTAGCTTGATACCTCAGCTATGATCTTGTGCCCTCGGCAGGATCCGGTAGATAGTCAGGCTTCTTAGCCTTTTTCATTTGTAGATGTCTGTACTCAGACATGTTAAGCTTCCGCATGTGCTTTGCTTTGTATGCTATGATTGTTGGTTCATGAGACCCATGTTTGTAATATCTCGCTCCTCGGAGCCTAATGAATAAATATTTGAGTCGTAGAGTTATGTTGTGATGCCATGTTGTATTTACACATATCGAGCATATGGTATGTATGATTGAAATGCTTGGTATGTGTGGGATCCGGCAATCTAGTTGTTTATCCTTGGCAGCCTCTCTTATGGGGAAATGTATCCTAGTGCTTCCATGAGCCATAGTAGTCCGCTACAGCCCGATTCACTGGAGTCCTGCTAGCCCAGCACTACTGCTCAGGACACTTGACTGGCCGACATGTGTTTCACTTCGTTCCTGTGTCTGTCCCTTCGGGGAAATGTCACGCGGTGACATCCGGAGTCCTGCCTAGCCTGCTACAGCCCGGGTTCCCGGAGTCCTGTTAGCCCAGTGCTACAGCCCGGATTCACACGTTGCTGATCAACATGCCTGTTCCCATAGGTTGGTGCCGCTTTGGGTTCATGACTAGCCATGTTGGCCCAGGTTCTCTATCATATGGATGCTAGCGACACTATCAAATACGTGAGCCAAAAGGCGCAAACGGTCCCGGGCCATGGTAAGGCGACACCCGTGGGAATACCGTGCGTGAGGCCGCAAAGTGATATGAGGTGTTACCGGCTAGATCGATGTGACTTGGAATCGGGGTCCTGACAGAAGTGGACACTTCTGTGATAATAATTTTGGTATTGTCATGGAACACTTCTATGATAGCACAGGTATGACTATCTTGATTCTATCATAAAATCTTCATGGATGTACATGCATGACAGAAAATGTGAACAACGACAAACACATATCATCACGGAAATGTGTTTTTTTGTACTATGAAGCCCTAAAGCTGGGGCGCGTCGGGCCTTCCCGAGGCACCGTGCCTTGGGCCACAGACAGAAGTGCCTAGGTACACCCAGTCCCACAGACCCGACAGTAGCCCCCGGGCCTGTGGTGCACATGCTTCCACTCGCGGTGGATGGAAATAGAAGGGGCAAGCGACGCAGGCCCCAACCGCCTGCGAGCCAGGCTTGATGCGTGGTGCACGGCGAGGCGTGGGATGCCCCACTTCCCCATGACGCCTCGGCAACCACCTAGGCTGACATAAATCCAGGAATCACCCCACGGGGCCATCATTTCTCCTTCTCCTGCTTACATTTGTCTTGTTGTGCCCTTCCTTTCTCTCGCGTGAGATTCCTTCAGATCCGATCCCGAGCGTAGCTCTTCCCCGCCTCGTCTGTAGCCATGACTCGCGAATGGTGCCCGCCGAGAAGACGAAGTCCACTGTTCCGGCCACAAGTCCTTCTGCCGCCAGGCCGGAGCTCCTGAACTCCTCCATTGCAGAGGATCAGGACCTCGACTTGGTGCTCTCTTTAATAGCCGGAGACCAGAACGAAGGGCGTGCGACCCATATCTCGCCCTGCTAGGTGGCGCGGAACAGCCTGGGGGAGTCCATCTCTCCTTTTTTTTGTCCATAGCATCTACACGGGGCTGGTCTTGCCATTCTCCAGCTTCTTCTACACCATCATCACCCATTACCGGATCCATGCTCTGCATCTCCAACCCAACTCCATTCTTATCCTATCCATCTTTGCCTTCTTCTACGAGGCCTTCATGGGTGTGAGGCCCTTAGTGGCACTCTTTCGGCACTTCTTCAGCTTGAGGTTCTGTGCCCAGAACGAAAGTAGCACGTGCTTTTCCTTTGTCGCTGTCAAGAGCGGGGGTGGTCATATGAAGGCCGGGAAGAAGGCAGAGGGATACCGGCATCGCTGGGTCTTCATGGACGCGGGCCATGTCAAACCCGCTCTTCATGACCCCGGCAGCCCCTCCGGAGTAAAGCCTCGGGTGGAGCCACAATAGGGTCGTCGACCCGAGGGTGAAACCAGTCCTCGAGGTGATAGCTTTGCTTGAGTACACGATGCTCACGGGGTTGATGATCATCAAGGAGTTCCTGGCGCTGCGCATTGCGCCGCTCCAGGTGTGCTCGCGACCTGCATGGGAGTACTCCAGTGCCGGGGATGCAATGAGGCTACACGCCGCCAGCCTAAAGGCCAAGGACCTAGACGGGGCCCTGGGGTCCTGCTCGTCTACCTCCCTGAGCACCCCCCTGAGGCTGCATCCCCGTTGTACATCTACGAGGACATGGTGGACCTGGTCAGGGGGATGCCCACTTTCAATGAGTGGGGGCTTATGTAGGGCGACCACGGCAGCTCACAGAAGGTCTCCTCTATGTGGTGTTGTCCTTAAGTGAAGGAGACAGCGGCTAGGATTTGAAGGCATTGAAGGAGGAGGATGTCGGTCGGGCGCTGTTGCCCCCTCTCCGTCGGTCCCTGCGTAGCTATGGGGACAATGAAGACAATGCGAACATGCTGCCTGAGGCAGCGTTCCCCAGCCCGCTGACACGATGGAAGAGGTAGAATCCTACCCGCAGGCCGCCCAACTATGAGCAATGGGGGCTCGCATTGCCGAGGCATCACCTACGCCTCCAGCAGCGGAGTCTCTGCTGGGCGGTCCCCCAGCCCCCTAGGAGGGGGAAAACCTGGCCGAACTCACCAGGAAGCGTGACGAGCACCCCTCCAGCAGCGCCAGCAGCGGTGGCGCGTCGTCGGCCGTCGAGAGGAAGAGGAAGTGGGACGCCCTAGACGAGTGAGTGCCTTGGCCCATGCGCCATGTGTCCATAGTCTGCCTTGCCAAAGTGTCCTCCATTCCAGGGCCGGCGTTAGCACTTGGTCGGAGTTTCGGCGGGTGCGTGGGTGCCTTGCATCGCCCCGGCGTCATTCCTGGGTATGCAGACTCCGCCGCACCCGGGCGCAAGAATGTCGCGGCGGCCCCCAGCGCCTCCATAGCACAACAAGGGAGGCCGAATGTCGGGACCGTGATGGCCCAACCCCCAACATCGTCCGTCCAACCCACGCCAGCTCAGCACACGGCGAAGGAGGGGGCACCTCAGCCTCCACCGGCCATCCTTACCCCAGCAACCTAGCGCGAGGCCAGGCATTCCATGGCGCAGCCTCAGGATGCGTCCCCTCTTGGGACCCAGTAGGCCAACGCGGCAACCCCTCCGGTTGCGTCGTGTGAGCCGAGCGCATGGAAGAATTTGGAGCCCCCTGTGGCCCACGCAGAGGACGCCGGGGCCTCCTCGTCCGTGATGACTACAAGCATAGAGGCATTGCCCCCTCACCAGGCCCTCGCGCTTGCAAACTGCGGCACCCTGATGTAGTGCAGGGCATTGGCTGACGCTCAGGTCGCACTCGACCGGCTCAATGCAGACCTTCAGGACGCCAAAGACCGCCTCGCCCGGGAGAGCCTGAAGCTCTCCTCGGGGTGGCGCCAGCTCGACACGACCACCAGTGAGGCCCATGTCTGGGTCGACGCTGCCGTCATGGAGAGAAAGAAGGAAGCCGCTGAGGCTAAGGCGGCTCAGGAAAGCATGCTTGCCGAAGCGGGGTAGGCTGCCAAGCACTATGGCGTGGCGGAAGCTAGCCTGGAGGTGTTCCAAGCTGAACATGCCGTGCAGGCACTGCAATTCTAACAGCGGGAGGAAGACCTCAAGACCAGTGACATTAATCTTGTGGATCATGACTCCGAGCTAACAAAGGTGGCAGCTGAACAAGCCACGGAGCGCACGCGCCTGGAAACGATGCAGCACGGGGTGAACGAGTCCCAAGCAGCTTACGCCGAGCACGTCTCTGAGGCGAACGCCAAGCTGGATGCCAGGAAGAAGAAGATCCAAGCTAGCACCAAAGCGAAGGCAGCAGCGGACCACGCCGCCTTCTCTTCCCTTTAGCTTAGGCCCCACCAAGCGCTGAGCTCCATATGCAAGGACGGGTTCAAGGCTTTTCTCACAGCCCCCAATGATGGCTATGCTGAGCTTTTCCCCAAGCTCATCAGAGAGCTTTAGGGCGCAACCTAGAAGGTGGATGGCATCTTGGACACGGAATGCCACAACCTCTTCTCCATGGCGACGACGTGCGTCTTCAGCCACCTTCTACTCCATGATCCTAGCTTTGGCTTCGGTGAGGTGATAGGCCATGTCCGCGAAGAATCTCACATTAGCCAAGCAGAAGTTGTCAGGAGCCACGTGACCGCTGTCGGTGTCAAAACCGGCAGATCTCAGGTAGGGGGTCCTGAACTGTGCATCTGAAAGTGCAACTATCCCTAGGTGGTTTTGGTAATTCATAACAACATATAGCTCATTGAGCTAATGCTATTCCAAGATGATTATTTCAGGAAAGCTCAATGATTGGCATGGCATGGATGTGAAAGTGGAACCCTCAAAATGCTAAGGACAAAGGATTGGCTCAAGCTCAAAAGCTCCAGACTCTTCATTTTATATTTTAGTGATCCAAGATCACATTGAGTCTTTAGGAAAAGCCAATACTATCAAGGAGGGATGAGGTGTTGCTTAATGAGCCTCTTGCTTCATGTGCTTACTGATATGCTCCAAAACCCTCAACTACTTTCCCATATCCACATATGATCTAAACCCTAAGCCAAACTCGGTCCTACCGATTCTTTCTATCCGGCGCCACCGAGTTTCACTTGTCATAAGCCACTGCCAAACCCTAGCAATTCGGTTCTACCAATAGGGATCTCGGTCTCACCGAGATGGGATTGCAAACTCTCTGTTTCCCTTTCGTAACTTTTCGGTCTCACCGAAAGAGCGAATTGGTCCCACCGAGATTGCAATGTAAATTCAGTGTTTCCTTTTTGTAACTTTTCGGTCTCACCGAAAGAGCAAATCGGTCCCACCGAGTTTGCCTGACCAACTCTCTGGTTAGCTAATTACCAAATTCGGTCTCACCGAGTTTGTGTAATCGGTCTCACCAAGATTACGTTATGCCCAAACCATAACCATATCGGTCCCACCGAGTTGCATGTCAGTCCCACCGAAAATCTCTAACGGTCACTAGGTTTACCTTTTCGGTCCGACCGAGTTTGTTGATTCGGTCCCACCGAGATTGGAAAACTGTGTGTAACGGTTGGATTTTGTGAGGAGGCTATATATACCCCTCCACCTCCTCTTCATTCGTGGAGAGAGCCATCAGAACACATACACAATTCCGACTCATATGTTCTGAGAGAGAACCACCTACTCATGTGTTGAGACCAAGATATTCCATTCCTACCAAATGAATCTTGATCTCTAGCCTTCCCCAAGTTGCTTTCCACTCAAATCTTCTTTCCACCAGATCCAAATACGATGAGAGAGAGTTGAGTGTTGGGGAGACTATCATTTGAAGCACAAGAGCAAGGATTTCATTACCTACACACCATTTGTTACTTCTTGGAGAGTGGTGTCTCCTAGATTGGCTAGGTGTCACTTGGGAGCCTCCGACAAGATTGTGGAGTTGAACCAAGGAGTTTGTAAGGGCAAGGAGATCGCCTACTTCGTGAAGATCTACCGCTAGTGAGGCAAGTCCTTCGTGGGCGATGGCGATGGTGGGATAGACAAGGTTGCTTCTTCGTGGACCCTTTGTGGGTGGTTGCTTCTTCGTGGACCCTTCGTGGGTGGAGCCCTCCGTGGACTCGCGCAACCATTACCCTTTGTGGGTTGAAGTCTCCGTCAACGTGGATGTAGGATAGCACCACCTATCCGAACCACGGGAAAAACATCCGTGTCTCCAATTGCGTTTGAATTCTCCAAACCCTTCCCTTTACATTCTTGCAAGTTGCATGCTTTACTTTCCGCTGCCAATATACTCTTTGCATGCTTGCTTGAATTGTGTGATGATTGCTTGACTTGTCCTCCAATAGCTAAAATCTGCCAAGAACTAAAATTGGGAAAAGGTTAAGTTTTTATTTGGTCAAGTAGTCTAATCACCCCCTCTAGACATACTTTCGATCCTACAGCATCTAAGGATCTGAGGTAACAGGAGGGAGGGGACACGATGTTTACCCTGGTTCGGGCCCTCTTGATGGAGGTAAAACCCTTCATCATGCTTGATTGACTTTGATGAGTATAGGGTTTACAAGAGTTGGTCTACCACGAGATCGTAATGGCTAAACCCTAGATCTCTAGCCTGCATGATTGTGACTGCCCCAACGGACTAAACCCTCTGGTTTATATAGACAACGGAGGGGGCTAGGGTTGTACAGGGTCGGTTTACAGAGAAAGGAATCTTTGTATCCGAACGCCAAGCTTGCCATCCACGCAAAGGAGAATCCCATCCGGATCATATGTCCCCATCGTATCTACTTTTCCAAACACTTTTGACCTTGTTTTGGACTCTAACTTGCATGATTTGAATGGAACTAACCCGGTCTGACGCTGTTTTCAGCAGAATTACCATGGTGTTATTTTTGTGCAGAAACAAAACTTCTCGGAATGACCTCAAAATTCACGAAGAATATTTTCTGGAATATATAAAAAATACTAGCCAAAGAATCAACGTCAAGGGGCCCACACCCTGTCCACGAGGGTGGGGGCGCGCCCCCTATCTCGTGGGCCCCCTGAGGCTCCACCGACCTCAACTCCGACTTTATATATTCACATTCGGGGAGAAAAAATCAAGGAGAAGGATTCATCGCATTTTATGATACGCAGCCGTCGCCAAGCCCTAATCTCTCTCGGGAGGGCTGATCTGGTGTCCGTTCAGGGCTCCGGAGAGGGGAATCCGTCGCCATGATCATCATCAACCTTCCTCCATCACCAGTTTCATGATGCTCTCCATCGTTCGTGAGTAATTCCATCGTAGGCTTGATGGACGGAGATGGGTTGGATAAGATTTATCATGTAATCGAGATAGTTTTGTTAGGGTTTGATCCCTAGTATCCATTATGTTCTGAGATTGATGTTTCTATGACTTTGCCATGCTTAATGCTTGTCACTAGGGCCCGAGTGCCATGATTTCAGATCTGAACATATTATGTTTTCATGAATATATGGGAGTTCTTGATCCTATTTTTCAAGTGAATAGTCACCTACTATGTGTTATGATCCGTTAACCCCGAAGTAACAATAATCGAGACAATTACCGGTGATGACTATAGTTTGAGGAGTTCATGTATTCACTAAGTGCTAATGCTTTGTTCCGGTACTCTATTAAAAGGAGGCCTTAATATCCCTTAGATTCCAATAGGACCCCGCTGCCACGGGAGGGTTGCACAAAAGATGTCATGCAAGTTCTTTTCCATAAGCACGTATGATTATATTCGGAATACATGCCTACATTACATTGATGAACTGTTTCATGAGGAAATCGCATCCGACATAATTATCCATCACTTATCCATTGCCTACAAGCTTTTCAGATATTGATCTTTCCTTACTTACTTTTATGTTGCCACTGTTACAATCATTACACAACCAATACTATTAATTTTGCCACCGCTACCGCTGCTTCCATATTACTTTGCTACTAAATACTTTGCTGCAGATATTAAGTCTTTTAGGTGTGGTTGAATTGACAACTCAACTATTAATACTTGAGAATATTCTTTGGCTCCCGTTGTGTCAAATCAATAAATTTGGGTTGAATACTCTACCCTCGAAAACTGTTGCGATCCCCTATACTCGTGGGTTATCAAGACTATTTTCTGGCGCCGTTGCCGGGGAGCATAGCTCTATTATTTGAGTCACTTGGGATTTATATCTGTTGATCACAATGAAGAACTTGAAAGATGAAAGAACCAAGATTTATCCCTCAACTATGAGGGGAGGCAAGGAACTGCCATCTAGCTCTGCACTTGATTCACCTTCCGTTATGAGTAAACTTGCGACACCTACTCCTGCTATTCATTCTGGTCTGTCGCATGTTATTAATGATGCCACTTCTGCTTTGCATTATGCTTATGATGAAACTACTTCTATTCTTGATAATACTGTTCCACTAGGTGAATTTCTTGATGAACAACTTGCTAGGGTTAGAGAGAATGAAATTATTGAAACCGATAATATTGATGAAAGTGACGATGAAGATTCTCCCCCTAGATATGAATTGCCTGTTGTGCCCGAGGGTTATGTTATGGATAAAGAAACTGCTAGAGACTTTTTAGCTTGTAATGATAGATATGATCTTAAGAAACTGTTAACTAAGCTCAAGAAAAATCTTTGAATGCTAGAATGAAATATGACCCTACTTTTGCTACTTCACCTATCTGTATCTCTAATGAGGATTATGATTTATCTGTCGATCCTGAGTTAATAACTTTGGTTGAATCTGATCCTTTTTTATGGCTATGAATCTGAAACTATTGTGGCACATCTTACAAAATTAAATGATATAGCCACCCTATTCACTAATGATGAGAAAACTCGCTATTACTTTATCCTTAAGTTATTTCCGTTCTCAGTAAAGGATGATGCTAAAATATGGTTTAATTCTCTTGATCCTGGTTATGTGTGTAGTCCCCAGGATATGATTTATTACTTCTCAGCTAAATATTTCCCCGCTCATAAGAAACAAGCTGCCTTAAGGGAAATATAAAATTTTGTGCAAATTGAAGAAGAGAGTCTCCCACAAGCTTGGGGGAGGCTTCTCCGGTTACTTAATGCTTTGCCTGATCATCCTCTGAAGAAAAATGAAATACTTGATATCTTTTGTAATGGACAAACCGATTCTTCTAGAGACCACCTAGATAGTTGTGTTGGTTGTGTTTTCATGGAAAGAACTGTTGATCAAGCTGAATTGCTATTGAACAATATGTTGAGTAATGAAAATGATTGGACATTTCCTGAACCAACTCCTAAGCCAACTCCGAAGAAAAGGGGTATTCTATTTCTCAGTCCAGAAGATATGCAAGAGGCAAAGAAATCTATGAAATAAAAGGTATTAACGCTAAAGATGTTAAGAATTTACCACCTATTGAAGAAATACATGGTCTTGATAACCCGACACAGGTAGTAAAGGTAAATTCTCTCTATAGATTTGATAAGGGTGAAATACCATCTACTAAGTTTGCTAGACAATGCTCGGATGAGTTTGATAATTTTATGGTTAAACAAGAAGACTTCAATGCTTATGTTGGTAGACAGTTGAAATGTAATGCTTATATGATTGAACACTTGAGTGATTATATGTCTAGAGTTAAAGGTGAACTTAAACTTATTACTAAACATGCTTCTATGGTTACGACTCAAGTAGAACAAGTACTTAAAGCTCAGAATGATTTACTCAGTGAATTAAATAATAAGAAAAATGATAATGATGTTAGAGTTGTGACTAGAGGGGGTAAAATGACTCAGGAACCCTTGTATCCTGAGAGCCACCCTAAGAGAATTGAGCAAGATTCTCAGAGAACTAATGTTGATGCACCTAGTTCTTCTAATAAGAACAAAAGGAAAAATGATAGGACTTTGCATGGTTCTAGTGAACCTGTTCCTGACACACCTGAGAATCCCAATGATATTTCTATTTTTGATGCTGAAACACAATCTGGTAATGAACATGAACCTAGTGATAATGTTAATGATGATGTTCTTGTTGATGCTCAACCTAGCAATAACAATGACGTAGAGATTGAACTTGCTGTTGATCTTGATAACCCACAATCAAAGAATCAACGTTGTGATAAGAGAGAGTTTGTTGCTAGGAAGCACGGAAAAGAAAGAGAACCATGGGTTCAGAAACCCATGCCTTTTCCTCCTAAACCATCCAAGAAAAAGGATGATGAGGATTTTGAGAGCTTTGCTGAAATGATTAGACCTATCTTTTTGCGTATGCGTTTGACTGTTATGCTTAAAATGAATCCTTATGCTAAGTACATGAAAGATATTTTTACAAACAAAAGAAAGATACCAGAAGCTGAAATTTCCACCGTGCTTGCTAATTATACTTTTAAGTGTGGAATACCAAAGAGACTAGGAGATCCTAGAGTACCAACTACACCATGCTCCATTAAAAGAAACTATGTTAAAACTGCTTTATGTGATCTTGGAGCTGGTGTTAGTGTTATGCCTCTCTCTTTATATTGTAGACTTGCATTGAATAAGTTGACACCTACTGAAATATCTTTGCAAATGGCTGATAAATCAACTGCTATACCTGTCGGTATTTGTGAGGATGTGCCTGTTATGGTTGCAAACGTTACTATTTTAACGGACTTTGTTATTCTTGATATTCCCGAGGACGATAGTATGTCTATTATTCTTGGTAGACCCTTTTTGAATACTGCAGGGGCTGTTATTAATTGCAACAAAGGCAATGTCACTTTTCATGTTAATGGTAATGATCATACGGTACACTTTCTACGGAAACAACCTCAAGTCCACAGTATTAATTCTATGGGAAAAACTTCAACGATTACTACTGGAGTTTTTGAATTTCCTCTTCCTGCTGTCAAGAAGAACTATGATATTCTTATTGTTGGGGACGTGCATATCCCCGTTGAGGTAACCTAGTGTTATTAAAAAATTCTTCGGTTTCATGTTATTCGAAATGAGTTTGTTAACAAGACTTGATCAACCTTGTTAGTGGATTCCTTTTGATGAGCATGAGATGGATGAAGTTAGGAAGCACAACTCTCTATACCCTCTTTTTACTTTCTATTATTTAGATTAAATAAAGTAAAAATAGTATTTTCTGTCTGTTTTCTAAATTATCCTTGCAATAAAAAAATACCCCTAAAATAAAAGTTCTCCTAATGCCCTAAAAAAATTAGATGATTTTTTGTAGAATGTCTAAGAATTATTGGCACTGAGAACACACCAAGGGGCCTCACCACCTGGCCATGAGGGTCCAGGGCGCCCCCCCCCCTAGGGCGCGCCCCCTACCTTGTGGACCCCACGTGGGCCCCCTCCATTTATTTTTGCACCCACACACTTCGTCTTCCTCCAGAAAAAATCACCCACCAGCTCAAACCCAAGTTCTAGCTCATCTTGCTGTCATTTTTGAAATCCTAGCTCAAAGCTCCATTCACAAAACTGCTTTTGGGGATTGTTCTTTGGTATGTGACTCCTCCAATGGTCCAATTAGTTTTTGTTCTAGTGCTTTATTTATTGCAATTTTTTGCTGCTTAGGTGACCCTGTTCTTGAGCTTGCATGTCAAATTTATGTGGTCAAAAGTAGTTTTAATGCATGAAATGGCCTCTAGGCACTTGTGGGAGTAGTTGCTATTAATCTTGTTGAGTATGATTCACTTTTATTTTGAGTCACTAAAAATTTAGAAATGTTTTAGAGAAAGAAAATGATGAAGAGATTGTTGATGAGCTCTTCGAGACAAAGCTTGAAGGATAAGCAAAGTGAAGAAAATAAGAAGCCCAAATATAATCTCCCTCGCACTACAGAAGTTCGGACGTGTGAATGGCTTTGCGATGAGTTCTTGAGAGTAGCCGGTATATATGAGGACTTTTATTATTTGGCTGAGAATGCAGGCCTCATCGACTTCCTCCGCGACCAGCGCGAATAGTATCTCCTGCTCACTAATATTTTCGTGCAAAATTTTTACTTTCATGCTAAGAAATCACCACCTTTGTGGAATTTCACTTATATGATGAGGTTAAGGAGATGTCACTATATGAGTTTTGTCGGGCCTGTAAGATACCCTTTGCGGGCAGCATAGAGGAACCACATCACAATGATGTGGAGGGGTTTATTTATATGATTGCTGTAGGGGAAACGAGGAAAGTTTCTGATGCAAGAATCACTAGCATAAATTTTCCTGTTTTACGTTACTTTGCAATATTTCCTAGTAGATGCTTAATTGGTCGCGGGAACAGTGGAAACCTTAGTACCCCTGATTGTTATTTTGCGCCATGCCTTGTTTCGTGATACCACTTTCAGTTTAGGAGCTATTGTTGCTAAACGGTTAAATCTGAACCGCACAAAGGGTCCCATCTTTGGAGGCATCTTTGCTTCACGCCTTGCTGCACACTTTAACATACCTATTAGGCATGATGAGAAAGAGGAAAAGTTGCTGCCCGCTATTTTTCTAGATTATAAGAGTATGGTAGCACAGGATTTTATTATTAAGGATAAGAAGAAGATGCTTAAGTATAGATTTATATTTGATAAAAACTACTATGAGATTATTACCTTGCATGCTCCCTCCTTATTTAACATATTTTCAGGCAAGTACCTCGTGTTGCCGGAGGCCGTTCATGCATACCGGAGCCTCACATCAGTGACAGAGCCTGAGCTGGAGCCACCACTTGATCCTTACCATCAGTCTATTTATCAGTGGGACCCGGAGGAGATTGCCAACCAGTGGCACCTAGAGGACACTCCTCCGTACACCAGAGAGGGCAGCTTTGATCCGTGGCCTTAGACCAACTTAGGCCAAAAGCCTAAGCTTGGGGGAGTACGTATTTCTCACCAACATTACATTCATGTTGACACACTCATTCCAGTTGTGGGTGCTCATACTTATTCATTGTATTATCAATGCTAGCTTATTTCCTTTTCCAGCTTTCTTCTTGTGTGTTCGAAAAACCTTAATAAAAACCAAAAAAAATTAGTTGTAGCTTCTAGCTAGTTTATTTTCAATGCTTGTAGTAGTAGTAATTAAAAAGAAAACCCAAAAATATTTCTCGTTCTTATTTTTCTTGTTGGGAGCTTTCCCATGTAAACAATTTTCTTTCTTTCTTTTCTTTGGGGGTCGAGAGGACAAGACCACGATGAAAATGTTGAGTGGCTCTCATATGCATTATTGTTGATCTAACAAAGAGCCCATATTACCTTGTCTTCTCCCTTGTATTAAATGCTTGCAGACTCCAGCTTAGTCCAATGCACATGCACTATTATTATTATCGACACCGTCCAGTCGTGCAAGTGAAAGGCAATAATGACGATATATGATGAACTGATTGAGATAAGAGAAGCTGGTATGAACTCAACATATCTTTTTTGTAAATATGATTAGTTCATCGTTCCTGATTCAGCCTATTATGAATGAAACATGTTGGCAATGACAATTAGAGATTATAGTTTCTCATGCCATACTTAATTAGCTAGGAGTTTATAATGGTTTACCTTGCGTGCCAACATGCTATTAAAATGGTCGTGATGTGGTATGATAGGGTGGTATCCTCCTTTGAACGATTTGAGTGGCTTGACTTGGCACATGCTCACGCATGTAGTTGAAAGAAAATCAACATAGCCTCCACGATATTTATATTCATGGTGAATTATATCCTACTCATGCTTGCACACAATGGTGATTAATTTTAATGCATGTGCATGACTGTTGTCGCTCTCTAGCTGGTCGCTCCCAGTCTCTTTCTAGCCTTCACTTGTACTAAGAGGGAATACTGCTTGTGCATCCACTTCCATAAACCCCAAAAGTTATTCCATATGAGTCCATCATACCTTCCTATATACGGTATCTACCTGCTGTTCCAAGTAAATTTGTATGTGTCAAACTCTAAACCTTCAAATGAAATTCTATTTTTTATGCTCGAATAGCTCCTGTATCAACTAGGGCTATCTATATCTTCCATGCTAGGTGGGTTATTCTCAAGAGGAGTGGACTCCGCTCCTCATTCACGAGAAATGGCTGGTAAACGGGATGCCCAGTCCCATGCTTAAATTAAAATAATTGCAAACAAAACTCCCCTAGGATTGTTGTTAGTTGGAGGCACCCATTGTTTCGGACAAACCATGGATTGATGTTTGTTGGTGGTAGGGGGAGTATAAACTTTACCATTTTGTTTGGGAACAGCCTATAATGTGTGTAGCATGGAAGATATCGAGATGTCTCGGTTGTTATGTTGACAATGAAAGTATGCCACTCAAAATATTATTTATCTCTATTTCAAAATCAAGCTCTGGCACCTCTACAAATCCATGCTTCCCTCTGAGAAGGTCCTATCTATTTACTGTTATGTTGAGTCATCACCCTCTTATTAATAAGCACCAGTTGGAGAGCGCCGATGTCATTTGCATGTATTACTATTAGTTTACATTCAGAATGACTGTGACTGGATCTCTTTTACCATGAATTACAATGTTTAGTCAGTCCTTGATCTTCAGAGGTGCTCTGCATTTACGTTTTGTGGTCTCAGAAAGGGCTAGCGAGATACCATCTTATTATTTCATATTATGATTGTTTTGAGAAAGTGTTGTCATCCGAGATTTACTATTATTGCTCACTAGTTGATTATGCCATTGATATGAGTAAACATGAGACCTAAATGTTATTGTGAATATGGTTAGTTCATAATCTTTACTGAAAACTTGAATGTTGGCTTTACATATTTACAACAACAAGATCAACCAGAGTTTGTAAAAGTTTTTCTTTATCACGTTCAATTTGTCAACTGAATTGCTTGAGGACAAGCAAAGGTTTAAGCTTGGGGAGTTGATACGTCCCCATCGTATCTACTTTTCCAAACACTTTTGACCTTGTTTTGGACTCTAACTTGCATGATTTGAATGGAACTAACCCGGACTGACGTTGTTTTCAGTAGAATTTCCATGGTGTTATTTTTGTGCAGAAACAAAAGTTCTCGGAATGACCTGAAACTTCATGGAGAACATTATTGCAATAGATAAAAAATACTGGCGAAAGAATAAACGTCACGGGTGTCGGTGTCAAAACCGTCGGATCTCGAGTAGGGGGTCCCGAATTCTGCGTCTAGGATCGATGGTAACAAGAGACAGGGGACACGATGTTTACCCAGGTTCGGGCCCTCTCTATGGAGGTAATACCCTACATCATGCTTGATTGATCTTGACGAATATGAGTATTACAAGAGTTGATCTACCACGAGATCGTAATGGCCTAACCCTAGAAGCCTAGCCTGTATGACTATGGTAATGAATATATCCTTTCCGGACTAACCCCTCCGGTTCATATAGACACTAGGGGGATCTAGGGTTTACATAGATTCGGTTGCATAAGAAGCAATCTTCATAGTCGGTCGCCAAGCTTTCCTTCCATGCCTAGGAGAGTCCAATCTAGACACAGGTACAGTTTTCGGCCTTCATGTCTTCATAGCGGTCCAGCCCATGGATAACAGGCCGGACGCCCGAGGACCCCTTAGTCCAGGACTCCCTCAGGAGCCCCTAAACCTGGCTTCAATGACGAGGAGTCCGGCGCGCATATTTTCTTCGGCATTGCAAGGCGGGTTCCCCCTTCTGAACTCACAGTTGATCTTCAGATGTGATGATTGTATCCGTACTTGTATACACAACCGCAGAGGACATAAAATTTTAAGAGTTCAACCCATCGATCACTTTTTGGTAATATGACACCACGCCTGCCCTCCCACTACTCGCGAACCATTTTAGCCGGCCCGTCGCCCCACGTCCCAAGACGTGGCTTTATTGGCGTGTCTCCCTTTTTTAAGGGATTCCTATCAACCCAGACGATGGTAACCGAACCGTCGCTGGTGTACAACTCCTTGGAAACAAGCAAGTTTTTGAGGCCCAAGAGGAGACATTTGATATTTGCAGCCTTTATATCAGGGTACAGACCCGTCTTTTTCTTCTACGCTTGCCTCTACCTTGACCCCTGCAACCCCGAGTTCCAACACCCGGTTTTCGGTCACCACAAGCCCCAATCATGTCCGGATCCAGCCATCAAGACCGGTGGGTAGTTTCTTGATGACCCACAAGTATAGGGGATCTATCATAGTCCTTTCGATAAGTAAGAGTGTCGAACCCAACGAGGAGCAGAAGGAAATGAAAAGCGGTTTTCAGCAAGGTATTCTCCGCAAGCACTGAAATTATAGGTAAGAAATAGTTTTGTGATAAGATAATTTGTAACGAGCAACAAGTAACAAAAGTAAATAAAGTGCAGCAAGGTGGCCCAATCCTTTTTATAGCAAAGGACAAGCCCGGACAAATTATTATATATAGAAAAGCGCTCCTGAGGACAGATGGGAATTATCGTCAAGCTAGGTTTCATTACGATCATATGATTCGCCTTTGGTACTTTGATAATTTGGAATGTGGGTGGACCGGTGCTTGGGTGCTGTCCTTACTTGGACAAGCATCCCACTTATGATTAACCTCTATTGCAAGCATCTGCAACTACAACAAAAGTATTAAGGTAAACCTAACCATAGCATGAAACATGTGGATCCAAATCAGCCCCTTACGAAGCAATGCATAAACTAGGGTTTAAGCTTCTGTCACTCTAGCAACCCATCATCTACTTATTACTTCCCAATGCCTTCCTCTAGGCCCAAATAATGGTGAAGTGTCATGTAGTCGACGTTCACATAACACCACTAGAGGAGAGACAACATACATCTCATCAAAATATCGAACGAATACCAAATTCACATGACTACTAATACCAAGACTTCTCCCATGTTCTCGGGAACAAACGTAACTACTCATAAAGCATATTCATGTTCATAATCAGAGGGGTATTAATATGCATATAGGATCTGAACATATGATCTTCCACCAAATAAACCAACTAGCATCAACTACAAGGAGTAATTAACAGTACTAGCAACCCACAGGTACCAATCCCAGACTTGGAGACAAGAATTGGATACAAGAGATGAACTAGGGTATGAGAGGAGATGGTGTTGGTGAAGATGTTGATGGATATTGACCCCCTCCCGATGAGAGGATCATTGGTGATGACGATGGCGATGATTTCCCCCTCCCGGAGGGAAGTGTCCCCGGCAGAATAGCTCCGCCGGAGCCCTAGATTGATTCCGCCAAGGTTCCGCCTCGTGGCGGCGAAGTCCTATCCAGAAAGCTTGCTTATGATTTTTTCTCATTGAAAGACTCCATATAGCAGAAGATGGGCATCAGAGGGCCACCAGGGGGCCCACGAGGCAGGTAGTGCGCCCAGGGGGTAGGGCGCGCCCCCCACCCTCGTGGCCAGGGTGTTGCACCCTCTGGAACTTCTTGCGCATAGTAATTTTTATATATTCTGAAAATGACTTCCGTGAAGTTTTAGGACTTTTGGAGCTGTGCATAATAGGTCTCTAATATTTGCTCCTTTTCCAGCCCAGAATCCCAGCTGTCGGCATTCTCCCTCTTTATGTAAACCTTGTAAAATAAGAGAGAATAGGCATAAGTATTGTGACATAATGTGTAATAACAACCCATAATGCAATAAATATCGATATAAAAGCACGATGCAAAATGGACGTATTAACTCCCCCAAGCTTAGACCTCGCTCATCCTCAAGCGAAAGCTAAAATCAAAAAATATGTCCACATGTTTAGAGATAGAGGTGTCGATAAAAATAAAATACGGACATGAGGGCATCATGATCATTCTTAGAACAACAACTTATATAATTCTTGTCATATGATCTCTTATGCTAGAGTAACAATTCAATCACAATTTCAAGTATGAATCATAAACTTCATTGAAAACTAACAAACTATAATCTCAGTCATTGGAGCAATTGCAATTTATCATAACATAGGAAAGAGTCAATATAAGAGCTTTTCAGCAAGTCCACATACTCAACTATCATATAGTCTTTCACAATTTCTAACACTCACGCAATACTTATGGGTATGGAGTTTTAATCGGACACAGAGAAAGATAGGGGCTTATAGTTTTGCCTCCCAACGTTTTACCTCAAGGGTAATGTCAACAATAATAGTTCATGAAAACTCACGTCCAATTAGCCATATATACCAGGATCTTTCCAACATGTTGTGCTTGCCAAAAGATAAAATGTAAAAAGGAAGGGTGAAGATCACCATGACTCTTATGTAAGGTAGGAGATAAAAGTAAAAGATAGGCCCTTCGCAGAGGGAAGCAGAGGTTGTCATGCGCTTTTATGGATGGATGCACAAAATCTTAAGGTGAAAGAACACACTTTATATTGCCACTTGTGATGTGGACCTTCCTTATGCAGTCCGTCGCTTTTATTTCTTCCATATCACACGATCGTATAAAGCTTACTTTCTCCCATACTAATAAGTCATAAATATTTGGAGGGCAATTTTTATTGCTTGCACCGATGACAACTAACTTGAGGGATCTTACTTAGTCCATAGGTAGGTATGGTGGACTCTCATTGCAAAACTGGTTTAAGGGTGTTTGGAAGCACAAGTAGTACCTCTACTTGGTGCAAAGAATTTGGCTAGCACGAGGGGGAAAGGCAAGCTCAATCATGTTGGATGATCCATGACAATATAATTTATCTCAGATGTAAGAAAACATAACCCATCATGTTGTCTTCCTTGTCCAATGTCAACTCTTTAGCATGTCATATTTTAATGAGTGCTCGCAATCATAAAAGGTGTCCAAGATAGTGTATTTATATGTGAAGACCTCTCTTTCTTTATTACTTCCTATTAATTGCAACAATGTCCAAAACTATGTTTGTCAACTCTCAACAACTTTTATTCATCATACTCTTTCTATGTGAGCTCATTACTCTTCATCAGACCCATATGATCTCTTTTATTTTCTTTTTATTCTTTCTCTTTTCTTTTATTCACTCAAGATTATGGAAAAATAATCAAGCCTTTGACTCAACACTAATCTTTATTATATATAGCTCACGGACTCGATTGCATAGAAGGATCATAAAGCAAAACTCACAACTAGATCATACTAAAACTTTTATGCTACTAGATCTAGATATTACCAAAAGGATCGAACTAAGAAAAACGGTAAAGATAGAAGTGATGGTGATACGATACCGGGGCACCTCCCCCAAGCTTGGCAGTTGCCAAGGGGAGTGCCCATACCAGATACTCAATTCTTCTTTGTTGGTGGAGAGGGTGGAGTTGTTGATGATGTAGGCTTGTTGTCCCTCTTCCAAGGCATAGGCTCGCCATCATAGATGGATGACCGAGTCTCCTGAATCCTCAAATCTGCAGCCAAACTCATCCTCTTGAATCTATACTCATACTCATAGTTTTGATTTTGCAGGTCATAAATCTGGGCTTGGAGGTGCTGGATTTTCTCGTGAACCTTGAAGAAGGCCCCCCCTAATGTCCTTGGCGTCCAGCTTGTGGTTGTTGGTTAACTCCGTGATCATAATGTGATTGGAGTCAAGTCCACACTCCACCATCTCCTGGCACCTGAGAACTTGTTGCTCCATTGCCTCGAGCCTTGTCTCCATGCTTCCGGTCCTCCTTAGTCCCTCAACATCACGGATGTGCAGCACCCCCTCATGCATCTCATTGGTTTGAGGGTGTTGCAGCACTTCCGTGAGGTAGGGGTTGATGACCTTATCGAAGAACTTGTCCTTGGGGGCGCTTTGAGACGTCATGATGATCTAGATCTGTCAGAAAAACAACTTGAAACAAGAACAGAGGATATTTGCGTGACATCGTGGTCAAAACCTTCGGGAGGTTATATAATGAATTTTTACCGAGAAAAATATGTAATTTGCAAGAAGATGGAGTTCAGAGAGCACACGAGGTGCCCACGAGGCAGGGGGGCGCGCCCAGGGGGGTAGGGCGCGCCCTCCTCCCTCATGGAGCCCTCGTGTCCTTCTCGGACTGCTTCTTATTTTTCTATTTTTCTAAATATTCCAAAACGGAGAAAAATTGCCATTAGAACTGTTTTGGTGTCGGTTTACTTACCGTACCACATACCTATTCCTTTTCGGAGTCTGAAACATTCCGGAAAGTGTCCCTTATGTATTCCTCCGGGGTTACGGTTTCAATAACATTGGTTCCAACATTTATAGGATTACCTGAGATATAATGTTTGATTCTTTGACCGTTCACCACCTTCGGATTTGTGCCTTCGAAGTTGTTGATTTTTATGGCACCGGAACGATAGACCTCCTCATAACGTAAGGACCTTCCCATTTAGAGAGAAGCTTTCCAGCAAAACACTTAAACGAGAGTTGTATAGCAATACATAATCACCTACATTAAACTCATGCTTTTGTATCCTTTTGTCATGCCATCTTTTAACCTTTTCTTTAAACAATTTGGCATTCTCATAGTCTTGGGTTCTCCATTCATCAAGTGAGCTAATGTCAAGTAACCTTTTCTCACCGGCAATTTTGGAATCATAATTGAGCTCTTTAATAGCCCAGTAAGCCTTATGTTCTAGTTCGAGAGGTAAGTGACATGCTTGTCCATAAACTATTTTATACGGAGACATACCCATAGGATTTTTATATGCAGTTCTATAGGCCCATAATGCACCATCAAGTTTCTTGGACCAATTCTTTCTAGATCTATTAATAGTCTTTTGCAAAATTAATTTGAGTTCTCTATTACTCAATTCTACTTGACCACTAGACTATGTGTGATAAGGAGATGAAATTCTATGATTAACATCATACTTAGCAAGCATTTTATGGAAAGCACCATGAATAAAATGTGAAACACCGTCAGTCATTAGAAATCTAGGGACTCCAAACCTCTGAAATATAACTACTTTAAGCATCTTAATAGAGGTCTTATGATCAGCACTACTAGTTGGAATAGCTTCTACCCACTTAGTAACGTAATCAACAGCAACTAAAATATGCTAAAATATGTGTATATCCATTAGAGAAAGGAAACGGCCCCATATAATCAAAGCCCCAAACATCAAACGGTTCAATAACAAGTGAATAATTCATAGGCATTTCTTGACGTCTACTAATATTACCAATTCTTTGACATTCATCACAAGATAAGACAAACATATGGGCATCCTTGAAGAGAGTAGGCCAATAAAAAACGGATTACAATACCTTATGTACAGTTCTATCTCCAGCGTGGTGTCCTCCATAAGGTTCGGAGTGACACTTGCATAGGATCCATTCCTGTTCATGCTCAGGTACACAACGTCTAATAACACCATCTACTCCTTTATAAATACGTGGGTCATCCCAAAAGTAATGTCTTAAATCATAGAAAAACTTTTCTTTTGCTGGTATGTGAAACCAGGTGGTATAAACTTAGCAACAATGTAATTAGCATAATCACCATACCATGGAGAAGTGTGAGAAGCATTTATGACATTTAATTGTTCATCAGGAAAGCTATCATCAATAGGCAGTGGGTCATCAAGAACATTTTCTAACCTAGACAAGTTGTCTGCAACGGGGTTCTCAGCTCCCTTTCTATCAATAATATGTAGATCAAATTCTTGTAGCAAGAGAACCCATCTAATAAGTCTAGGTTTAGCATCTTTCTTTTCCATAATATATTTAATAGTAGCATGATCTGTGTGAATAGTTACTTTAGAATCAACAATATAAGGTCTGAACTTATCACAAGCAAATACAACTGCTAAAAATTCTTTTTTAGTAGTGGCATAATTTCTCTGAGCATTGTCTAGAATTTTACTAGCATATTAAATAACATTTAATTTCGTATCAACTCTTTGCCCTAGAACAGCACCTACAACATAGTCACTAGCATCACACATAATTTCAAAAGGTAAATTCCAGTCAGGTGGCTGAACAATAGGTGCAGAGATTAATGCTTTCTTAAGTATTTCAAAGGCTTCTACACAATCATCATCAAAGACGAATGTTATATCTTTTTGTAATAAATTTGTCAGAGGCCGAGAAATTTTTTAGAAGTCCTTAATGAACCTCCTATAAAAACTGGCATGACCAAGGAAACTTCTTATACCTTTGATGTCCTTGGGAAACAGCATCTTTTCAATAGCATCAACTTTAGCTTTATCAACTTCAATGCCTCTTTTAGAAATTTTGTGCCCCAAGACAATACCTTCATTAACCATAAAGTGGCATTTCTCCCAATTCAAGACAAGGTTAGTTTCTTCACATCTCTGCAAAACTCGATCAAGGTTGCTTAAGCAATCATCAAAAGAGGATCCATAAACGGAGAAACCATCCACGAATACCTCACATATCTTTTCATAAAAATCAAAAAATATAGCCATCATGCATCTTTGAAAGGTAGCAGGTGCATTACATAAACCAAAAGGCATACGTCTATAACCCAAAGTACGGAAAGGGCAAGTAAAAGTGGTCTTAGATTGATCATCAGCTGACACAGGTATTTGAGAGAAACCAGAATAACCATCTAGAAAGAAAAAAATGTGTATGTTTGGATAATCTTTCTAGCATTTGATCAATAAAAGGTTAGGCGTAATGATCTTTTTAGTAGCCTTATTTAATTTGCAGAAATCATTTACCATCCTATAACTTGTAATAATTCTTTGTGGAATCCATTCATCTTTATCATTAGGAATGACAGTAATACCTCCCTTCTTAGGAACACAATGGAAAAGACTTACCCACCGACTTTCAGCAATGGGATAAATTATACCCGCCTCAAGGAGCTTTAGTATTTCTTTTCTTGCCACTTCTTTCATCTTAGGATTCATTCGTCGTTGGTGATCAATAACTGGTTTGGCATCTTTTTCCAAATTTATTTTGTGTTGACATAGAGTGGGACTAATGCCCTTAAGATCATCAAGAGTATATCCAATAGCGGCACGGTGCTTCTTCAGAGTTTTCAATAATTTTTCTTTCTCCTTCTCTGAAAGGTTAGCACTAATAATAACAGGATATATCTTCTTTTCATCAAGATAAGCATATTTAAGAGTATCAGGCAATGGTTTAAGCTCAAACACGGGATCACCCTTGGGTGGAGGAGGATCCCCTAAAATTTCAACAGGCAAGTTGTGTTTTAGAATAGGTCCCTGTTTAAAGAACACTTCATCTATTTCCCTTCTTTCGTTCATATACATATCATTTTCATGGTTTAGCAAATATTGTTCTAAAGGATCACTAGGAGGTACGGCAATAGAAGCAAGACCAATAATTTCATCTTTACTAGGCAATTCTTCTTCACGGTGTTGTCTACGAAATTTAGAAAATTTGAACTCATGAGACATATCATGTAATAACATCCTTTTTGCAGTCTATCCTAGCATTAACAGTGTTTAAGAAGGGTCTACCAAATATAATGGGACAAAAGCTATCTTGTTGGGAACCAAGAACAAGAAAATCAGCAGGATATTTAGTTTTCCCACACAAGACTTCAACATCTCTAACAATTCCCATTGGTGAAATAGTATCTATATTGGCAAGTTTAATGGTGACATCAATTTCTTCTAACTTAGGAGGAGCAATATCATGCATAATTTCTTTGTATAAGTCAATAGGTATTGCACTAGCACTAGCACCCATATCACACAAGCCATGATAACAATGATCTCCTATTTTAACAGAAATAACAGGCATGCCTACCACAGGTCTATGTTTATCTTTAGCACAAGGTTTAGCAATTCTAGCAGTTTCATCACAGAAATAAATAACATGCCCATCAATATTATCAGCCAAGAGATCCTTAACAATAGCAATATTAGGTTGAACTTTAACTTTCTCAGGAGGTGTATAGGTTCTAATATTGCTTTTACGAACCATAGTTGAAGCTTTAACATGATCTTTTATCCTAATAGGAAAAGGTGGTTTCTCAACATAAGCAGTAGGAATAATAGGATCATTATAAGTGAAAGTCTTTTCTTAAACTTTAATAGGTGCGGCTACTTTTACTTCAATGGGGGATGATATTTAAACCACTTCTCCTTAGGGAGATCAAAATGAGTAGCAAAAGATTCACAGAAAGAAGCTACTATCTCAGAGTCGAGTCCATATTTAGTGCTAAATTTATGGAAAACATCGGTATCCATAAAAGATTTAACACAATCAAACATAGGTGTCATACCTGACTCCTTACCTCATCAAGATTCCAATCTTCAGAGTTGCGTTTAATTCTTTCCAATAAATCCCATTTGAATTCAATAGTCTTCATCATAAAAGAGCCAACACAAGAAGTATCGAGCATGGTGCGGTTGTTATCAGAAAGCCGAGCATAAAAATTTGAATAATCATTTCTCTTGAGAGCTCATGATTGGGGCATGAATATAACATTGACTTAAGCCTCCCCAAGCTTGAGCGATGCTTTCTCCTTCGTGAGGCCAAAAACTACATATATAATTACGATCATGATGAATAAGATGCATAGGATAAAACTTCTGATGAAATTCCAATTTCAATCGTTTGTGGTTCCATGATCCCATATCATCACATAGCCTATACCATGTCAATGCGTCTCCCTCCAAAGATAAAGGGAATACCTTCTTCTTGATAACATCATCAGGCATACCTGCAAGCTTAAATAATCCACAAACTTCATCCTCATATATTAGGTGCTCATCAGGATGTAATGTTCCATCTCCTGCAAAAGGATTAGCTAGCAGTTTTTCTATCATACCCGAAGGAATTTCAAAGCAGACATTTTCATTTTCAGTAGGTTGAGTAGGTTGAGGAGAAACTCTTTGTTCGACTGGTCGGGGTGAAGATACCCCGAACAAGCCCCTTAGAGAATTACTTTCCGTAGTAACAAGTGATAGTAAATTTCAGCACACTATATAAATTTTTCCTTGTCAAATTCCACCTACCAAAGGTGCTTCACTCCCGACAACGGCGCCAGAAAAGAGTCTTGATGACCCACAAGTATAGGGGATCTATCATAGTCCTTTCGATAAGTAAGAGTGTCGAACCCAACGAGGAGAAGAACGAAATGATGAGCGGTTTTCAGCAAGGTATTCTCTGCAAGCACTGAAATTAGAGGTAACAGATAGTTTTGTGATAAGATAATTTGTAACGAGAAACAAGTAACAAAAGTAAATAAAGTGCAGCAAGGTGGCCCAATCCTTTTTGTAGCAAAGGACAAGCCTGGACAAATTCTTATATAGAGAAAAGCGTTCCTGATGACACATGGGAATTATCGTCAAGCTAGGTTTCATTACGATCATATGATTCGCGTTTGGTACTTTGATAATTTGGTATGTGGGTGGACCAGTGCTTGGGTGCTGTCCTTACTTGGACAAGCATCCCACTTATGATTAACCTCTATTGCAAGCATCCGCAGCTAGAACAAAAGTATTAAGGTAAACGTAACCATAGCATGAAACATGTGGATCCAAATCAGCCCCTTACGAAGCAATGCATAAACTAGGGTTTAAGCTTTTGTCACTCTAACAACCCATCATCTACTTATTACTTCCCAATGCCTTCCTCTAGGCCCAAATAATGATGAAGTTTCATGTAGTCGATGTTCACATAACACCACTAGAGGAGAGACAACATACATCTCATCAAAATATCGAACAAATACCAAATTCACATGACTACTAATAGCAATACTTCTCCCATGTCCTCAGGAACAAACGTAACTACTCATAAAGCATATTCATGTTCATAATCAGAGGGGTATTAATAAGCATATATGATCTGAACATATGATCTTCCACCAAATAAACCAACTAGCATCAACTACAAGGAGTAATCAACACTAGTGGCAACCCACAAGTACCTGTCCCAGACTTGGAGACAAGAATTGGATACAAGAGATGAACTAGGGTTTGAGAGGAGATGGTGCTGGTGAAGATGTTGATGGAGATTGACCCCCTCCCGATGAGAGGATCGTTGGTGATGACGATGGCGATGATTTCCCCCTCCCGGAGGGAAGTGTCCCCGGTAGAACAGCTCCGCTGGAGCCCTAGATTGATTCCGCCAAGGTTCCGCCTCGTGGCGGCGGAGTCTCGTCCCGAAAGCTTGCTTATGATTTTTTTCTCACCGGAAGACTCCATATAGTAGAAGATGGGCATTGAATGGCCACCAGGGGGCCCACGAGGCAAGGGGCGCGCCCCCCACCCTCGTGGCCAGGGTGTGGCCCCCCTCTGGAACTTCTTGCGCTCAGTATTTTTTATATATTCTAAAAATGACTTCCGTGAAGTTTCAGGACTTTTGGAGCTGTACATAATAGGTCTCTAATATTTGCTCCTTTTCTATCCCAGAATCCCAGCTGCCGGCATTCTCCCTCTTTATGTAAACCTTGTAAAATAAGAGAGAATAGGCATAAGTATTGTGATATAATGTGTAATAACAGGCCATAATGCAATAAATATCGATATAAAAGCATGATGCAACATGGACGTATCACTTCTTCTATCACCGAGGAAGATATCGCAAAGCTTCGGGCGGCGAGATACCTGACAGCAGCAATACGTCATCGGCTTCCTGTCGAGGGGCAGGTTATTCCCACCCCCAGATTCGGTGAGATGGTCGTGTTCGTGTCCTACTTCCTCCGCGGGTTAGGGTTCGCACTTAACTCCTTCGTCCGAGGGCTCATTTTCTATTACGGGCTAGATTTTCATGATCTGGCCCCGGACTATATTCTTCTTATCTCGGCATTCATCGTCACGTGCGAAGCCTTCCTCCGGACTACTCCACACTTCGGCTTGTGGCTCAAGACCTTCGATGTAAAGCCGCAAGTGGTAGAGGGAGAGGAGGCCGAGTGCGGCGGCGCTACAGTGAGAAAGCTTGCTTTGCGTCGTTTGGCTAAAAGGATCCTTCGCCAAGTCTTCCGATCTGTGGTAGTAGTGGTGTTTCTATATTACCAAGCCCCGCAGCTCCAAGTAGGCAACTGCGCCCGCATTGCGATCCAGCCCCCCCCCCAACTCAGCTTGCATCGTGGATTAATAAGGGGCTAGATTGGGGATCAATGAGTGATGTGCGAACTCTGCAGAGTCGCATCCGAAGCCTCATTGAGAGGGAGATTGAGATAGCCAATGTCATTCAAGTAATGTTAGTTCATCAAACCCTGCCGTGCCAGCGACGGCCTCTCCACCTATGGGAGTTCAATCCAGAAGGGTCGCGGACTCTTCAGCACTTCTTCGGCACAACGCACGAAGGAATGTGGAGATTATTCTTTGGGTAACGAAGGAAATGGCCGGACACCACTGAAGATGTCGGCCTAGACTGTAACCATCTGGATACTCCGGTAAGTATCCGTTTATTGAATACCTTATAGTTAGATACCCAGTGGCAAGATACCAACAGTATCATCCTTTTTCAGGGCTGGATAAAGAAGGTGGAATTGATTAGGTGTCCGGCTCCCCTTCCCGAAGACTCAACTACTCCTGTGTTAACAAGTATGTTCGCCTCGGCGTCATACCAGGCACCGGCAGGGGAGGGCGAGAAGGCCCAAGATGACCTTGGTTCCGGAGGTAAGTCGGGCACTGAGTCCGGAGAAATCGACCTTTCCTCGCCCGAAGACGGAGGCGAAAAAGGAACCAGTATCCCTTCTCCATGCAGGAGAAAAAGGGTCGCCTCTGAAGATTGGGAAGGGCGGTCTTCCAAGAAGGGCAAGATGCCACCGTCGAGCGCCCTGGGTTTGGAAAGTGACGCCGTTAAACAGCTCCAACAAGGGGACAAGCCCTCGGCCAAACCATAAGAGAATCCAGAGTACTTCGATAGCGTCCCGCCCCGTTGCTGTTATCGAAGATATACGTAACGCATTCATGCATTTTTACAGGTCGGCACAGAGTTTTTCTGGGCGCTCCTCTTCTTCGGGGAGTCTCCTCCTAGAGATGATGGAGAGCGAGACGCCTCCTCCAACCTCCTCGCCCAACAAGGCGGATGACTCTGAAGTGTCATCGCAGAGGGTCCCTTTTGACCAACAAGTTAAGCAGGGGACAGAAGAGGCAGTACCCGAAGGTGGAGCGCCGACCATCCGGGATTCCAGGGCTGATGATAACAAAGGTCCCGGACTGGCTAGTTCGCAGCCGACAGTGGTTCTGGAGACGGGTGAACAGATTCCTTCAAAGGATGATTGTGCTCCTAGAGTAGGTTCGGGAAACCCGGAGACTCCGGGTATATTGCGGGACATGTTGCGGAAAGCGTCTGTCTCGGGGGAATAGTGTACCTTGATGGGTACAGTGATTGAGAAGATTTCGTCCGTGAAGAGCAGATTAAATGAAGCCTTCAGCAGCCTACTGAAGGGCTTCAAGGTTTGTGACATAATGTTTTCAGCTACGTTTCATTTGCAAAGATGCGCCTGTGTATAGGTAGTAGCCCCTGATACTCGGGTTGGCTTCCACTTGGAAGCAAACGGAGGATCGAAAAGGATCATTTGAGGACTAACCTGATGAACTTTGAACACAGGCTGCTTCCCCCTTGGCCACTTCCTGGACTATGGAGATTGCTGATTTGCAGTGGAAGCTTGATGTGGTAGGGGATGATCTTGCTTTAACCATTATGCGTATGCACGAGTCACAAGGTATGTATTCGGGGCAATCCTCATACATTTTTGTGGTATAAGCATGATGCTCAGATTTGGCTGCAGATGGTGCTGCCGCCGTTGAAGTTCTAAGAGCGGAGCTGGCCCGGGCCAAGGAGAAGGCCCGGCGTAGCAATGCTACTGCCGAAAAGGCATCGGCTGAATTAAAAGCTGAACAAGATGCACGGCGCCAAGATGAGGAGAAGATATCCACGACGACGCTCGAACTGGAGAATGCTACCGGCCGCTGTGAATTTCTAGAGAAGGAGAGTAAAGCCTTAACGGCTGATCTATACAAGGCCTTACAAGAGGCGAGAGAAGCGCGGTCGGAATGCAGAGCAGCCCGTGAGGAGGTTCGACAGGCGAGGGAGATTGCAGCTGGAAAGCCCTTTCTGCTACAAACTAAGTTCGGTGACCCAAACTATGCCCAGCTTAACCAAGTATGGAGTTCTTCGGACGAGTTCTTGGACTTGCCGAAGAGTTCTGCCAATGCGGTGCAGTATTACCAAGCGTGAGATGGATATGCAATGGAGAAGCTTTTTTGGTCGTAGTTTGGGCCATCAAAGCACCCTCTGTTGCTCAATGAACAGATGTCCCAATGGGCCGAACTTCATAGGATATCCGGCGCTGCCATGAAGGATGCCGTAATCCGGTTGTGGCCAACCGAGCCTGTTCCAAATAGCTATTTTCAGTTTGGTGCAAAGACTTGTTGACGCGGTACCGCGTATCCATGCTGTGAAGCGGTCAACGTGCATTGAGGGTGCACGGATGGCTTTTGCCCGAGTCAAGACGTTCTGGGGAAAAATGAAGGCCATCGATGTTGCGATGAATGGGTCCATCCAAAGGCAAGGACCGTCCAGAACAGGAGCATTATTTTGATGATGTCCTAGAGGCCGCCCGCTTTTATAGAGGGTCAGTGCTCAAAAGACATAATGTTTGAGTGAGGTGTATGAAAATTGTAAAAGACAGTTTTATAGTTAATCTATTTATGTTTTTCTTGAAATCTTAAATTCCTCCTATGCGGTCGTTTTGATATAATCTGAAAGTTTTCCAGTCATCGGCTTCAGCCCCCTCGTAGGAAGTACGGGGGTGTTAGGAAAAGCATTTAATCACTTTTTATCCAACGTCTTGGTCCATGAAGGAGGTGATAATGCGGTTAACCAGGCAATCAGACTATAAGGTGTTAACACTTTCACTTAGCCATAGGAGTTTTATGGTGGGGTTACGACATAGCCCCTGGTATGTATGCGGCGTATGGTGCCTTACATATTTGATCTGAAAAAGATCCCTCGTGTGACAAGGAGAATCGCTAAAGATTCCAATAAGTCGTCAAGTGGTTGACCAGCTCACGCCGCATCATGACAGTCGGTTTTCGGCTTTCTCTACTGAGGTGCTCGTCCGGTTTAGACCAGGGCACAATCGCAGGAGCCGGGCAACCCAACTATTGACCCAAGACAATGATTCGGAGCTGATGCATATAAGGCCAAACTTGTGATGCCAAAGTATGCTATAGAGCTGTTCGGACTTTTACTGGAAACTCATTGGTTCCCACACCGAGCCCCTGGCAGGTTATGCCAAGGTATTTCTGTGAAATACCTGTAGGAGCCATATTTGTCGGGAAGACAATACGGATGATTAGTTCGTATATTTTTGACTGGTAACTGAGCGATATGCCAGTGATTACTTATGATATATATATAAGCCATCTGCCCGTCTATTTGACATGCTCGGAGTTGGAGGCGGAGGAACAGGCATAGTACAGGCTCAAGAAATAGGGAGTGTGGTCTACAAAAAGTTATTTTGGACCTCCTGTCGCACGTCTGCGCCGCTAGTCCTCAGTGGGGGGAATCCTTGATGGAAATAGCCCCATGGGTGAGTGTACAGATCCGGACTCCAATAGAGCTAGTTTCAGATGTTTATCATGTCTGTCACCTGTTTTTAAAGGATAGCGGAGGAAGAAATAAAAAAAAAGTAATAAAAGAAAGCTACTGGAGTGCTTGCAGGCTTGTCCGTATTGTGCTTCCGCCAATGCCCATGATATCTTGAGTGTGTAATGATGTATGCACGGTACAAATTTTGTATGTGTGTGGAGTGGGCGGCGGAAGCCGGGTTGCTATTTCTGTTCTAGGAGTAGATGATCCTCGAGTGGAGATTGCTTCTGACCCCCGGTGTTTCATTGGTGAACCTTTCCGTCATCCCTGTCACTTGGCGGCCTCCTCCCCCTGTGTTCGGCGATGAGCTTGCCGGCCTGTATAAATACCCAGCAGTTTCTATTGGTATGATTAGCTGGTTTATCAGGGTGTCCATGAATCTGGCATGGTCGGCCCAATATCTTGTCCAGGTTGGATGGTTCGTCTCGATTTGCCTTGAATGGCTTCTTCCACTGACCGGGCATGGGGCATGGGGTTGCTGAATCTGGCGTTGACCGCCATGTCGCCTGATCTTTCATTGTCATTGCGACTGTTGTTTTTGCTTCCTCATGGCTTGCCGTTTCCGTCTTGGATTTCGGAGGTGCCCTAGTTGCTGGCGTTATTGCTTCTAAGAGCGAGCGAGTTATCTTCTCCCGCGAAAAAGCGGGTCATCAGAGTAGTGAGGGCTGTCATGGATTTAGGTCCTTCTTGGCCGAGGTGGCGTGCAAGTCATTCGTCTCGGACGCCGTGTCTGACAGCCGCAAGGGCTTCCACGTCCGGACAGTCGACGATTTGGTTCTTTTTGACTTAGAAACGAGTCCAGAGCTCCCTGGATGATTCTCCGGGCTGTTGGACAATTCGACTTAGGTCATAGGCATCCGGTGGCCGGACATATGTTCCTTGGAAGTTATCGAGGAAGCCCTCTTCCAAGTCCTCCCAGCTGCCTACGGAATTTTCAGGCAGGCTGTTTAACCAGTACCGAGCTGGCCCTTTTAGTTTTAGTGGGAAGTTTTTAATGGTGTGGAGGTCGTCCCCACAGGGCATATGGATGTGGAGGATGAAATCTTCTATCCATAATGCGGGATCGGTTGCCCCGTCGTATGATTCAATATTGACGGGTTTGAATCCTTCGGGGATTTCATGATCCATTACTTCATCAGTGAAGCAAACCGGGTGTGCAGCACCTCTATGCTGGGCCACACTGCGACATAAATCCGAAGGAGTCCCTTTGCGATTTTCGGCTCGGGCATGGCGAGGTTTGACACCTCCGAATAGGTAGCCGTCGTCGCGTGTTGAAGCATGCTTTCACGATCCGTAGATCGGTCTTGCGTGTCCTGCTCTATTGTCCAAGTCTCTCTACGGGTCGTCTGGGTAACCGTGACCTGCGTTGTTCCTGCCTTTACGGTGGGGTGGGGCGGTCTGGTGTTCGGCTTGAGTTGCCACTTTATCCGGACAGAGTTGCTGGCGACCTGCCGCATTGTGTGACGATGGTATGGGCTCCAACGCCCCTTCATCGGACTGGTATATCAATCTGTGCTTTGGGTAGCCTTTGGCTAGGCTACTAAGGCCATATTCTTCGGTGACCAGGACTTCGGTCCATCTGTCATTGAGTAGGTCCTGGTCAGCTTGAAGCTGCTGTTGCTTCTTTTTCAGGCTCCTTGCCGTAGCTGTCAGCCTACGCTTGAAGCGCTCCTGTTCAAGGGGCTCTTCGGGTATGATGAAGTCTTCGTTCCCGAGGCTTACTTCATCTTCGGAGAGCGGAAGGTAGTTTTTGTCCTCCGAACCGTCGCTGGGCAGGGCCTGTTCGTCGGGGCTGGCTTGCCCGTTTTCCTGTTCCTCCTTCTTGGGTGTTGCTCCCACAGGGTCTTCATTGCTTTCAGCGCCGTCCGGAGTACTATTTTCTCCAGTGCCATTATTGTTGCAGCGTGACTTGGGGCGGCGTTTGGGGCGCCAGAAGTTACACTGTGACTCAGGAGTTTTAACTGGATCTCCCTTGTTTTGCTGTGAGGATTTTTAAGTGTATCGATCATGTACACGGCATGTGAAGGGGTGGCCGTCTCGCGCCTGATGACTGGCGGGTCTTGGCCTTGCTCCTTATCGGCATCATCGTCTATACCGTCAATGTCTACGGAGCTAGAAGCGGGCATGTCGATTAAGTCCTCAACAGTGGCTATGAAGTGGGTGGCGGGTGGGAAGCGAAATTCTCCATTATCAGCCTCTAGCTCGAACCGGACATAGTTCGGCCGTGAGTCCCCCATCGGGGACAAGTTTTTCAACAAAATCAGCATGTTGCCAAAGGGCGAGTGCTCAAAGACATCTGCGGTGCTGAACTCGATGATTGATAACCGACCCAACTCGGTGTCCGAGGGCACGCAAGGTTCGGAACTTATAGCAGGAAACGAGTCCGAAATTCTGTTGACGCTGATATTGCATGGTGTTGAGTTTGCGTGCGGCTCCAACACTGCGGACTCTGTGGCTTCGGATGGTACAAACTGCTCCGGATCTAAGGTCGTAGCTGTTACCGGAACCATCTCCAGAACCTGGTCCGATGACCGATTTAGGTCATGTTCATCAGAGCGAGGGGGAGCGATCGCCGCGGTCTCAAATCCATTGAAGATCAAGTCACCACGGATATCCACGACATAGTTCAAGCTTCCAAATCTGACCTGATGGCCAGGGGCATAGCTACCAATCTACTCTGGATGGCCAAGCGAGTTGGCCCGTAGTACGAAGCTGCCGAATACGAAAATCTATCCGGGAAGGAAGGTTTCTCCTTGGATAGCGCCACTATAGACGATCGGAGGGGCCATCGAACCTCTCGTTGATAGCACAGTGGAACTCTCAATGTAAGCACCAATGTCGGTGTCAAAACCGGCGAATCTTAGGTAGGGGGTCCCGAACTGTGCGTCTAGGATCGATAGTAACAGGAGACGGGGGACACGATGTTTACCCAGGTCCGGGCCCTCTCTATGGAGGTAATACCCTACGTCCTGCTTGATTGATCTTGATGAATATGAGTATTACAAGAGTTGATCTACCACGAGGTCGTAATGGCTAAACCCTAGAAGCCTAGCATGTATGACTATGGTAATGAATATATCCTTTCCGGACTAACCCCTCTGGTTTATATAGTCACCGGGGGGATCTAGGGTTTACATAGAGTCGGTTACATAAGAAGAAATCTTCATAGTCGGTTGCCAAGCTTGCGTTCCACGCCAAGGAGAGTCCAATCCGGACACAGGTATAGTCTTCGGCCTTCATGTCTTCACAGCCCATCAGTCCGGCCCATGGATAACAGGCCGGACGCCCGAGGACCCCTTAGTCCAGGACTCCCTCAACGGGGCCCACACTCTGTCCACGAGGGTGGGGGTGCTCCCAACCCCCTGGGGCACGCCCCCTGTCTCGTGGGCCCCCTGAGGCACCACCGACCACAACTCCGACTCTGTATATTCACGTTTGAGGAGAAAAAAATCAAGGAGAAGGATTAATCGTGTTTTCCGATACGGAGCCGCCGCCAAGCCCTAATCTCTCTCGAGAGGGCTGATCTGGAGTCCGCTCGGGGCTCCGGAGAGGGGAATCCATCGCCATCATCATCATCAACCTTCCTCCATCACCAATTCATGATGCTCACCGCAGTGCATGAGTAATTCCATCGTAGGCTTGATGGACGGTGATGGGTTGGATGAGATTTATCATGTAACCGAGTTAGTTTTGTTAGGGTTTGATCCCTAGTATCCATTATGTTCTGAGATTGATGTTGCTATGACTTTTCCATGCTTAATGCTTGTCACTAGGGACCGAGTACCATGATTTCATATTTGAACCTGTTATGTTTTCATGAATATATCTGAGTTCTTGATCCTATTTTGCAAGTCAATAGTCACCTACTATGTTTTATGATCCGTTAACCCCGAAGTGACAATAATTAGGACAATTACCGGTGATGACTATAGTTTGAGGAGTTCATGTATTCACTAAGTGCTAATGCTTTGTTTCGATACTCTATTAAAAGGAGGCCTTAATATCCCTTAGTTTCCAATAGGACCCCACTGCCACGGGAGGGTAGGACAAAAGATGTCATGCAATTTCTTTTCCATAAGCACGTATGATTATATTCGGAATACATGCCTAAATTACATTGATGAACTGGAGCTAGTTCGGTGTCACCCTATGTTATAACTGTTGCATGAGGAATCACATCCGACATAATTATCCATCACCGATCCATTGCCTATGAGCTTTTCACATATTGATCTTTGCTTAGTTACTTTTCCGTTGCCACTATTACAATCACTACAAAACCAATACTATTACTTTTCCACCGTTACCGATGCTTCCATATTACTTTGCTACTAAATACTTTGCAACGGATATTAAGTCTTTCAGGTGCGGTTGAATTGACAACTCAACTGTTAATACTTGAGAATATTATTTGGCTCCCCTTGTGTCGAATTAATAAATTTGGGTTGAATACTATATCCTCGAAAACTGTTGCGAGCCCCTATACTTGTGGGTTATCACCGGACACGGGGAAAAGCCTTCTGTCTTGTATTTTCGTAGCCCACTAGTCCAGCCCATATCACCTAGCCCCGATGCCCGAGGACCCCCTAATCCAGGATCCCTCAGTAGCCCTTGGAACAGGCTTCAATGACGATGTGTCCGGCGTGCAGATTGTCTTCGGCATTGCATGGCGAGTTCCTCCTCCAAATAATTTAACAATCACAACCTCACTACCACAAGGGCGATAACACGATATGTCTTCACTGATAGTTTTTGCTGGCGAGACGTTTACGTCTGGCCTCTTTATTATTTCGAATCGCTTTTCAATCTCCCATTTTGTGTTTTGAGATATAGCCTCTAGTGGCACGTCTTGTCAAAATAAAGATCGTGTCCTCTTATCACGGGATTCTCATCAATACGGGCTTGGGTAATCCAATCATGTCGTTCACGCGACCCTTGGGAATAGGCGAGTTTTAAGGCTCGTGGGGGACACTCTATATTCACCGCCTCTATAAGGAGATAAGAATCCACCTTTTCACCCCACGCCTTCTTCTTCCTCAGCCCATCCGCCCTCGAGCTCCAATGCCCAAGCTTCAATCCCTACCGTCCCCAGAAAACACTCTACCAATGTCCAGATCTGGAACGTAGGGCAAGTGGATGGCCTCCTCCGTCACAGAGGAGAACATCAAGGAGCTCCGAGAAGTAGGGTATTTAGCCAAGGAAATCGCCCACCGGCTTCCGGCCAAGAAGCAGATAGTCCCTACTCCGGAGCCCCATGAGAGAGTAGTATTTATTCCTCATTTCCTTCGCAGATTAGGGTTTCCCCTCCATCCTTTCGTCTATGGCCTTATGTTTTACTACAGGTTAGATTTCCATGATCTAGCCCCGAATTCCTTTCTCAACATTTCGGTGTTCATCGTCGTGTGTGAGGCATTCCTCCGCATCCCACTTCGGCCTATGGCTCAAGGTCTTCAATGTGAAGCCAAAAGTGGTGGATGGTTAACACGCGGAGTGCGGTGCCGCCATGGTGAGCAAGCTCCCCAAAGTCACTTGGCCCAAAGGCACCTTCGTGGAGACCGTGAAGGGTGGCAGCAGGAGTGGTTCTACATCACAGAACCCCGTGACTCAACATGGGCAGCTCCTCCCGAATTCAAGTCCGGGACTCCACTGCGTCTGACATCCTGGCTCAACAAGGGCCTGGACTGGGTGTCGTTCGACGAGGTGACGATGTTGCAGAAGCGCATCAAGAGTATGGTAGACAAGAATACCAGTCTTGCCAGTGTGATCCAGGTAATGCTCTTTCACCGGATTCTCCCCTACCAAGGCCGGACTCAGCACATGTGGGAGTTCGACTTGGCCAGTCCCCGGACCCTGCAGCGGTTCTTCGGCACGAAGCACGAAGTCATGTGGAAGCTGCTGTTCAAGACCCAAAAGACGTGGCCGAACACGACCGATGACCTCGGCCTCGACTGTACTCACGCAGCGTCTCCCGTAAGTTTTCTTGATAATTTTATTATTTGTAAATCCAAGGGGCATACTAAGCTTTCCATTCTTCCCATAGGGCTGGACGAAGAAGGCGGATCGGATTCACTATCTGGCTCCACTACCTGAAGACCCAGCCATCCCTCTATTAGCGAGGATGCTGGTTCCGGCGCCATATGAGGCGCCGGAAAATAAGACCAAGAAGAAGGGCAAGGAGGCCAAAAGTGTCCTCCGCCGTAAGGGTGCTTCGGACGTAGTGTCCGAAGACACCGAGACTCACTCCTCTCCTGACGAAGACGAAGGGGAGGAAGAAGAGAGTAATTCTCCCCTTAAGGGAGGGAAAGAAGAAAAGGGGGGCTTCCGCGGATCTGGAGGCGGAGGCATCCAAGAAAGGGAGAATCTCCCTCATAGACGACTCCAAGTCGTACGCTGATGAGTGGCGCCCCAGGCCGAAGCCCCTGGCCGGATCGTAAGTACCCCAAAGGCACTTGTACTTATATATCTATCCGGTTTTCCACCTTGTGATTTTAATATACTGAATTACATGCTACAGTATGGCTCGCGTCCTCCCCCAGCAATCCTCATCTTCGGGGAATTCATTGGATCCGAACGTGATGGATAGCGGGTCGCCTCCGCCGACCTACCCCCCCCCCAAGCTACGGACAATGCCGAAGTGTTGTCCCAAAGGACCCTTCCGGGTCAGGGAGAAGTGCGGGAAGCCGTCGAGGTGGCGCCAAAGGGCGATACCTCTACTGCCGGAAACATGGGAGGACCGACCCCCATGGAGACTGGCGACGGGGGCCATGCCCAATTCGACCCCCAACCGGACATTATTTCGGAGACCCATACAGCTCCGGGATCAGGTGAGCAGCCCCCTTCAAAATAAGGGGGTGCGCCAAATCTCACCAACGACCTCTGTTAATCCGGAGGCGTTGGATACTCTGGTGGAAGAGCTTCAGAGTTTAACCATTGTGGAAGAACATTGTACCCTTATGGGTACGGTGGTTGAAAGGGTTAGGTCCAGTAAAAGAGGATTGAATGAGGACTACACTAGCCTTCTGAGAGGCTTTGAGGTATGTAATATAATGACTTTTAGCTATATAAGAAAAATTCCTGTGTATAGATAGTAGCCCCTGAGACTCTGTTCGGTGTTCACAAAGAAAGGCCGAAGAGAGGATCTAATGACTCGTACAGGAGGTTAACGTACATATCTATTTGAATCAAATAGGCCGCAACACAGGCGCCAGTTCCCATGCCATCAAAGCGTCTAAGATGGTGTGGAAGTTAGCTAAAAAGCAAGGTATGTCATACCGAAAATGCGTCTGAAATAATATCAGCGATAATTTTTCATCTAAATGAGTGTTATAACTTTGCTCATAGCTGATGCATCCGAGGTCGAGACCCTCAAAAGCGCGCTGGCTTAGGCCAAGAAAGAGGCAGAGGAGGAACGAGCCGCTTGCCTAAAACATGAGTCAAGGGTAGAGGAAGTCCAGGAAGAGCTCAAGGATACTATAAGCAAATGTGAGTCCTTAGAGCGCAAAATTTCGAATCAAATATCCGAACTTGCTAAGGCCCTCAAAAGTGCATAGGAGGCCCAGACTGAAGCCCAGAACGCCTGTCGGGAGATCGAAGAGGCAAAGAGGATTGCAGCTGGTTAGGCCTTTAATATGTAAAGCAAACTTGTGAGAAGGAAATACATCTTACTGACCCGGATTTGGAGTTCTCCAGGAGCGTTTGTGGACCTGCCTCGGAGTGTTGCCGATGCTACGGAGTTCTTCTGAGCGGAAGAGGGGAGCTCGACAAAAAAACTGTTCTGGTCGTAGTACCTTGCGCCTGAGCATCCCGTGCCCCTTAGCGATCAGTTGAAGCAGTTGACCGAACTGCATAGGGTGGCTGGATTAGCCATGAGGGTTTTTATAATTCGTCTATGGCCTGCCGAACCCATACCTAGCAGCTACTTCTGGCTCGCGATCAGTTGAAGCAGTGTTCGAAGGACATTATCTTTGAATGAATGTCCCTGTAATGCCCATACTTTGTATTATAAAACAAGGCTTATGTATAATGTGCTGCTTGTTTTACTTTGAAATCCTTTCCTCCTATGCGGCCATTTACAGTATCTGAGATTTGGCCAGTCGTCAGCTTCATCCCCCATGTATGTAGTATGGGGGTGTTCGGAATGGCACCTAGACACACTAGACCCAACCAGCGTGGTCCTTGAAGGAGGTTTTAGTGCAGCGAACCAGGCAATCAGACTATGTGGCTTTATCGCTCTCACTTAGCCATAGGAGTTTAATGATGAGGTTAAAGGCGAAGCCCCTGGTGTTGCTCTATTATCTGAACTTGGGTGTTGTAGACACCTGACCGGGCATAGACCGGTCCTTCGCATAATGCGGGCAAAATCGCAAGAGATTTGTAGTTAGTCGCCAAATAGCTAACCAGCTCTCGCCGCATCATGACAGTCAGTTTTCGGCTTTTTCTACTAAGGTGTTTATCCGGATGAGCCGAAAACACAACCGCACTAGTTCTCCCTTTACTGCATTAGCCGAACAAGCGGAACATAAGGCAATAACCACAGGAGACGGGCAACCCAACTATTGACCAAAGACATGATTCGGAGCCGATGCATATAATGATATATTCATGACGCCGAAATTGCACTGTAAAGTGTTTTGGACTTATTTTCTTTTTAAGACATGTACGTGGCTGAATGGAGCCCCTAGCGATTTAGGTCGTCCCAAGGTGTAGATGGCAATTAGACGAGAAAAAGCCAAAAAGAAGGAATATGGATTAGGAAATAAGCTAGTACCGAATACGCTGGGTGAAAGAGTGTTTCCATTATAGTCTAATTGATACATCAAAATGTATTTTTACAAATGATGTGACAAGCATAGAGGCTATTTTACATACCGAATACCAGGGAAAGCTGAGTACGGGTCCTAAAGAGGAAGAGGTGATCTTTAAAGATCATTTAGATACTCTACCGCACGTCTGCGCCGCATTGCTCCTTGGTGTGTGATCCTTCAAGAGGATCAACGATCGGTTTTTCATAAAGTGACTGGGAATGGTGCCCTTGGTGCCATCAAAAGTTGTCGTGGGTTTAAGGAACCTGAAAAAGAAAAAGAGAAGGAAAGAGAAATGATATGGGGGCCCACAAAGGGTCGAGCCGTATTGTGGATTTTATTTTTACTGTGCCTCTGTCTTTGCCCATGGTATCTTCAGTGCGTAGTTATGTACGCGTGGTACATATGCCGCAATGTGGTTGGTGCTGATACGGAGGCCGAACTGCTAATGGAGCTCCTGACAGTCTTGATCGTCGCTCTTCAGGGTGGTCCAGACGCATTTAACAGTGTCCGAGGGCTGGACTGCCGATGCAGTATTTGGCTTGATAAGGCCATTCTGGACTTCCCCTGCAAGGGCCGCGCTGTGCTCCTCAGTGCAAAGGGAGCCCTTCGTGACTTTTAAGCAATTTGAGAGCATGAAAAGAACAAGCTACAGTAGCCTAAAATTGCAAAAAAGGCATGAGTGCATAGATCATAACATGTTCATCAGAACATGATTACTGAACATCTCCAGATTATGCATAAATTTGGTGGTAGCATCAAGTAAACATGGCATCATAATTTACTAAGTCTCTGAAAACAGCCAACAGTGAGTAGGATACTTTGCAAGCTCATGGCACTTACATCAGGACATATCATGGCATGAAATAAATACTAAAAGCAAGAGGGCATGATAATGCATCAAACAACACTAATCTTTATTATATATAGCTCACGGACTCGATTGCATAGAAGGATCATAAAGCAAAACTCACAACTAGATCATACTAAAACTTTTATGCTACTAGATCTAGATATTACCAAAAGGATCGAACTAAGAAAAATGGTAAAGATAGAAGTGATGGTGATACAATACTGGGGCACCTCCCCCAAGCTTGGCAGTTGCCAAGGGGAGTGCCCATACCAGATACTCAATTCTTCTTTGTTGGTGGAGAGGGTGGAGTTGTTGATGATGTAGGCTTGTTGTCCCTCTTCCAAGGCACAGGCTCGCCATCATAGATGGATGACCGAGTCTCCTGAATCCTCAAATCTACAGCCAAACTCATCCTCTTGAATCTATACTCATACTCATAGTTTTGATTTTGCAGGTCATAAATCTGGGCTTGGAGGTGCTGGATTTTCTCATGAACCTTGAAGAAGGCCCCCCTCCCCAATGTCCTTGGCGTCCAGCTTGTGGTTGTTGGTTAACTCCGTGATCATAATGTGATTGGATTCAAGTCCACACTCCACCATCTCCTGGCACCTGAAAACTTGCTGCTCCATTGCCTCGAGCCTTGTCTCCATGCTTCCGGTCCTCCTTAGTCCCTCAACATCACGGATGTGCAGCACCCCCTCATGCATCTCATTGGTTTGAGGGTGTTGCAGCACTTCCGTGAGGTAGGGGTTGATGACCTTATCGAAGAACTTGTCCTTGGGGGCACTTTGAGACGTCATGATGATCTAGATCTGTCAGAAAAACAACTTGAAACAAGAACAGAGGATATTTGCATGACAAGGTGGTCAAAACCTTCGGGAGGTTATATAATGAATTTTTACCGAGCAAAATATGTAATTTGGAAGAAGATGGAGTCCGGAGAGCACACGAGGTGCCCACGAGGCAGGGGGGCGCGCCCATGGGGGGTAGGGCGCGCCCTCCACCCTCGTGGAGCCCTCGTGTCCTTCTCGGACTACTTCTTATTTTTCTATTTTTCTAAATATTCCAAAACAGAGAAAAATTGCCATTAGAACTGTTTTGGTGTCGGTTTACTTACCGTACCACATACCTATTCCTTTTTGGAGTCTGAAACATTCCGAAAAGTGTCCCTTATGTATTCCTTCGGGGTTACGGTTTCAATAACATTGGTTCCAACATTTATAGGATTACCTGAGATATAATGTTTGATTCTTTGACCGTTCACCACCTTCGGATTTGTGCCTTCGAAGTTGTTGATTTTTATGGCACCAGAACGATAGACCTCCTCGATAACGTAAGGACCTTCCCATTTAGAGAGAAGCTTTCCAGCAAAACACTTAAACAAGAGTTGTATAGCAATACATAATCACCTACATTAAACTCACGCTTTTGTATCCTTTTGTCATGCCATCTTTTAACCTTTTCTTTAAACAATTTGGCATTCTCATAGGCTTCGGTTCTCCATTCATCAAGTGAGCTAATGTCAAGTAACCTTTTCTCACCGGCAATTTTGGAATCATAATTGAGCTCTTTAATAGCCCAGTAAGCCTTATGTTCTAGTTCGAGAGGTAAGTGACATGCTTTTCCATAAACTATTTTATACGGAGACATACCCATAGGATTTTTATATGCAGTTCTATAGGCCCATAATGCACCATCAAGTTTCTTGGACCAATTCTTTCTAGATCTATTAATAGTCTTTTGCAAAATTAATTTGAGTTCTCTATTACTCAATTCTACTTGACCACTAGACTATGTGTGATAAGGAGATGAAATTCTATGATTAACATCATACTTAGCAAGCATTTTACGGAAAGCACCATGAATAAAATGTGAACCACCGTCAGTCATTAGAAATCTAGGGACTCCAAACCTCGGAAATATAACTACTTTAAGCATCTTAATAGAGGTCTTATGATCAGCACTACTAGTTGGAATAGCTTCTACCCACTTAGTAACGTAATCAACAGCAACTAAAATATGCTAAAATATGTGTATATCCATTAGAGAAAGGAAACGACCCCATATAATCAAAGCCCCAAACATCAAATGGTTCAATAACAAGTGAATAATTCATAGGCATTTCTTGACGTCTACTAATATTACCAATTCTTTGACATTCATCACAAGATAAGACAAACATATGGGCATCCTTGAAGAGAGTAGGCCAATAAAAAATGGATTACAATACCTTATGTACAGTTCTATCTCCAGCGTGGTGTCCTCCATAAGCTTCGGAGTGACACTTGCGTAGGATCCGTTCCTGTTCATGCTCAGGTACACAATGTCTAATAACACCATCTACTCCTTCTTTATAAATATGTGGGTCATCACAAAAGTAATGTCTTAAATCATAGAAAAACTTTTCTTTTGCTGGTATGTGAAACCAGGTGGTATAAACTTAGTAACAATGTAATTAGCATACTCACCATACCATGGAGAAGTGTGAGAAGCATTTATGACATTTAATTGTTCATCAGGAAAGCTATCATCAATAGGCAGTGGGTCATCAAGAACATTTTCTAACCTAGACAAGTTGTCTGCAACGGGGTTCTCAGCTCCCTTTCTATCAATAATATGTAGATCAAATTCTTGTAGCAAGAGAACCCATCTAATAAGTCTAGGTTTAGCATCTTTCTTTTCCATAATATATTTAATAGTAGCATGATCTGTGTGAATAGTTACTTTAGAATCAACAATATAAGGTCTGAACTTATCACAAGCAAATACAACTGCTAAAAATTCTTTTTTAGTAGTGGCATAATTTCTCTGAGCATTGTCTAGAATTTTACTAGCATATTAAATAACATTTAATTTCGTATCAACTCTTTGCCCTAGAACAGCACCTACAACATAGTCACTAGCATCACACATAATTTCAAAAGGTAAATTCCAATCAGGTGGCTAAACAATAGGTGCAGAGATTAATGCTTTCTTAAGTATTTCAAAGGCTTCTACACAATCATCATCAAAGACGAATATCATATCTTTTTGTAATAAATTAGTCAGAGGCCGAGAAATTTTTGAGAAGTCCTTAATGAACCTCCTATAAAAACCAGCATGACCAAGGAAACTTCTTCTACCTTTGATGTCCTTGGGAAACGGCATCTTTTCAATAGCATCAACTTTAGCTTTATCAACTTCAATGCCTCTTTTAGAAATTTTGTGCCCCAAGACAATACGTTCATTAACCATAAAGTGGCATTTCCCCCAATTCAAGACAAGGTTAGTTTCTTCACATCTCTGCAAAACTCGATCAAGGTTGCTTAAGCAATCATCAAAAGAGGATCCATAAACGGAGAAACCATCCACGAATACCTCACATATCTTTTCATAAAAATCAAAAAATATAGCCATCATGCATCTTTGAAAGGTAGCAGGTGCATTACATAAACCAAAAGGCATACGTCTATAAGCAAAAGTACCGAAAGGGCAAGTAAAAGTGGTCTTAGATTGATCATCAGCTGACACAGGTATTTGAGAGAAACCAGAATAACCATCTAGAAAGAAAAAAATGTGTATGTTTGGATAATCTTTCTAGCATTTGATCAATAAAAGGTTAGGCGTAATGATCTTTTTAGTAGCCTTATTTAATTTGCAGAAATCAATTACCATCCTATAACCTGTAATAATTCTTTGTGGAATCCATTCATCTTTATCATTAGGAACGACAGTAATACCTCCCTTCTTCGGAACACAATGGAAAAGACTTATCCACCGACTTTCAGCAATGGGATAAATTATACCTGCCTCAAGGAGCTTTAGTATTTCTTTTCTTACCACTTCTTTCATCTTACGATTCATTCGTCGTTGGTGATCAATAACTGGTTTGGCATCTTTTTCCAAATTTATTTTGTGTTGACATAGAGTGGGACTAATGCCCGTAAGATCATCAAGAGTATATCCAATAGCGGCACGGTGCTTCTTCAGAGTTTTCAATAATTTTTCTTCCTCCTTCTCTGAAAGGTTAGCACTAATAATAACAGGATATATCTTCTTTTCATCAAGATAAGCATTTTTAAGAGTATCAGGCAATGGTTTAAGCTCAAACACGGGATCACCCTTGGGTGGAGGAGGATCCCCTAAAATTTCAACAGGCAAGTTGTGTTTTAGAATAGGTCCCTGTTTAAAGAACACTTCATCTATTTCCCTTCTTTCGTTCATATACATATCATTTTCATGGTTTAGCAAATATTGTTCTAAAGGATCACTAGGAGGTACGGCAATAGAAGCAAGACCAATAATTTCATCTTTACTAGGCAATTCTTCTTCACGGTGTTGTCTACGAAATTTAGAAAATTTGAACTCATGAGACATATCACGTAATAACATCCTTTTTGCAGTCTATCCTAGCATTAACAGTGTTTAAGAAGGGTCTACCAAATATAATGGGACAAAAGCTATCTTGTTGGGAACCAAGAACAAGAAAATCAGCAGGATATTTAGTTTTCCCACACAAGACTTCAACATCTCTAACAATTCCCATTGGTGAAATAGTATCTATATTGGCAAGTTTAATGGTGACATCAATTTCTTCTAACTTAGGAGGAGCAATATCATGCATAATTTCTTTGTATAAGTCAATAGGTATTGCACTAGCACTAGCACCCATATCACACAAGCCATGATAACAATGATCTCCTATTTTAACAGAAATAACAGGCATGCCTACCACAGGTCTATGTTTATCTTTAGCACAAGGTTTTGCAATTCTATCAGTTTCATCACAGAAATAAATAACGTGCCCATCAATATTATTAGCCAAGAGATCCTTAACAATAGCAATATTAGGTTCAACTTTAACTTTCTCAGGAGGTGTATAGGTTCTAATATTGCTTTTACGAACCACAGTTGAAGCTTTAGCATGATATTTTATCCTAATAGGAAAAGGTGGTTTCTCAACATAAGTAGTAGGAATAATAGGATCATTATAAGTGAAAGTCTTTTCTTAAACTTTAATAGGTGCGGCTACTTTTACTTCAATGGGGGGATGATATTTAAACCACTTCTCCTTAGGGAGATCAACATGAGTAGCAAAAGATTCACAGAAAGAAGCTACTATCTCAGAGTCGAGTCCATATTTAGTGCTAAATTTATGGAAAACATCGGTATCCATAAAAGATTTAACACAATCAAACTTAGGTGTCATACCTGACTCCTTACCTTCATCAAGATTCCAATCTTCAGAGTTGCGTTTAATTCTTTCCAATAAATCCCATTTGAATTCAATAGTCTTCATCATAAAAGAGCCAGCACAAGAAGTATCGAGCATGGTGCGGTTGTTATCAGAAAGCCGAGCATAAAAAATTTGAATAATCATTTCTCTTGAGAGCTCATGATTGGGGCATGAATATAACATCGACTTAAGCCTCCCCAAGCTTGAGCGATGCTTTCTCCTTCGTGAGGCCAAAAACTACATATATAATTACGATCACGATGAATAAGATGCATAGGATAAAACTTCTGATGAAATTCCAATTTCAATCGCTTGTAGTTCCATGATCCCATATCGTCACATAGTCTATACCATGTCAATGCGTCTCCCTCCAAAGATAAAGGGAATACCTTCTTCTTGATAACATCATCAGGCATACCTGCAAGCTTAAATAATCCACAAACTTCATCCTCATATATTAGGTGCTCATCAGGATGTAATGTTCCATCTCCTGCAAAAGGATTAGCTAGCAGTTTTTCTATCATACCCGAAGGAATTTCAAAGCAGACATTTTCATTTTCAGTAGGTTGAGTAGGTTGAGGAGAAACTCTTTGTTCGACTGGTCGGGGTGAAGATACCCCGAACAAGCCGCTCAGAAAATTACTTTCCGTAGTAACAAGTGACAGTAAATTTCAGCACACTATATAAATTTTTCCTTACCAAATTCCACCTACCAAAGGTGCTTCACTCCCGGCAACGGCGCCAGAAAAGAGTCTTGGTGACCCACAAGTATAGGGGATCTATCGTAGTCCTTTCGATAAGTAAGAGTGTCGAACCCAACGAGAGCAGAAGGAAATGATGAGCGGTTTTCAGCAAGGTATTCTCTGCAAGCACTGAAATTATAGGTAACAGATAGTTTTGTGATAAGATAATTTGTAACGAGAAACAAGTAACAAAAGTAAATAAAGTGAAGCAAGGTGGCCCAATCCTTTTTGTAGCAAAGGACAAGCCTGTACTAATTCTTATATAGAGAAAAGCGTTCCTGAGGACACATGGGAATTATCGTCAAGCTAGGTTTCATTACGATCATATGATTCGCGTTCGGTACTTTGATAATTTGGTATGTGGGTGGACCAGTGCTTGGGTGCTGTCCTTACTTGGACAAGCATCCCACTTATGATTAACCTCTATTGCAAGCATCCGCAGCTAGAACAAAAGTATTAAGGTAAACATAACCATAGCATGAAACATGTGGATCCAAATCAGCCCCTTATGAAGCAATGCATAAACTAGGGTTTAAGCTTCTGTCACTCTAACAACCCATCATCTACTTATTACTTCCCAATGCCTTCCTCTAGGCCCAAATAATGGTGAAGTTTCATGTAGTCGATGTTCACATAACACCACTAGAGGAGAGACAACATACATCTCATCAAAATATCGAACAAATACCAAATTCGCATGACTACTAATAGCAAGACTTCTCCCATGTCCTCAGGAACAAACGTAACTACTCATAAAGCATATTCATGTTCATAATCAGAGGGGTATTAATATGCATATATGATCTGAACATATGATCTTCCACCAAATAAACCAACTAGCATTAACTACAAGGAGTAATCAACACTAGTGGCAACCCACAAGTACCTGTCCCAGACTTGGAGACAAGAATTGGATACAAGAGATGAACTAGGGTTTGAGAGGAGATGGTGCTGGTGAAGATGTTGATGGAGATTGACCCCCTCCCGATGAGAGGATAGTTGGTGATGACGATGGCGATGATTTCGCCCTCCCGGAGGGAAGTGTCCCCGGCAGAACAGCTCCGCTGGAGCCCTAGATTGATTCCGCCAAGGTTCCGCCTCGTGGCGGCGGAGTCTCGTCCCGAAAGCTTGCTTATGATTTTTTTCTCACCGAAAGACTCCATATAGTAGAAGATGGGCATCGAATGGCCACCTGGGGGCCCACGAGGCAAGGGGCGCGCCCAGGGGGTAGGGCGCGCCCCCCACCCTCGTGGCCAGGGTGTGGCCCCCCTCTGGAACTTCTTGCACTCAATATTTTTTAAATATTCTAAAAATGACTTCCGTGAAGTGTCAAGACTTTTGGAGCTGTACAGAATAGGTCTCTAATATTTGCTCCTTTTCTATCCCAGAATCCCAGCTGCCGGCATTGTCCCTCTTTATGTAAACCTTGTAAAATAAGAGAGAATAGGCATAAGTATTGTGACATAATGTGTAATAACAGGCCATAATGCAATAAATATCGATATAAAAGCATGATGCAACATGGACGTATCACTTCTTCTATCACCGAGGAAGATATCGCAAAGCTTCGGGCGGTGAGATACCTGACAGCAGAAATACGTTATCGGCTTCCTGTCGAGGGGCAGGTTATTCCCACCCCCAGATTCGGCGAGAGGGTCGTGTTCGTGTCCCACTTCCTCCGCGGGTTAGGGTTCGCACTTAACTCCTTCATCCAAGGGCTCATTTTCTATTACGGGCTAGATTTTTATGATCTGGCCCCGGACTCTATTCTTCTTATCTCGGCATTCATCGTCACGTGCGAAGCCTTCCTCCGGACTACTCCACACTTCGGCTTGTGGCTCAAGACCTTCGATGTAAAGCCGCAAGTGGTAGAGGGAGAGGAGGCCGAGTGCGGCGGCGCTACAGTGAGAAAGCTTGCTTTCCGTCATTTGGCTAAAAGGATCCTTGGCCAAGTCTTCCGATCTGTGGCAATAGGGGTGTTTCTATATTACCAAGCCCGCAGCTCCAAGTAGGCAACTGCGCCCGCATTTCGGTCCAGCCCCCCAACTCAGCTTGCATCGTGGATTAATAAGGGGCTAGATTGGGGATCAACGAGTGATGTGCGAACTCTGCAGAGTCGCATCCGAAGCCTCATTGAGAGGGAGATTGAGATAGCCAACGTCGTTCAAGTAATGTTAGTTCATCAGACCCTGTCGTGCCAGTGACGGCCTCTCCGCCTATGGGATTTCAATCCAGAAGGGTCGCGGACTCTTCAGCACTTCTTCGGCACAACGCACGAAGGAATGTGGAGATTATTCTTCGGCCTAGACTGTAACCATCCGGATACTCTGGTAAGTATCCGTTTATTGAATACCTTATAGTTAGATACCCAGTGGCAAGATACCAACAGTATCATCCTTTTTCAGGGCTGGATAAAGAAGGTGGAATTGATTAGGTGTCCGGCTCCCCTTCCCGAAGACTCAACTACTCCTGTGTTGACAAGTATGTTCGCCTCGGCGTCATACCAGGCACCGGCAGGGGAGGGCGAGAAGGCCCAAGATGACCTTGGTTCCGGAGGTAAGTCGGGCACTGAGTCCGGAGAAATCGACCTTTCCTCGCCCGAAGACGGAGGCGAAAAAGGAACCAGTATCCCTTCTCCATGCAGGAGAAAAAGGGTCGCCTCTGAAGATTGGGAAGGGCGGTCTTCCAAGAAGGGCAAGATGCCACCGTCGAGCGCCCTGGGTTTGGAAAGTGATGCCGTTAAACAGCTCCAACAAGGGGACAAGCCCTCGGCCAAACCGTAAGAGAATCCAGAGTACTCCGATAGCGTCCCGCCCCGTTGCTGTTATCGAAGATATACGTAACGCATTCATGCATTTTTACAGATCGGCACAGAGTTTTTCTGGGCGCTCCTCTTCTTCGGGGAGTCTCCTCCTAGAGATGATGGAGAGCGAGACGCCTCCTCCAACCTGCTCGCCCAACAAGGCGGATGACTCTGAAGTGTCATCGCAGAGGGTCCCTTTTGACCAACAAGTTAAGCAGGGGACAGAAGAGGCAGTACCCGAAGGTGGAGCGCCGACCATCCGGGATTCCAAGGCTGATGATAACAAAGGGCCCGGACTGGCTAGTTCGCAGCCGACAGTGGTTCTGGAGACGGGTGAACAGATTCCTTCAAAGGATGATTGTGCTCCTAGAGCAGGTTCGGGAAACCCGGAGACTCCGGGTATATTGCGGGACATGTTGCGGAAAGCATCTGTCTCGGGGGAATAGTGTACCTTGATGGGTACAGTGATTGAGAAGATTTCGTCCGTGAGGAGCAGATTAAATGAAGCCTTCAGGAGCCTACAGAAGGGCTTCGAGGTTTGTCACATAATGTTTTCAGCTATGTTTCATTTGCAAAGATGCGCCTGTGTATAGGTAGTAGCCACTGATACTCGGGTTGGCTTCCACTGGGAAGCAAACGGAGGATCGAAAAGGATCGTTTGAGGACTAACCTGATGAACTTTGAACACAGGCTGCTTCCCCCTTGGCCACTTCCTGGACTATGGAGATTGCTGATTTGCAGTGGAAGCTTGATGTGGTAGGGGATGATCTTGCTTTAACCATTATGCGTATGCACGAGTCACAAGGTATGTATTCGGGGCAATCCTCATACATTTTTGTGGTATAAGCATGATGCTCAGATTTGGCTGCAGATGGTGCTGCCGCCGTTGAAGTTCTTTGAGCGGAGCTGGCCCGAGCCAAGGAGAAGGCCCGCGCGTAGCAATGCTACTACCAAAAAGGCATCGGCTGAATTGAAAGTCGAACAAGATGCATGGCGCCAAGATGAGGAGAAGATATCCACGATGACGCTCGAACTGGAGAATGCTACCAGCCGTTGTGAATTTCTGGAGAAGGATAGTAAAGCCTTAACGGCTGATCTAGACAAGGCCTTACAAGAGGCGAGAGAAGCGCGGTCGGAATGCAGAGCAGCCCGTGAGGAGGTTCGACAGGCGAGGGAGATTGCAGCTGGAAAGCCCTTTCTGCTACAAACTAAGTTCGGTGACCCAAACTATGCCCAGCTTAACCAAGTATGGAGTTCTTCGGACGAGTTCTTGGACTTGCCGAAGAGTTCTGCCAATGCAGCACAGTATTACCAAGCGTGAAAGTGATATGCAATGGAGAAGCTTTTTTGGTCGCAGTTTGGGCCATCAAAGCACCCTCTGTTGCTCAATGAACAGATGTCCCAATGGGCCGAACTTCATAGGATATCCGGCGCTGCCATGAAGGATGCCGTAATCCAGTTGTGGCCAACCGAGCCTGTTCCAAATAGCTATTTTCAGTTTGGTGCAAAGGCTTGTTGATGCGGTACCGCGTATCGACGCTGTGAAGCGGTCAACGTGCATTGAGGGTGCACGGATGGCTTTTGCCCGAGTCAAGACGTTCTCGGGGAAGATGAAGGCCATCGATGTTGCGATGAATGGGTCCATCCAAAGGCAAGGACTGTCCGGAACAGGAGCATTATTTTGACGACGTCCTAGAGGCCGCCCGCTTTTATAGAGGGTCAGTGCTCAAAAGACATAATGTTCGAGTGAGGTGTATGAAAATTGTAAAAGACAATTTTATAGTTAATCTATTTATGTTTTTCTTGAAATCTTGAATTCCTCCTATGTGGTCGTTTTGATATAATCTGAAAGTTTTCCAGTCATCAGCTTCAGCCCCCTCGTAGGAAGTACGGGGGTGTTAGGAAAAGCATTTAATCACCTTTATCCAATGTCTTGGTCCATGAAGGAGCTGATAATGCGGTTAACCAGGCAATCAGACTATAAGGTGTTAACACTTTAACTTAGCCATAGGAGTTTTATGGTGGGGCTACGACATAGCCCCTGGTATGTATGCGGCGTATGGTGCCTTACATATTTGTTCTGAAAAAGATCCCTCGTGTGACAAGGAGAATCGCTAAAGATTCCAATAAGTCGTCAAGTGGTTGACCAGCTCACGCCGCATCATGACAGTCAGTTTTCGGCTTTCTCTACTGAGGTGCTCGTCCGGTTTAGACCAGGGCACAATCGCAGTAGTTCTACCTTTACTACCCTAGCCGATAGAGCGGAATGTAGGGTAGCAAGCACAGGAGCCGAGCAACCCAACTATTGACCCAAGACAATGATTCCGAGCTGATGCATATAAGGCCAAACTTGCGACGCCAAAGTATGCTATAGAGTTGTTCGGACTTTTACTGGAAACTCATTGGTTCCCACACCGAGCCCCTGGCAGGTTATGCCAAGGTATTTCTGTGAAATACCTGTAGGAGCCATATTTGTCGGGAAGACAATACGGATGATTAGTTCGGATATTTTCGACTGGTAACTAAGCGATATGCCAGTGATTACTTATGATATATATATAAGCCATCTGCCCGTCTATTTGACATGCTCGGGGTTGGAGGCGGAGGAACAGGCATAGTACAGGCTCAAGAAATAGGGAGTGTGGTCTACAAAAAGTTATTTTGGACCTCCTGTCGCACGTCTGCGCCGCTAGTCCTCGGTGGGGGGAATCGTTGATGGAAATAGCCCCATGGGTGAGTGTATAGATCCAGACTCCGATAGAGCCAGTTTCAGATGTTTATCATGTCTGTCACCTGTTTTTAAAGGATAGCGAAGGAAGAAATAAAAAAAGTAATAAAAGAAAGCTACTGGAGTGCTTGCAGGCTTGTCCGTATTGTGCTTCCGCCAATGCCCATGATATCTTGAGTGTGTAATGATGTATGCACGGTACAAATTTTGTAGGTGTGTGGAGTGGGTGGCGGAAGCCGGGTTGCTATTTCCGTTCTAGGAGTAGATGATCCTCGAGTGGAGATTGCTTCTGACCCCCGGTGTTTCATTGGTGAACCTTTCCGTCATCCCTGTCGCTTGGCGGCCTCCTCCCCCTGTGTTCGGTGTTGAGCTTGCCGGCCTGTATAAAGACCCAGCAGTTTCTGTTGGTATGATTAGCTGGTTTATCGGCGTGTCCATGAATCTGGCATGGTCGGCCCAATATCTTGTCCAGGTTGGATGGTTCGTCTCGATTTGCCTTGAATGGCTTCTTCCACTGACCGGGCTTGGGGTTGCTGAATCCGGCGTTGACCGCCATGTCGCCTGATCTTTCATTGTCATTGCGACTGTTGTTTTTGCTTCCTCGTGGCTTGCCATTTCTGTCTCGGATTTCGGAGGTGCCCTGGTTGCTGGCGTTATTGCTTCTAAGAGCGAGCGAGTTGTATTCTCCCGCGAAAAAGCGGGTCATCAGAGTAGTGAGGGCTGTCATGGATTTAGGTCCTTCTTGGCCGAGGTGGCGTGCAAGTCATTCGTCTCGAACGCCGTGTCTGACAGCCGCAAGGGCTTCCACGTCCGGACAGTCAACGATTTGGTTCTTTTTGACTCAGAACCGAGTCCAGAGCTCCCTGGATGATTCTCCGGGCTATTGGACAATTTGACTTAGGTCATAGGCATCCGGTGGCCGGACATATGTTCCTCGGAAGTTATCAAGGAAGCCCTCTTCCAAGTCCTCCCAGCTGCCTATGGAATTTTCAGGCAGGCTGTTTAACCAGTACCGAGCTGGCCCTTTTAGTTTTAGTCGGAGGTTTTTAATGGTGTGGAGGTCGTCCCCACGGGGCATATGGATGTGGAGGATGAAATCTTCTATCCATAACGTGGGATCGGTTGCCCCGTCGTATGATTCAATATTGACGAGTTTGAATCCTTCGGGGATTTCATGATCCATTACTTCATCAGTGAAGCAAAGCGGGTGTGCAGCACCTCTATGCTGGGCCACACTGCGACGTAAATCTGAAGGAGTCCCTTTGTGGTTTTTGGCTCGGGCGTGGCAAGGTTTGACACCTCCAAATAGGTAGCCATCGTCGCGTGTCGAAGCATGCTTTCGCGATCCGTAGATCGGTCTTGCGTGTCCTGCTCTATTGTCCAAGTCTCTCTGCGGGTCGTCTGGGTAATCGTGACCTGCGTTGTTCCTGCCTTTACGGTGGGGTGGGGCGGTCTGGTGTTCGGCTTGAGTTGCCTCTTTATCCGGACAGAGTTGCTGGCGACCTGCCGCATTGTGCGATGATGGTATGGGCTCCAACGCCCCTTCATCGGTCTGGTATATCAATTTGTGCTTTGGGTAGCCTTTGGCTAGGCTACTAAGGCCGTATTCTTCGGTGACTAGGACTTCGGTCCATCTGTCATTGAGTAGGTCCTGGTCAGCTTGAAGCTGTTGTTGCTTCTTTTTCAGGCTCCTTGCCGTAGCTGTCAGCCTACGCTTGAAGCACCCCTGTTCAAGGGGCTCTTCGGGTATGATGAAGTCTTCGTCGCCGAGGCTTACTTCATCTTCGGAGAGCGGAAGGTAGTTTTCGTCCTCCGAACCGTCGCTGGGCAGGGCCTGTTCGTCAGGGCTGGCTTGCCCGTTTTCCTGTTCCTCCTTCTTGGGTGTTGCTCCCATAGGGTCTTCATTGCTTTCAGCGCCGTCCGGAGTACTATTTTATCCAGTGCCATTGTTGTTGTGGCGTGACTTGGGGCGGCGTTTGGGGCGCCAGAAGTTACACTGTGAATCAGGAGTTTTAACTGGATCTCCCTTGTTTTGCTTTTAGGATTTTTAAGTGTATCGATCATGTACACGGCATGTGAAGGGGTGGTCATCTCGCGCCTGATGACTGGCGGGTCTTGGCCTTGCTCCTTATCGGCATCATCGTCTATACCGTCAATGTCTACGGAGCCAGAAGCGGGCATGTCGATTAAGTCCTCGACAGTGGCTATGAAGTGGGTGGCGGGTGGGAAGCGAAATTCTCCATTATCAGCCTCTAGCTCGAACCGGACATAGTTCGGCCGTGAGTCCCCCATCGGGGACAAGTTTTTCAACAAAATCAGCACGTTGCCAAAGGGTGAGTGCTCAAAGACATCTGCGGCGCTGAACTCGATGATTGATAACCGACCCAACTCGGTGTCCGAGGGCGCGCAAGGTTCGGAACTTATAGCAGGAAACGAGTCCGAAATTCCGTTGACGCTGATATTGCATGGTGTTGAGTTTGCGTGCGGCTCCAACACTGTGGACTCTGTGGCTTCGGATGGTACAAACTGCTCTGGATCTAAGGTCGTAGCAGTTACCGGAACCATCTCCAGAACCTGGTCCGATGACCGATTTAGGTCATCTTCATCGGAGCGAGGGGGAGCGATCACCGCGGTCTCAAATCCATTGAAGGTCATGTCTCCACGGATATCCACGACATAGTTCAAGCTTCCAAATCTGACCTGATGGCCAGGGGCGTAGCTATCAATCTACTCCGGATGGCCAAGCGAGTTGGCCCGTAGTACGAAGCTGCCGAATACGAAAATCTATCCGGGAAGGAAGGTTTCTCCTTGGACAGCGCCACTATAGACGATCGGAGGGGCATCGATCCTCTCGTTGACAGCATAGTGGAACTCTCAATGTAAGCACCAATGTCGGTGTCAAAACCGGCCGACCTTAGGTAGGGGGTCCCGAACTGTGCGTCTAGGATCGATAGTAACAGGAGACGGGGGACACGATGTTTACCTAGGTCCGGGCCCTCTCTATGGAGGTAATACCCTACATCCTGCTTGATTGATCTTGATGAATATGAGTATTACAAGAGTTGATCTACCACAGGTCGTAATGGCTAAACCCTAGAAGCCTAGCATGTATGACTATGGTAATGAATATATCCTTTTCGGACTAACCCCTCCAGTTTATATAGTCACCGGGGGGATCTAGGGTTTACATAGAGTCGGTTACATAAGAAGGAATCTTCATAGTCGGTCACCAAGCTTGCGTTCCACGCCAAGGAGAGTCCAATACGGACACAGGTACAGTCTTCGGCCTTCATGTCTTCACAGCCCATCAGTCCGGCCCATGGATAATAGGCCGGACGCCCGAGGACCCCTTAGTCCAGGACTCCCTCAACGGGGCCCACACTCTGTCCACAAGGGTGGGGGTGCTCCCAACCCCCTGGGGCACGCCCCCTGTCTCGTGGGCCCCCTGAGGCTCCACCGACCACAACTCCGACTCTGTATATTCACGTTCGAGGAGAAAAAAATCAAGGAGAAGGATTAATCGTGTTTTCCGATACGGAGCCGCCGCCAAGCCCTAATCTCTCTCGAGAGGGCTGATCTGGAGTCCGCTCGGGGCTCCGGAGAGGGGAATCCATCGCCATCATCATCATCAACCTTCCTCCATCACCAATTCATGATGCTCACCGCAGTGCATGAGTAATTCCATCGTAGGCTTGATGGACGGTGATGGGTTGGATGAGATTTATCATGTAACCGAGTTAGTTTTGTTAGGGTTTGATCCCTAGTATCCATTATGTTCTGAGATTGATGTTGGTATGACTTTGCCATGCTTAATGCTTGTCACTAGGGACCGAGTACCATGATTTCATATTTGAACCTGTTATGTTTTCATGAATATATCTGAGTTCTTGATCCTATTTTGCAAGTCAATAGTCACCTACTATGTTTTATGATCCGTTAACCCCGAAGTGACAATAATTAGGACAATTACCGGTGATGACTATAGTTTTAGGAGTTCATGTATTCACTAAGTGCTAATGCTTTGTTTCGATACTCTATTAAAAGGAGGCCTTAATATCCCTTAGTTTCCAATAGGACCCCACTGCCACGGGAGGGTAGGACAAAAGATGTCATGCAATTTCTTTTCCATAAGCACGTATGATTATATTCGGAATACATGCCTAAATTACATTGATGAACTGGAGCTAGTTCGGTGTCACCCTATGTTATAACTGTTGCATGAGGAATCACATCCGACATAATTATCCATCACCGATCCATTGACTACGAGCTTTTCACATATTGATCTTTGCTTAGTTACTTTTCCATTGCCACTATTACAATCACTACAAAACCAATACTATTACTTTTCCACCGTTACCGATGCTTCCATATTACTTTGCTACTAAATACTTTGCAACGGATATTAAGTCTTTCAGGTGCGGTTGAATTGACAACTCAACTGTTAATACTTGAGAATATTATTTGGCTCCCCTTGTGTCGAATTAATAAATTTGGGTTGAATACTATATCCTCGAAAACTGTTGCAAGCCCCTATACTTGTGGGTTATCACCGGACACGGGGAAAAGCCTTCTGTCTTGTATTTTCGTAGCCCACTAGTCCAGCCCATATCACCTAGCCCCGATGCCCGAGGACCCCCTAATCCAGGATCCCTCAGTAGCCCTTGGAACAGGCTTCAATGACGATGTGTCCAGCGTGCAGATTGTCTTCGGCATTGCATGGCGAGTTCCTCCTCCAAATAATTTAACAATCACAACCTCACTACCACAAGGGCGATAACACGATATGTCTTCACTGATAGTTTTTGCTGGCGAGACGTTTACGTCTGGCCTCTTTATTATTTCGAATCGCTTTTCAATCTCCCATTTTGTGTTTTGAGATACAGCCTCTAGTGGCACGTCTTGTCAAAATAAAGATCGTGTCCTCTTATCACGGGATTCTCATCAATACGGGCTTGGGTAATCCAATCATGTCGTTCACGCGACCCTTGGGAATAGGCGAGTTTTAAGGCTCGTGGGGGACGCTCTATATTCACCGCCTCTATAAGGAGCTAAGAATCCGCCTTTACACCCCACGCCTTCTTCTTCCTCAACCCATCCGCCCTCGAGCTCCAATGCCCAAGCTTCAATCCCTACCTTCCCCAGAAAACACTCTACCAATGTCCAGATCTGGAACATAGGGCAAGTGGATGGCCTCCTCCGTCACAGAGGAGAACATCAAGGAGCTCCGAGAAGTAGGGTATTTAGCCAAGGAAATCGCCCACCGGCTTCCGGCCAAGAAGCAGATAGTCCCTACTCCGGAGCCCCATGAGAGAGTAGTATTTATTCCTCATTTCCTTCGCGGATTAGGGTTTCCCCTCCATCCTTTCGTCTATGGCCTTATGTTTTACTACGGGTTAGATTTCCATGATCTAGCCCCGAATTCCTTTCTCAACATTTCGGTGTTCATCGCCGTGTGTGAGGCATTCCTCCGCATCCCACTTTGGCCTATGGCTCAAGGTCTTCAATGTGAAGCCAAAAGTGGTGGATGGTTAACACGCGGAGTGCGGTGCCGCCATGGTGAGCAAGCTCCCCAACGTCACTTGGCCCAAAGGCACCTTCGTGGAGACCGTGAAGGGTGGCAGCAGGAGTGGTTCTACATCACAGAACCCCGTGACTCGACATGGGCAGCTCCTCCCGAATTCAAGTCCGGGCCTCCACTGCGTCTGACATCCTGGCTCAACAAGGGCCTGGACTGGGTGTCGTTCGACGAGGTGATGATGTTGCAGAAGCGCATCAAGAGTATGGTAGACAAGAATACCAGTCTTGCCAGTGTGATCCAGGTAATGCTCTTTCACCGGATTCTCCCCTACCAAGGCCGGACTCAGCACATGTGGGAGTTCGACCCAGCCAGTCCCGGGAACCTACAGCGGTTCTTCGGCACGAAGCACGAAGTCATGTGGAAGCTCCTGTTCAAGACCCAAAAGACGTGGCCGAACACGACCAATGACCTCGGCCTCGACTGTACTCACGCAACGTCTCCCGTAAGTTTTCTGGATAATTTTATTATTTGTAAATCCAAGGGGCATACTAAGCTTTCCATTCTTCCCATAGGGCTGGACGAAGAAGGCGGATCGGATTCACTATCCGGCTCCACTACCCGAAGACCCAGCCATCCCTCTATTAGCGAGGATGCTGGTTCCGGCGCCATATGAGGCGCCGGAAAATAAGACCAAGAAGAAGGGCAAGGAGGCCAAAAGTGTCCTCCGCCGTAAGGGTGCTTCGGACGTAGTGTCCGAAGACACCGAGACTCACTCCTCTCCTGACGAAGACGAAGGGGAGGAAGAAGAGAGTAATTCTCCCCTTAAGGGGGGAAAGAAGAAAAGGGGCGCTTCCGCGGATCTGGAGGCGGAGGCATCCAAGAAAGGGAGAATCTCCCTCATAAACGACTCCAAGTCGGACGCTGATGAGTGGCTCCCCAGGCCGAAGCCCCTGGCCGGATCGTAAGTACCCCAAAGGCACTTGTACTTATATATCTATCCGGTTTTCCACCTTGTGATTTTAATATACTGAATTACATGCTACAGTACGGCTCGCGTCCTCCCCCAGCAATCCTCATCTTCGGGGAATTCGCTGGATCCGAATGTGATGGATAGCGGGTCGCCTCCGCTGACCTACCCCCCCAAGCTACGGACAATGCCGAAGTGTTGTCCCAAAGGACCCTTCCGGGTCAGGGAGAGGTGCGGGAAGCCGTCGAGGTGGCGCCAAAGGGCGATACCTCTACTGCCGGAAACATGGGAGGACCGACCCCCATGGAGACTGGCGACGGGGGCCATGCCCAATTCGGCCCCCAATCGGACATTATTCTGGAGACCCATACAGCTCCGGGATCAGGTGAGCAGCCCCCTTCAAAAGAAGGGGGTGCGCCAAATCTCACCGACGACCTCTGTCAATCCGGAGGCGTCAGATACTCTGGTGGAAGCGCTTCAGAGTTTAACCATTGTGGAAGAACATTGTACCCTTATGGGTACGGTGGTTGAAAGGGTTCGGTCCAGTAAAAGCGGATTGAATGAGGACTACACTAGCCTTCTGAGAGGCTTTGAGGTATGTAATATAATGGCTTTTAGCTATATAAGAAAAATTCCTGTGTATAGATAGTAGCCCCTGAGACTCTGTTCGGTGTTCACAAAGAAAGACCGAAGAGAGGATCTAATGACTCGTATAGGACGTTAACGTACATATCTATTTGAATCAAATAGGCCGCGATGCAAGCGCCAGTTCCCATGCCATCAAAGCGTCTAAGCTGGTGTGGAAGTTAGCTGAAAAGCAAGGTATGTCATACCTAAAATGCGTCTGAAATAATATCAGCAATAATTTTTCATCTAAATGAGTGTTATAACTTTGCTCATAGCTGATGCATCCGAGGTCGAGACCCTCAAAATCGCGCTGGCTTAGGCCAAGAAAGAGGCGGAGGAGGAACGAGCCGCTCGCCTAAAACATGAGTCAAGGGTAGAGGAAGTCCAGGAAGAGCTCAAGGATACTATAAGCAAATGTGAGTCCTTAGAGCGCAAAATTTCGAATCAAATATCCGAACTTGCTAAGGCCCTCAAAAGTGCATAGGAGGCCCAGACTGAAGCCCAGAACGCCTGTCGGGAGATCGAAGAGGCAAAGAAGATTGCAGCTGGTTAGGCCTTTAATATGTAGAGCAAACTTGTGAGAAGGAAATACATCTTACTGACCCGGATTTGGAGTTCTCCAGGAGCGTTTGTGGACCTGCCTCGGAGTGTTGCCGATGCTACGGAGTTCTTCTGAGCCGAAGAGGGGAGCTCGACAAAAAAACTGTTCTGGTCGTAGTACCTTGCGCCTGAGCATCCCGTGCCCCTTAGCGATCAGTTGAAGCAGTTGACCGAACTGCATAGGGTGGCTGGATTAGCCATGAGGGATTTTATAATTCGTCTATGGCCTGCCGAACCCATACCCAGAAGCTACTTCTGGCTCGCGAAGCCGCTGGTCAGTGCCTGCCCGTGGCTTGATGTCGTGAAGCAGTCGGTCTGCATCGAAGGTGCGCGGATGGTCTTCGCCCGTGTCAAAATGTAGTGGGCGAAGATGAACGTCGTCAAGCTTGCAACCAAGGGACCTCCCATAGGCAAGGAGCTCCGCACTCCGAAGCGGTATTTTGATGAAATCTTGGAAGGTTCCCGCATTGTAGAGGGCCAGTGTTCGAAGGACATTATCTTTGAATGAATGTCCCTATAATGCCCATACTTTGTACTATAAAACAAGGCTTATGTATAATGTGCTGCTTGTTTTACTTTGAAATCCTTTCATCCTATGCGGCCGTTTACAGTATCTGAGAGTTGGCCAGTCGTCAGCTTCATCCCCCATGTATGTAGTACGAGGGTGTTCGGAATGGCACCTAGACACACTAGACCCAACCAGCGTGGTCCTTGAAGGAGGTTTTAGTGCAGCGAACCAGGCAATCAGACTATGTGGCTTTATCGCTCTCACTTACCCATAGGAGTTTAACGATGAGGTTAAAGGCGAAGCCCCTGGTGTTGCTCGATTATCTGAACTTGGGTGTTGTAGACACCTGACCGGGCATAGACCGGTCCTTCGCATAATGCAGGCAAAATCGCAAGAGATTTGTAGTTAGTTGCCAAATAGCTGACCAGCTCTCGCCGCATCATGACAGTCAGTTTTCGGCTTTTTCTACTAAGGTGTTTATCCGGATGAGCCGAAAACACAACCGCAGTAGTTCTCCCTTTACCGCCTTAGCCGAACAAGCAGAACATAAGGCAATAACCACAGGAGACGGGCAACCCAACTATTGACCAAAGACATGATTCGGAGCCGATGCATATAATGCTATATTCATGACGCCGAAATTGCACTGTAAAAGTGTTTTCGACTTATTTTCTTTTTAAGACATGTACGTGGCTGAATGGAGCCCCTAGCGATTTAGGTCGTCCCAAGGTGTACATGGCAATCAGACGAGAAAAAGCAAAAAAAGAAGGAATATGGATTAGGAAATAAGCTAGTACCGAATACGCTGGGTGAAAGACTGTTTCCATTATAGTCTGATTGATATGTCAAAACGTATTTTTACAAATGATGTGACAAGCATAGAGGCTATTTTACATACCGAATACCAGGGAAAGATGAGTACGGGTCCTAAATAGGAAGAGGTGATCTTTAAAGATCATTTAGATACTCTACCGCACGTCTGCGCCGCGTTGCTCCTTGGTGTGTGATCCTTCAAGAGGATCAACGATCGGTTTTCCATAAAGTGACTGGGAACGGTGCCCTTGGTGCCATCAAAAGTTGTCGTGGGTTTAAGGAACCTGAAAAAGAAAAAGAGAAGGAAAAGAGAAATGATATGGGGGCCCACACAGGGTCGAGCCGTATTGTGGATTTTATTTTTACTGTGCCTCTGTCTTTGCCCATGGTATCTTCAGTGCATAGTTATGTACGCGTGGTACATGTGCCGCGATGTGGTTGGTGCTAATACGGAGGCCGAACTGCTAATGGAGCTCCTGACAGTCTTGATCGTCGCTCTTCAGGGTGGTCTGGACGCATTTAACAGTGTCCGAGGGCTGGTCTGCCGATGCAGTATTTGGCTTGATAAGGCCATTCCGGCCTTCCGCTGCAAGGGCCGCGGTGTGCTCCTCAGTGCGAAGGGAGCCCTTCGTGACTTTTAAGCAATTTGAGAGCATGAAAAGAACAAGCTACAGTAGCCTAAAATTGCAAAAAAGGCATGAGTGCATAGATCATAACATGTTCATCAGAACATGATTACTGAACATCTCCAGATTATGCATAAATTTGGTGGTAGCATCAAGTAAACATGGCATCATAATTTACTAAGTCTCTGAAAACAGCCAACAATGAGTAGGCTACTTTGCAAGCTCATGGCACTTACATCAGGACATATCATGGCATGAAATAAATACTAAAAGCAAGAGGGCATGATAATGCATCAAACACATGTTGACAAGATGCTCATATGGTGCATGCATTAAATCACACAAAAAATAACAAAAGGGTAAGTTATAGCAGTTTTCAGCAGTTAACATTACTTAGCACTTATGCAACAGATATTATCATCCCAAGATGCACCCTAACATGAATGCAAAGCACACCATCATGAAGATCACATTGAGTAGATCAACATACATATATAGATCATCTCAATCGGACAAACATGTAGAGAGTTATGATCATCACAAAATTCATATGTGATATGAATTACGTGGGGACTTGGTCGAAAATATCACACAACAGAGTGGGCGCAAGATACTAAAAGACGCACTGAGTGAGGGATAAGCAGAGGTTCAAGAGCGGTGGGAGGGGGTCCGATGCGTCCCCACGCGCCAGCCACACGGGTGGCACGGCAGTTCAACAGCGAGGGTGTGGTGATGACGCGGTGGCCGGCAAGGAGTCCCGGCACGATGAGGTTGCGGCAGAGGCCGGGGGATGTCGGGGACGGGTGGATCTAGGCGCGGCTCGCTGGATCTAACGGGAGGACGTCTGATGGCGGTGGTTGGCGAGGAGGATCGGAGCGGCCATGGTACTTGGGTTCCTGGACCTCCGGTGAGGCGTGGGCGAATGGGGCGCCTGGTCCTCGGGGTTGGTTGACGGCGATGGCGTGAAGGCGGCGGAGTTGAGCTCGGGCGATGCTGGCGAGGTCCTGCCGGGAGATCATGCAGTAGTAGGCGGGATGATCCTGCGGCTGCGGGCATCAGAGTGGGCTCGTCCGGGCCCAGATGGGCTCTAGTGGGCCCCAATCTAGCCTGGGAGGGCCGGTGCAAGGTGGGAGAAAGGGGGAGCGGTGGAGGAGGCTACGGGGCGATGTGGCGTGATGCCATTGGCGGGAGGGCGGCGGCTGGTGGCGGCTCGCCCGCTTGGGCGGCCCCAAGTGGTGGAGCAAGGGTGGGCAGGTGCGGAATGTGAGGAGGGGGCAGCGGCTGTAGATAGGGGAAGGCTAGGGTGCTAGTTTTGGAAGGGAAGGGGTCTATAAATAGTAGGGGCCTAGGGTTTGAGGGATTTGAGGAGTTTTAGAGCACTTCGATCGCGATCTGACGGTTCCGGTCAGAGGGGGGCTAGGTTGGGCCAGGTGGGCTGTGCTAGAGAAGGCCTTGGGCTAAGAAGAGAGAGATGAAGTGCGGCCCGGCACGGGTTTTTGGAGAACAAAAACATCCCACGTTTGATTGGCTATACTGCCGCTATGGTTATCCGTTAGGGCGTCAAATGAACTTCAATTGGGATGCAATTTGGTAGGAGGTCTACCTACAACATAGCAGCATCGTAGGCCAACTTTCACCCCATTCCGAGAACATTTTTCTCCCACTTATAAAATAATATTTAGGAGGTGCCACGAGCGCATGCGAGTGTGGTTGGACTCAGAACAGACAACGGAGAGAACTGGGAGACTCGGACGGATGCAAGTTTTGTAAAAACATGAAGATGAAATGCACATGATGACATGGCAAAGTGCAACATGCAAGCGAATGACATGGCAACGACGGCAAATAACGGGAAGACATCTCGAGCATCGGTCTCAGAGCATCACATAAGAGGACGATGCTGACATTATCGGCCAAATAATAGAAATCATCATAAATTCCCGCCTCCCTCAAGAATGTATCACTTGGCTATTAACATGGACGAACCTCTGCCATATGCGGGAGGTTGTACTTGGGCATCTCCTCCAGAGTTTCCTCTGAGTTACGGCTTGATGAGCCCCTTAACCACCTCCTCATGGCTTTTCTTTTCTCTGAGAATTTCTAAAAAAATTAGTAACTTAAAATATCATGCAACAAAACTTCATTGAACCATATAAATTTGACATGCAAGCTCAAGAACATGGTCACCATGGCAGCAAAAATTTGTACTATATAAAGCACTAGAACAAAAACTGATTGGACCATTCAAGGAGTCACATACTGAAGAACAATCCCCCAAAACAGTTTCGGAAACGGAGCTCCGAGCAAGGATATCGAAAATGGCAGCAAGATAAGAAAGAACAGGGGTTTGAGCAATGGTGTGATTTTTCTGGAGGAAGACGGAGTGGATAGGTGGCTGGAATAAGTGAGGGGGCCTATGTGGGCCCCACAAGCCACCTAGGCGCGCCCAAGGGGTGGGCACGTCCTGTGGGCTTGTGGCTCATAGGTGCATCCCCCCCTTGGGTGTGTTCAGTGCTAAAAAAATTCAAATATTCTAGAAAAAATAATATCAAATTTTTAGGGCATTTGGAGAACTTTTATTTTCTGGTCATTTTTATTGCATGGATAATTCAGAAAACAGTAAAATAATAGTATTTCTACTTTATCAATTCTAAATAACAGAAAGTAAAAGGTGGGTACAGAAAGGTGTGTTTAGTAAATGCATCCATCTCATGCCCGTCAAAAGGAATCAGTTAATAAGGTTGATCAAGTCTTATTAACAAACTTGTTTTGAATGACATGAAACCGGAGAATCTTCGTATAACACCAGGTTACCTCAATGGGGATATGCATGTCCCCAACAAAAATAATATGATATATATTTTTGACTGTACAAATAGGGAATTCAACACCTGCAATAGCAATTGTTGAGATTTTTCCAATAGAGTTGATGCTATTAACTTGAGGTAGTTTCTGCAGAAAGTGTACTGTATGCTCATTATCATTAACATGAAAAGTATATTGCCTTTGTTGTAATCAATAACAGCCCTTGCGGTATTCAAAAAGAGTCTACCAAGGATGATCGACATACTGTCGTCCTCGGGTATATCAAGAATAACGAAGTTCGTTAAAATAGTACCATTTGCAACTACGACAGGCACATCCTCACAAATATCGATGGGTATAGCAGTTGATTTAACATACATTTGCAAAGAGATTTCAGTAGGTGTAAATTTGTTCAAATCAAGTCCACGATATAAAGAGAAAGGCATAACACTAACACTGGCTCCTAGATAACATAAGGCGGTTTTAACATAGTTTCTTTTAATGGAGCATGGTCTAGGTGGTATTCCTGGATCTCCTAGTTTCTTTGGTATCCCATCCTTAAATGTATAATTAGCAAGCATGGTGGAAATTTCAGCTTCCGGTATCTTTCTTTTATTTGTAACAATATCTTTCATATACTTAGCATAAGGAGACATTTTCAAAATATCAGTCAAACGCAAACGTAAAAAGACAGGTCTAAGCATTTCAACAAAGCGCTCAAATTCCTCATCATCTTTATTCTTTGAAGCTTTAGGAGGAAAAGGCATGGGTTTCTAAACCCATGGTTCTATTTCTTTACCATGTTTCCTAGCAATGACTTCTATTTTATCATATTTTTATTCTTAGGTTATGGGTTATCAAGATCAACAATAGGTTCTATCTCCACATCATTATCATTAATAGGTTTAGCATCAATGTGAACATCATCATTATCATTATTACTAAGTTCATGGTCATCACCAGATTGTGTTTCAGCATCAGAAATAGAAATATCATTTGGATTCTTAGGTGTGTCTACAATAGGTTCACTAGAAGCATGCAAAGTCCTATCATCATTCTTTTTTCTTTTTATTAATAGAAGGACTAGGTACATCAGTATTAATTGTTTGAGAGTCTTTCTCAATTCTTTTAGGATGGCCTTTGGGATACAAAGCTTCCTGAGTCATTTTACCACCCTAGTCATAAGTCTAACAAAATGATCATTCTTTTTATTGTTCATCTCATTGAGCAAATCTTTTGTGCCTTGAGAACTCGTTCTACTTGATTTTTTAGCATGGAAGCAAGTTTACTAAAACTTTGAGATCATTAACAATTCTAAACATATAGTCACTCAAGCGTTCAATCATATAAGCATTTCGTTTCAATTGTCTACTAACATATGCATTGAGGTTTTCTTGCTTAACAATAAAGTTACCAAATTCATCCGAGCAGTGACTAGCAGATTTAGTATAAGGAATATCACCTTCATCAAACCTATAGAGAGAATTTACCTCTACTACCTGTGTCGGGGTATTGAGACCATATATTTCTTCAATAGGTGGTAAATTCTTAACATCTCCAGCTTTAATACCTTTTTCTTTCATAGATTTCTTTGCCTCTTGCATATCTTCGAGACTAAGAAATAGAATACCCCTTTTCTTTGGAATTAGCTCAGGAGTTGGTTTAGGAAGAGTCCAATCATTATCATTACTCAATATATTGTTCAATAGTTCTTCAGCTTCTTCAACAGTTCGTTCCCTGAAAACACAACCAGCACAACTATCTAGGTGGTCCCTAGCAGCATCGGTTAGTCCAAATATAAAAGATGTCAATTATTTCAGTTTTCTTGAGAGGATTATCAGGCAAAGAATTAAGTAATTGGAGAAGCCTCCCCCAAGCTTGTGGGAGACACTCTTCTTCAATTTGGACAAAGTTAAATATTTCCTTTAGAGAAGCTTGTTTCTTATGAGCAGGAAAATATTTTCAAAGAAGTAATATATCATATCATGGGTACTATGCACACAACCAGGACTAAGAGAATTAAACCATATATTAGCATCACCCTTTAATGAGAAAGGAAACAACTTAAGAATATAGTAGTAGCGATTTTTTTCCTCAGGAGCAAATAGGGTGGCTATATCATTCAATTTAGTAAGATGTGCCACAATAGTTTAAGTTTCATAACCATGGAAAGGATCAGATTTAACCAAAGTAATTAACTCAGGATCGAAAGAGAATTCATAATCCTTCTTAGTAACAAAGATAGGTGAAGTAGCAAATTTAGGATCATATTGCATTCTAGCATTTAAAGATATTTCTTTCAACTTTACTAGTAGTTTCTTAAGATTGTAACACCCTGGTAGTTAAGCTACAGTAGCCACTCACTAATGGTGCCATGTCACCAAGCTTAACTAAGCAAAATTGCCCCTAGATAAAACCGAAGTCAAATTCAAATCTAAGTTGCAAGTTAAACTATTATTTCTTTGATCAGTAAAACAAAAGTGTTTGATAAGTTACAAAAATTCAATAAGTAATTATCATATCGAAACCAACATCTTTTGAAATATTTAAATTTCCTTAAAATATTAAAACAGGATCAAACATCACTTTTTAGCCCCTTTTAAATGGAAAAACAATTTGAATAAATCCAAATAGCCCCAGACTTTTTGTGGTAGGCCAAAATATTACCTTGTATGCGTGTGTCACTTTTCACAATTTACAAAAATGATTTGGTGACTCTACTTAATGCAAACTGTAGACAAAATAAGGAGAAGAAAAATAAAATAAAGGCAAGGGGCAAAGCCTAGTGTGCTAATGGGCCATAGGAAACTACAGTGGAGCCCAACCCATCACGTAGCCATCCCCTACCTCCTGTTCATGGGAGGGGGATCGTGGCTCACATCCACGCCTCCATGGCGGATGATGGCACAGTGTCGATCATCCGACCAGCCCCTGACTTGTATAAGACCATCCCCTAGGCCCTCCCGAAACCCTAGCGTGCCCTCACTTTTTCCCCCTCATGCCCCACGCTGTCTCTCCCCCTCGAGTTCGTCCACCCGTGGACACCGCCGTTGACCCGCGGCCATCGTCGCTTCCTAGCCTCACCATGGCGTTTAAAGGCCCAGCCGCGCTCGTCAACACCGTACGCAGTCACCAGAACGAACCACGGGGGGCCCTGCGATCGTATCGGGCGTCATCCCCGCCTCCGGCCACAGCTACCTCGCCATTGCCAACGCAGCACCGACGCCTCCCCGACCCTCTCTGACCCTCTCCAGCCTCTCCCTATCTCAATGGTGAGCTCCTCGCTCCGTTCCCCCCTTCATCCCCGTCGAATCAACCGCCGTAGGCCTCCGTTCCACCGCCATGGCCAGAGCTCGCGGACGCTGTAAGCGACCAGCCGCATGTGGCTGCACCTTGGGCCACGCACGCCCGCGCCCTCTGTCCGCGTGTGAGCCCACCGGCCGCGCCCACTGCCGTGGCTCGCTGATGCCCGTCGCTACCATTGCTCATCACCGCGACCGCACGTGCGTACCGCGCGCCTTAGCCTCGCGCCACGCTTGCGCCCGCCTCTGCGTGTGTATTGCTTCTGCTATTGGCATGTACTACTCACCTGCCGCTGCTGCTCTTGTTGATGCGTCGCTTCTCTCCTACGATGCTGGCTCTACTATGCTGCTTGCTAGCTGTTGATGCTAATTGTTGCTGCTTGCCTACTGATGATGCTTACTACGCTACTGTCATAGCTATTGTAGTTAGTGTTTAAGCCATACAAGGCCATGACCTGTGCCTTTGTGCATGTCCGGTTGGTCCTATGGATGAGGCCGGCCACTTAGTTTAGTTTATTTTGGCTATAATTAGTGATTAGGTACAACTAGTAGTCTATGGCATGTGGGACCTCCCTTGATTAAATTAGTTAGATGTTGTATTAACGCATGTGGCAATGACATGTGGGCCACACATCCCGTTGACAAGTCAATTTGACTCGGTCAACCCAACCCATGGTCCCACCTGTAATACACACTATTTAGCACAGCCCCAAGTGGCAGATGTAATTAGAAATTTATTTTCGGACTGATTTAACTCAGGAAATCTTATATACTTTGAGAAATTCATATAAAATAATCTATAACTCTGATGAAAATACTTTGTACATGAAAGTTGCTCAGAATTTCGAGACAAATCCGAATATATGGTCCGTTCGTCTGCCGCACATCTCTAGCATAGCGAACCTGCAACCGTCCCCTCCATTTCATCTGTCTGAAAATTCCTAACACCGGGAATACTTTGCCGGATGTTTTCCCCCTTCGCTAGTATCACCTAGTACCGCGTTAGGTCACCCCTAGCACCGCATATTGCCATGTTATGCTTGTGATGCTTTGATTGCTCTGTTATTTATTGTGTTCCCACTCCATTACTTCTTTCCGGTAGACCTCGAGACTGCTGCCGGTACCCCTGTGATCGACTAGATCGACGGTGACCCCTCCTTGCCAGAGCAACAAGGCTAGCCCCCCCCCCCTTGATCAACCCGATATTGCCTATTCTTCTCTCTACTGCTTGCATTAGAGTAGTGTAGCATGTTACTGATTTCCAATAATCCTATTCTGATGCATAGCCTGTCTTTGCCACTACTGTTGTTACTTTTACCTGCAATCCTAAATACTTAGTATAGGATGCTAGTATTCCATTAGTGGCCCTACATTCTTGTCCGTCTGCCATGCTATACTATTGGGCCATGATCACTTGGGAGGTGATCACGGGTATATACTTATATACATAATATGTGATACATGTCATGACTAAAGTCGGGTCGGCTCGTAGAGTACCCGCAAGTGATTTCGATGTGGGGGCTGAAGGGGCAGGTGGTTCCATCCAGTTAGTGGTGGGCCTGGGTTCTCGACTGCCCTCGACTGTTACTTTGTGGCGGAGCCACAGGGCAGATTGAGACCACCTAGGAGCGAGGTCGGCCTGGCCCTGGTCAGCGTCAGCGGTGACATCAATTAACACACTTAACGAGATCTTGGTATTTGATCTGAGTCTGGCCACTGGCCTATATGCACTAACCAACTATGCGGGAACAATTATGGGCACTCGATGTCATGGTATCAGCCGAAGCCTTCTTGACGTCAGTGACTGAGAGGCACGCGCCGGGTTGGACCGTGTAATGCAACTACCTTTGTAATGGAGGTTGCTAGGTCTGCTCATTGGCCGCGTATTGTCAGGACCCCGACTCAATGTCACATCGATCTAGCCTGTAACACCTCATATCACTTTGCGGCCTCACGCACGGTATCCCCACGGGTGTCGCCTTACCTTTGCCCGGGACCGTTTGCGCCTTTTGGCTCACGTATATGATAGTGTCGCTAGCATCCATATGATAAGGAGCCCGAGCTGACATGACTAGTCGTAAACCCAAAGTGGCACAGACTTACAGGGACAGGCATCCATGACCCAGCATCGAACGTGTCGGTCATCAGCAAGTGGGTCCGGGCTGTAGCGCTGGGCTAGCAGGACTCCGGTAAACCGGGCTGTAGCGGGCTAACAGGACTCCGGTACTCAATGCGTGACATTTCCCCCAAGGGACAGACACAGGAACGAAGAAGGACACATGCCGGCCAGCCTAAGTGTTCCGGAGTAGTAGCAAGCTACCATGGCTCAGTGGTAACACTAGGAGACATTTCCCGGTAAGAGAGGCTACTAAAGATAAACAACTAGATAGTCAGATCCCACACATATCAAGCATTTCAATCATACACACAATATGCTCGATATGTGCAAATACAACAAGGCATCACAACATGACTCTACGACACAAGTACTTTATTTAAGGCTCAGAGAGCCATACATAACATACACATAGGTACGGGTCACACGACCCAGCATTCAAGTCATACAGTCATACAAACCAACAACGGAAGTAACTTGTCTGAGTACAGACAACTAATAAAATAAAAGAGGCTTGGAAAGCCTAGCTATACTACGTGGTCCTTCACAAGCTCAGGATCACCACCTGGGCCTTAGCCTACTCATTGATGTCAACGTCTACGAAGAACCCATCATAAGGGGTTGCAGCGTCTTCTGTAAAAATGTAAATTATAGCAACATGAGTACAAAGGTACTCAGCAAGACTTACATCAGATCCTACATACATGCACATTATCAAGAAGGGTTGGTGGAGTTATTGCAGCAATCCAGCTTTGACTCTTGGCTAGGCTATCCTACGAGACTCCAACTTGGAATGGTTTTGCGCACACGAGTCCACTACTCACCACTTCAATACACTACCGAGGATCCACCTCCGTCTTCCTACGGAAGAGCCATCCTCGGCACTCACACTTATCTTGAGGCTTTTAGTAGTTTCCATTTACTTGTCTATGAACTGTATAGGCAACCAAGTAGTCCTTTACCGCGGACGCGGCTATTCGAATAGATCATGATAACCCTGCAGGGGTGTACTTCTTCATACATGTTTCCACCACTTAGCGTCTGCACACGACATGTGCTCGGCAGACTTCAAGCGAAAGCCGACGTGGGTGTAGACCACGACCTACCTAAACACCTAAGTCTCTAGTCCAGGTTTATCGCCTATTCGGGTTCCATCCATGAGGAGATCTGGCCGAGGTTTCGCTCACAGCCCCAAACGATGTGAACAGGGTTCCGAGACACCTAACGGGTGCCCGACATACCCGGCCACGTACCTACCGCATCACAGCCCACCCCTATGGTCAGCACTGTCCACGGCCTCCAGTAGGCTACAAACACCAGAAACTACTTGCAACTCCTGGACAGAGGACTAGGGTGAATAAGAAGTCGAGCGGGGTCATATTTCAGGGCCCAATGCATGGTAGTAGCTGTATCTTAAATCACACATACAGATCTCAGTGCTTAAGGACGACTTCAATGAAACAACCCACCATGTACTCCTACATGGCCTCTCATCGATACCTTTACCAAATCGTGTTCACCACACCACTCTCATTACCGACATAATCATTTCACTCTAGCCCATCACCCAGATGAACCAGACCTGACACGACTCTAAGCATAGCAGGCATAGCAAGGTAGGAACAACACATACATATGGCTCAATCAACTCCTACACATGCTAGTGGGTTTCATCTAGTTACTGTGGCAATGACAGGTCATGCAGAGGAAATGGGTTCAACTACCATAGCACACAGCAGTTTGAAACGCATTGTCTTAATGCAGTAAAAGAGAGCAGGAGCGAGAACATGGGATTGTATCGATATGATCAAATGGTTGGTTGCTTGCCTGATGGTTCGATGCACTGATATGGTTCTTCGCTAGGGTAATCACGGTACTCCTCGGAGGCAGAACCTGCCGCAAAGAACACCGATACACAGCCATCACCAAACAATGTGCGACAATATGATGCATGCATGGAACATGGCAGTATGAGTGTGTTGGGCTAATGCAACTAAGACCAGAAGGGTTTGAACCAATTTGAACCAAAGATTCAAATTTCAAACTCATACATGGCCCTTTAAAGTGTTTTATCTTGTTCTGCATTAAACATCAAGTTAACTTGTTTAATCATGCATGAAAACAGTACAGATGGATAGATTGGATTTTTCTGATCATTTTTCATATATAACTTGTTTGATTTGGAGTTACCGATTAAAAGTTATGAATTTTTGAAGTTTAAACTATATTCTGGAATTTCCTATATTAGAATCAATCCAGAAATTAATTTGTTGCGTTAGCCATGCGTCAGAATGACGTCAGGGTCAACGGAGACGTCCAGGTCAAACCTGACTGTGGGTCCAGGGTGTCAGGGTAATTAGTTTAGTTAAAGTTTAATTAAAACTAAACCTATTTAGTTAACAGGGCTGGGCCCCACCTGTCATTGACTCATCGGAGTCAACCAGGGCATACCCGCGGTCAAAGCCAGGTCGGCTGCACCGGTGTTTAGCCGCCGGCGAGCCCGACGCGACGGCGGAAGTGGTTTTGGCCGTTCCGGCAACCAAACGAGTCGCGGAGGCCATCGGAGTGGAGCTGAGGAGGAGCCGCAGCTCTTGGTGGAGTCCGTTGGGGTCGGGGTGGCCGGAGTTGGCGCCGGCGACGACTTTGGCGGCCACCGGAGTTCGGCCGAAGGCGAACTTGAGGCTAGAGGGGTCGGTGAGGTGCGGGGAGTAGTTGGTTAGGTGCTACGTGAGGTGGTGAGCACGATGGACACCAAGTGGTGGCCGGAGGGTGACCGGGAGCACGTCGGCGACGAGCTCCGCGGCGGTGGGTGCGGTTGAGCTCCGGGAGGTCACTACATAGCTCGGGGGCAAGAAAAGAAGGGAGGGGAAGATGGTTAAGCTCACAGGGAGTTCGACGAAACACTTGGTGCGGCCGGGGACGGGCCGGAGCGATGACGGCGTTGAAGGGGATCTCCGGCGACGGCGGTTCGGTCGAGGTCGATGCGGTGGACTCGGGCCTTGCGAGGGCTCGGGGCTCGGCTTGCTCGAAGGAGAGGAGGGTGGCGGAGCTCCTGGACACGGCGGCACGGCGTGGGGTTGACGGAGGGCGTGGCTACGGCGAGGGGGTGGCGGCGATGGCGTCGGCCATGGCGGGGGAACGCGAGAGAGAGGAGTAGGGGGAGAATGGAGGTGTCCTGGGGGTTCACGGCTCGACGTGGAGTTCATCCATCCAGCAACGAGGCGAGGAGGTGAAGCAAGGCGACGGCCAGCTGCGTGGCGCACGCTGCGGGCGCCGTCGGGCACCTGCCTGCCTGCCTGGCCGGCAAGCAGCTCGCTGGCGCGGCGCTGGGCTGGGCCGGCAGGTGGGCCGGGTGCTGGGCGCCAGGTAAGTTTTTCTGTTATTCCCTGTTTTCTGTTTTTTTAATTCCTCTGCAACTTTGTTGAATTATTAAAAATACTTAGGCAACTCCTAAAATCACCAAACTACTCCTGGTCCATACTTGGATTATTTCCAACATGAAACATTTTAGTTTGGAGATATTTGAGCATTTGAAATATTTTATATAATTTTAAATGCCCAAATTCAAATATCTATGATTTAATTCAAAGACCCTAAGATGGCCTAGGAAAATGTGCATCACTTCTGGCAGAGGTTATGAACCAAGACAAAAATGATGGGCATTTTAGAAGGGCATTTCAGGTTCATTGAAAAAGTTTTTAGTAAACCCTAGTTGGTTTCAGAGGGGGCTGGGGGTTCTGTCATCCCCATTTCAGGTTTCTGATGAAAGAATAGACATGATGCAACACTCTAATGCATGAACTAGCTAGGGTGTGACAACTCACCCCCACTCAAAAGAATCTCGTCCCGAGATTTGGGTTCCTCCGGAAAGAAGGCGGGATACTCGAGTCGAAGACGATCCTCCCTTTCCCAAGTTGCTTCATCCTCAGAATGGTGCGACCATTGAACTTTGAGAAACTTGATATTATGACGTCGAGTGGTACGCTCGGCCTGATCGAGGATACGAATGGGGTACTCTCGATACGTGAGATTATCTTGGAGATCAAGCATTTCATGGTCCACTCCACGGATAGGATCCGAGAAGCAACGCCTGAGTTGAGAAACGTGGAAGACATTGTGGACTCTGGAGAGATGCGGAGGTAGTTCCAACTGGTAGGCAACTTCTCCTCGTTTAGCGAGAATACGAAAAGGTCCAATGTAATGGGGAGCCAATTTGCCTTTGATACCGAAACGATGGGTTCCCTTCAGAGGAGTAATCCGAAGGTAAGCCTTCTCGTCAACCTCGAAAGTCACAGCCTTATGTTTTCGGTCGTATTGACTCTTTTGACGAGATTGGGCTGTTTTCAACTTTTCATGAACGATGCGAACTTGCTCTTCTGCTTCCTGGATCATATCCGGGCCAAAGAATTGTCTTTCCCCGGTTTCTGACCAATTAAGGGGTGTTCGACACCGTCGTCCATAGAGAACTTCAAAAGGGGCTTTACCCAAGCTAGATTGATAGCTGTTGTTGTAAGCAAATTCAGCAAATGGAAGGCATTTCTCCCACTCCATTCCGAATGAGATAACAGAAGCTCGAAGCATGTCTTCTAGAATCTGGTTGACGCGTTCTACTTGACCACTTGATTGAGGGTGAAAAGCGGTGCTAAAGGAAAGGCGGGTTCCCATAGCATTTTGGAAACTTTCCCAAAATTGAGAGGTGAAAAGACTTCCTCGATCCGAGTTAATTTCCAACGGAACACCATGGAGAGACACTATTCGGGAGATGTATAAGTCTGCCAACTGACTAGCAGTTATACTCTCACGAACAGGTAAGAAATGGGCCACTTTGGAAAGACGATCGACAACGACGAAGATAGCATTATTCCCTCTCTTGGTCCTGGGAAAACCGGTAATGAAATCCATACCAATTTTATCCCATTTCCATTTAGGAATAGCTAGGGGTTGAAGGGTGCCAGCAGGCCGTTGATGCTCCGCTTTTACACGACGGCAGACGTCGCAATTAGCAATATACTGAGCAATTTCTCTCTTCATCCTAGTCCACCAGAACCTCTGGCGTAGGTCCTGATACATCTTAGTGCTACCGGGATGGATAGTGAGAGGAGATTCATGAGCTTCCTTAAGGATCAATCGCCTCAGGTTTCGCACCTTGGGAAGCACTAGCCGATTCCCGAAGTATACGACCCCTTGATCATCAATGGAGAAACAATTCGCAACTCCTTTCTTGATGTTTCTCTTGATGCGGGAAATTCCTGGATCTACCTTCTGTGCTTTGATGATTTGATCCATAAGGGTAGGTTTCGCCACCATGGTGGAAAGGAATCCTTGAGGAACAATGTGAAGGTTAAGCTTCCGAAATTCCTCATGGAGAAGCGGTTGACTTTGTTGTAACATCAGGTTGTTACAATAAGATTTACGACTTAGCGCATCAGCCATGACGTTGGCTTTCCCTGGGGTGTAACTTATTCCTAAGTCGAAATCTGTGATCAACTCGACCCAACGTCTTTGCCTGAGATTCAAATCCGGTTGGGTGAAGATGTACTTCATACTTTGGTGATCAGTGAATATTTCGCAACGATTACCGAGGAGGTAATGTCGCCAGGTTTTAAGTGCATAGACTACAGCTGCAAGCTCTAGATCATGAGTAGGATAATTCTCCTCATGTGGGTGCAATTGCCGTGAAGCGTAAGCAATTACGTGTCGATCTTGCATGAGAATACAGCCTAGTCCTTGTCGCGAGGCGTCGCAGTAGATAACAAAGTCCTTAGAGAAATCTGGCGGTACCAATACGGGAGCAGATGTCAGGCGTCTTTTCAGTTCCTGAAAGCTGTGCTCACATTGTGGAGTCCATTCGTACTTTTTATCTTTCTTGAGGAGTTCGGTTAGAGGTTTTGCAACTTTGGAGAAATTTTCGACAAAGCGACGGCAATAGCTCGCTAAGCCCAGAAAACTCCGAACTTGCTTGACCGATTCAGGTGGAGTCCAATTAAGGACGGCTTGAACTCGCTCAGGGTTAACAACAATACCTTTACCAGATATTACATGACCCAGATAGGTCACTTCTGACAACCAAAATTCACATTTAGAAAATTTGGCATAAAGACGATGCTCTCGAAGTTTCTTCAACACTAGCCTTAGATGTTCGGCATGTTCTTCCTCGTTCTTAGAGTAGATGAGTATATCATCGAGGTAGACCACGACGAATTTATCCAAATACTCCATGAAGATTGAGTTCATTAACCGAGAAAAGGTGGCTGGAGCGTTGGTTAAACCGAAGGACATGACGGTGTACTCGTATTGGCCATAACGAGTAACAAAGGCCGTTTTAGGAATGTCCCCGTTCTTGATTTTGATTTGATGGTAGCCCAACCTCAAATCCATTTTGGAGAAGAATGAGGATCCAGCGAGCTGATCATACAGGTCGTTGATCCTGGGGAGCGGATATTTGTTCTTGATTGTGACCAAATTGACAGGTCGATAATCTACAACCATCCGGTCCGTACCATCCTTCTTCTTGACGAAGAGGACGGGGCAAGCCCACGGAGATGAACTAGGTCGGATGAAACCCTTTTTCAAGGACTCATCGAGTTGTTTCTTAAGCTCAGCTAGTTCTAGTGGTGCCATCTTATAGGGTCTTCTAGCAATCGGGACGGTTCCTGGAATGAGGTCTATTACGAACTCAACATCCCTGTCAGGTGGAACACCTGGCAATTCCGATGGGAAGACATCCGGGAAGTCACGGACTACCGGAACGTCCTCAAGGTCTGGCAAAGGACTGGCGTTAAGAGAATATAACTGTCGCGTGGCTATTCGGGTCAAGACATTGACTATCTTCCCCGAAGGATGGGTGAGTTGAACAGTCCTAGAGAAGCAATCAATTTTGGCATGATGGGCTGACATCCAGTCCATACCCAAGATGATATTAATATCTGAAGATTTGAGAGCTATCAAAGATGCAAGGAAATCAAGTCTGTCGACTTGGATTTCATTTCCATGACTTACCCTGGAGGTTTTCCATCTAGAACCGGGAGTGGAAATTTCCATGGTAGAAGGCATGTCACAGAATGCGATGTTATGCAAGCGAGCATAGTTCTCGGATATAAATGAATGAGATGCTCCTGTATCGAAAAGAACAGATGCCGGGTGGCAATTAACAAGGAGCGTACCGAGAACGACGTTGGGATCCTCTTGAGCTTCTTCGGCAGAGATGCAGTTGACATGGCCACGTGCAGCGGTGGCCGGCTTGGCGTAGAACACTTTCCCTGTCGGCTTGCCACGGCCAACAGCTTTAGCAGATTGGTTGGGATTGGTTTGGGGGCACTCGCGCATATAGTGGCCCGATTCCCCACACTTGAAACAAGTCACGGAACTGGTGCGTGGAGGAGCATTGTTGGTTGGACCACCATAGGGCTTGGCTGGTGCAAACTGTTGAACGGGGCGAGGCGCCTGGAAGGATGGCCTCGATGTGAACCTGGGTGGCAGGGCAGTGTTAGGCACCCACACGCGGCACTTCTGAGGACCAGCACCGGATGAGGAACCCATGTCACGGCCATGCTTGCGTGTTGCGTCATAATCAGTCTGACTAGTCTCAGCACTGATGGCCTTGTTAACAAGCTTCTGAAAAGATGTGCACTCATGCAGACGGAGGTCACGGCGAAGCTCAGGACTAAGTCCCTTACGGAACCTTGCTTGCTTCTTGGCATCAGTAGAAACTTCCTCTGTTGCATATCGTGCGAGGTTACCGAACTCCCTGCTGTAAGCATCCACAGAGAGTCGGCCTTGAGTGAAACTGCAAAATTCCTCACGTTTACGGTCCATGAGACCCTCCGGAATGTGATGTTCACGGAAAGCCTCGCTGAATTCAGCCCAAGTAGTGTCATGGTCCGCTGGGCGCATAGCTCCATAATTTTCCCACCATAGACTGGCGGGGCCTTCAAGATGATATGCAGCAAAGGTGACCTTGTCAGCCTCAGCTACTAGCGCGGAACGCAGTTTGTGAGAAATACTGCGAAGCCAGTCATCAGCGTCGAGAGGCTCGACGGAGTGGTGAAACGTGGGTGGATGTAACTTGATGAAATCACTGAGTGACACCAAGTTATTCCTCTGATGGTGTGCTCTATTCTGTTCAATACGCTCCAACAAACGGTTGGTCTCCCGCTTGTTTCTCTCGGCTTCCAGCATAACTTCGGCTAGGGAAGGAGGGTGAGGCAGGTTTGCATTCCCGACTTCACTGCCTTCGGCCTGCTCTTGGGAAACAGGGTTATTGCGCGTGTTGACCATCCTAGGTAAACAAGACAATGATTTAGTCAGAATGATAAGATTCCGACATAGAATATAGAATGTAAGGAATAACTCGGAATGCAAGATGATCATCCGTATGACATGGTAGATACAGAAACTGCTTCTTTTATTCCATCGTCATACACACCATACAAGGTTTAGTACAAGACCAAACAAGGTACTATTACGGTGAAAAGAGGATTACATCTCATCGGAGGCATCCCAAGCTCCTATACATTATTTTTCTATACCTCCGGAAGGCGGTACAAACTAGGTCATATCCCACAAGTCACGCAGGACGATAGACGACACAGCTAGTACGAACTAGTGATACTACCACTAACTCAGACCGATCCGTAGTAGTCCTCGTAGAAGTCACCTCCATAGCCTGGAAGCTCAACATGATCATCCGGGAACAGACGATCTCGCGGAGCTTGTGGACCATAGGGGCTAGGATGAGGTCTTGGACCAACAGACGGTGGCCTGCAGGGACCACGAGGTGGGGTGATGCCTCCTACATCACGCCAACCCATCACGTCTGGCAGAGCAGATCTCACAGGATAGAGATCGCGCATATCCGAATATCCACCTTGCACAGCCGGTGCAAACCGAGTCAAAGTGGCCCAATGGTCAGCACGGGTATTGAAAAGCTCTAGCCTCAAGGCCCGATTTTCACGGTCCTTATCCTCGAGCATCTCAGCAGTGGTGCGAGTCCGTGAATCCTCCTGAGTGGGGTCAGCATAGATAGCCTGGAGATACCCTTGTGCTCCCGGAAGTGATGCTGGCATATACCGGAAATCAGAGTCCCGAAATAGGCCAGTCCTGACTCGCATGATGGTCATCATAGAGTAGGCGGCATCCTGCACAGCCATCTCAATAGTAACCCCGAGTCCATAGGAGCAGTGAAGGGGCTCGGTGGATCCAGGATAAGATGGAAATATCCTGACAGTGCAAAGATACTGGCTTTGATTAAAGTCTCGAAATTGCTCTTCGACCGTGTACTCAGGATACCAACGGTATCCAGCCTCAGTCATTACCCTGACCAACATGGCAGTATGGCCGGGTACATCTAGGCATCGAGTCAGGCGAACCACTTGATTGAGGTCGCGAGTGGCCATCTGAAAGCACAACCATAATGCAAAGGCATTAGAATTTCTAGCAAAATTTTGACGGCATAACGGCTGTAAATGCTCAAAAGGATTTTGAGACATTTGACAAAGGATTTCATACACACTCAACATCATCATATCAAAGTTCTGGGTCCATCCTAGCAACATAATGTGGTAGTAGAACTGAACTAGGCTTGTATCCATCAAACCTATAAGGTACTACTGATTAGTAACACGTGAACCTGATAGAGAGAAAAGATCCTAATTCCTTAACCCCCGGTGGAAGAATAGACTGACTCAGATCAGAATGTCATAAGATAAAGGAGTAAAAGAGCCTTATGTTCCAACCCACAAACAATTCCCCTACATATAACTAAAGAATTTCTAGACTCAACATCGACCAGTTTGGCTTGGAGAACCTACAGGCAGTCCGGCTCTGATGCCAACGCTGTCAGGACCCCGACTCAATGTCACATCGATCTAGCCTGTAACACCTCATATCACTTTGCAGCCTCACGCACGGTATCCCCACGGGTGTCGCCTTACCTTTGCCCGGGACCGTTTGCGCCTTTTGGCTCACGTATATGATAGTGTCGCTAGCATCCATATGATAAGGAGCCCGGGCTGACATGACTAGTCGTAAACCCAAAGTGGCACAGACTTACAGGGACAGGCATCCATGACCCAGCATCGAACGTGTCGGTCATCAGCAAGTGGGTCCGGGCTGTAGCGCTGGGCTAGCAGGACTCCGGTACTCAATGCGTGACATTTCCCCCAAGGGACAGACACAGGAACGAAGAAGGACACATGCCGGCCAGCCTAAGTGTTCCAGAGCAGTAGCAAGCTACCATGGCTCAGTGGTAACACTAGGAGACATTTCCCGGTAAGAGAAGCTACTAAAGATAAACAACTAGATAGTCAGATCCCACACATACCAAGCATTTCAATCATACACACAATATGCTCGATATGTGCAAATACAACAAGGCATCACAACATGACTCTACGACACAAGTACTTTATTTAAGGCTCAGAGAGCCATACATAACATACACATAGGTACGGGTCACACGACCCAGCATTCAAGTCATACAGTCATACAAACCAACAGTGGAAGTAACTTGTCTGAGTACAGACAACTAGTAAAATAAAAGAGGCTTGGAAAGCCTAGCTATACTACGTGGTCCTTCACAAGCTCAGGATCACCACCTGGGCCTTAGCCTACTCATTGATGTCAACGTCTACGAAGAACCCATCAGAAGGGGTTGCAGCGTCTTCTGTAAAAATGTAAATTATAGCAACATGAGTACAAAGGTACTCAGCAAGACTTACATCAGATCCTACATACATGCACATTATCAAGAAGGGTTGGTGGAGTTATTGCAGCAAGCCAGCTTTGACTCTTGGCTAGGCTATCCTACGAGACTCCAACTTGGAATGGTTTTGCGCACACGATTCCACTACTCACCACTTCAATACACTACCGAGGATCCACCTCCGTCTTCCTACGGAAGAGCCATCCTCGGCACTCACACTTATCTTTAGGCTTTTAGTAGTTTCCATTTACTTGTCTATGAACTGTATAGGCAACCAAGTAGTCCTTTACCGCGGACGCGGCTATTCGAATAGATCATGATAACCCTGCATGGGTGTACTTCTTCATACATGTTTCCACCACTTAGCGTCTGCACACGACATGTGCTCGGCAGACTTCAAGCGAAAGCCGACGTGGGTGTAGACCACGACCTACCTAAACACCTAAGTCTCTAGTCCAGGTTTATCGCCTATTCGGGTTCCATCCATGAGGAGATCCGGCCGAGGTTTCGCTCACAGCACCAAACGATGTGAACAGGGTTCCGAGACACCTAACGGGTGCCCGACATACCCGGCCACGTACCTACCGCATCACAGCCCACCCCTATGGTCAGCGCTGTCCACGGCCTCCAGTAGGCTACAAACACCAGAAACTACTTGCAACTCCTGGACAGAGGACTAGGGTGAATAAGAAGTTGAGCGGGGTCATATTTCAGGGCCCAATGCATGGTAGTAGCTGTATCTTAAATCACACATACAGATCTCAGTGCTTAAGGACGGCTTCAATGAAACAACCCACCATGTACTCCTACATGGCCTCTCATCGATACCTTTACCAAATCGTGTTCACCACACCACTCTCATTACCGACATAATCATTTCACTCTAGCCCATCACCCAGATGAACCAGACCTGACACGACTCTAAGCATAGCAGGCATAGCAAGGTAGGAACAACACATACATATGGCTCAATCAACTCCTACACATGCTAGTGGGTTTCATCTAGTTACTGTGGCAATGACAGGTCATGCAGAGGAAATGGGTTCAACTACCGTAGCACACAGCAGTTTGAAACGCGTTGTCTTAATGCAGTAAAAGAGAGCAGGAGCGAGAACATGGGATTGTATCGATATGATCAAATGGTTGGTTGCTTGCCTGATGGTTCGATGCACTGATATGGTTCTTCGCTAGGGTAATCACGGTACTCCTCGGAGGCAGAACCTGCGCAAAGAACACCGATACACAGCCATCACCAAACAATGTGCGACAATATGATGCATGCATGGAACATGGCAGTATGAGTGTGTTGGGCTAATGCAACTAAGACCAGAAGGGTTTGAACCAATTTGAACCAAAGATTCAAATTTCAAACTCATACATGGCCCTTTAAAGTGTTTTATCTTGTTCTGCATTAAACATCAAGTTAACTTGTTTAATCATGCATGAAAACAGTACAGATGGATAGATTGGATTTTTCTGATCATTTTTCATATATAACTTGTTTGATTTGGAGTTACCGATTAAAAGTTATGAATTTTTGAAGTTTAAACTATATTCTGGAATTTCCTATATTAGAATCAATCCAGAAATTAATTTGTTGCGTTAGCCATGCGTCAGAATGACGTCAGGGTCAACGGAGACGTCCAGGTCAAACCTGACTGTGGGTCCAGGGTGTCAGGGTAATTAGTTTAGTTAAAGTTTAATTAAAACTAAACCTATTTAGTTAACAGGGCTGGGCCCCACCTGTCATTGACTCATCGGAGTCAACCAGGGCCCACCCGCGGTCAAACCCAGGTTGGCTGCACCGGCGTTTAGGGTCCGGCGAGCCCGACGCGGCGGCGGAAGTGGTTTTGGCCGTTCCGGCAACCAAACGAGTCGCGGAGGGCATCGGAGTGGAGCTGAGGAGGAGCCGCAGCTCTTGGTGGAGTCCGTTGGGGTCGGGGTGGCCGAAGTTGGCGCCGGCGACGACTTTGGCGGCCACCGGAGTTCGGCCGAAGGCGAACTTGAGGCTAGAGGGGTCGGTGAGGTGCGGGTAGTAGTTGGTTAGGTGCTACGTGAGGTGGTGAGCACGATGGACACCAAGTGGTGGCCGGAGGGTGACCGGGAGCACGTCGGCGACGAGCTCCGCGGCGGTGGGTGCGGTTGATCTCCGGGAGGTCACTACATAGCTCGGGGGCAAGAAAAGAAGGGAGGGGAAGATGGTTAAGCTCACAGGGAGTTCGACGAAACACTTGGTGCGGCCGGGGACGGGCCGGAGCGACAACGGCGTTGAAGGGGATCTCCGGCGACGGCGGTTCGGTCGAGGTCGATGCGGTGGACTCGGGCCTTGCGAGGGCTCGGGGCTCGGCTTGCTCGAAGGAGAGGAGGGTGGCGGAGCTCCTGGACACGGCGGCACGGCGTGGGGTTGACGGAGGGCGTGGCGGCGATGGCGTCGGCCATGGCGGGGGAACGCGAGAGAGAGGAGTAGGGGGAGAATGGAGGTGTCCTGGGGGTTCACGGCTCGACGTGGAGTTCATCCATCCAGCAACGAGGCGAGGAGGTGAAGCAAGGCGACGGCCAGCTGCGTGGCGCACGCTGCGGCCGCCGTCGGGCACCTGCCTGCCTGCCTGGCCGGCAAGCAGCTCGCTGGTGCGGCGCTGGGCTGGGCCGGCAGGTGGGCCGGGTGCTGGGCGCCAGGTAAGTTTTTCTGTTATTCCCTATTTTCTGTTTTTTTAATTCCTCTGCAACTTTGTTGAATTATTAAAAATACTTAGGCAACTCCTAAAATCACCAAACTACTCCTGGTCCATAGTTGGATTATTTCCAACATGAAACATTTTAGTTTGGAGATATTTGAGCATTTGAAATATTTTATATAATTTTAAATGCCCAAATTCAAATATCTATGATTTAATTCAAAGACCCTAAGATGGCCTAGGAAAATGTGCATCACTTCTGGCAGAGGTTATGAACCAAGACAAAAATGATGGGCATTTTAGAAGGGCATTTCAGGTTCATTGAAAAAGTTTTTAGTAAACCCTAGTTGGTTTCAGAGGGGGCTGGGGGTTCTGTCATCCCCATTTCAGGTTTCTGATGAAAGAATAGACATGATGCAACACTATAATGCATGAACTAGCTAGGGTGTGACACGTATGCAACGTGTAGGTGTGCAACGAGCGATGGGCCCAGACCCCTGCGCACTTAGGATTTAGACTAGCGTGCTGACCATTCTATTATGCCTAGGTAGGGCTGCGACGTGTTGATCTTCCGAGGCCGGGCATGACCTAGGAAAGTGTGTCCGACCAGAGGGATTGAGCATGTTGGGAACTGTGGTGCACCCCTGCAAGGAAGTTTGTCTATTCGAATAGTTGTCTCCCTCGATAAAAAGACGGCCCGTAGTTGTACCTTGACCTTATGACAACTAGAACCAGATACTTAAATAAACACACCCTTCCAAGTGCCAGATACAACCCGGTGATCGCTCTCTCACAGGGTGACGAGGGGAGGATCGCCAGGTAGGATTATGCTATATGATGATACTTGGTTAACTTACCATCTACTCTCTCCTATGCTTCATGATGGAAGCTGCCAGAAGCATAGTCTTCGATAGGACTAGCTATCCCCCACCTATTCTGGCATTCTACAGTTCAGTCCACGTTTACTACCCATTTCATTGATACCAATGCATATGTAGTGTAGCTCCTTGCTTGCGAGTACTTTGGATGAGTACTCACGGTTGCTTTGGTCCCCCCTTTCCCCTTTCTATACCTGGTTGTTGCGACCATATGATGGCCTAGGAGCCAGACGCCACCGACGATGACTCATACTACACCAGAGGTGCCTACTACTACGTGCAGGCCGCCACCGACGACCAGGAGTAGTTTTGGAGGATCCCAAGCAGGAGGCCTGCGCCTCTTTCGATCTGTATCCCAGTTTGTGCTATCCATCTTATGGCAACTTGTTTAACTTATGTCTGTACTCAGATATTGTTGCTTCCGCTAAGTCGTCTATGATCGAGCAATTGTATTCGAGCCCTCGAGGCCCCTGGCTTGTATTATGATGCTCGTATGACTTATTTTATTTTAGAGTTGTGTTGTGATATCTTCCCGTGAGTCCCTGAACTTGATCGTACACGTGTGTGTGTGTATGATTAGTGTACGGTCAAATCGGGGGCGTCACAAGTTGGTATCAAAGCCGACTGCCTGTAGGTAGCCCCCTTTCCAACTCCTTGGCCGAAGTCGAGTCTAGTAACTACAAAACCTTTACTAACATGGCCGTGTGTCTTACGGGCTGACGTCGCCATTGGGTGGTATTAGGATCTTTTACTCCTCATCTATACTCTGGGACTCTGGTCTCTCTTCCATTCGGGTTAAATGATTTTGCTAACCCTAACTCTAGGTTCTCATAACTAATTCCTCCTGGAGGGCCCCTTTTATAGATGATCGCCTGTTGCACCAGACGGTTATGAAGATACTCTACGATGTTCTCTTAAGACTTTGTGCCCATCGCTTTGGCAATTCCCTACCACCGATATATCCTTATGGATAACTACATACACTTGCCATTCAGACAATCGTTCCATGTTGCTCTTGTTACATCAACATGCCCCGAAATACTCTTCGTTGCCCCGAGAATCCTTTGAGCTTACTGCCTTGCAGTTCTTTACCAAATGAATACATGTACGAAAAAATCCTCGCAATTACTGTGGATTCGTTCATCCCCAGTTGTTCATGTGTTCAACAAAAGTCTTCGAAAAACTATTCCATCTTCCAAAATCCTCAGTAGGCTATTGATCTTGATCTTCCTTACATGCTTACATTATGGTTAATTCCATATATCCAGTCATTGCCATTTTGAGTCTAATGATTCAATATGTCTGTGAATGCTCGCAATCCTCAGTTGAATCCTAGAATTCATCCTTATGACTCAGACATCATTTTGAACAGGAGCTGGTTCTCGACCAATCAAGTTGTCATCATTTGTACCCCTAAGTGTGTTCAAATTGTCCATCCTTAGTCAGAGCGTCTGCTTCTAATTCCTTGACTTGGAATTCATAATTCCTTTGCAACTGAGCCTTGAATTAGTCAGCGGTTTCTATAATCCGATCTCCTTGCATGCTTTTGTCTTCTGGTTGAGTACCGATACTCACGTCAGATCCCTTGTGGACCACCGGATATTTTTTTTGGATTTGATCCGACAAAGTCCTTCACAATTGATAATCTTCAGAGCATTTCCTTGGATACGTAATACCTTTGGTAAATAGTATCCTCTCCTTTTTGTCAACCATGCTCTACCTTGGAGTTTTGAGTTATTTACTCTTTAAGTTTGTGGTATCTGTTCCTGAGATGCCCCTATGGGTTGAGCCTATGCCTTCCCTAATCCGTTGAACATGAGAGTTTTTACGACTCATACTCTTCTGGTGTTTTGCTAGATAAAATTTCAACAATACAACTTCATCGAAAGCGAGAAGTGAATGGAAGGTTAGGCATTGAAGAAGTGGGAGTCGACCTTGAACTTTGTGTTCATGCCCATGGACCCGATGTGGAACTTTTCATGGTAGCTTCTTGTAATAATAATAATCCCCTTGTTATAAGTTCCTTTGGTATCTATGTATGGTCCTTTGCAACCGTGGTTCCGACCATGATTATTCTCCTTTGATTCTATTTGTTGGACAATTTAAAACACATGTCTTCTGCAGATCAATACGCCTGCCCAACCTCTATTCTGGTATACTTCGAGTATTACCATTTGGTATCTTGATAATATCACATAACCATGTTGCTTATTATGAGTCTTCATCAAGTGTTATTTCTCACCGGTTCCATTTTTCCATGGGTTCTGAATTGTTAGAACCCCCCAAGGACACCGACAACTGAATCGAGTCCGCACTGTGATTCAACAACTCTTAATAATCATCATTGCTTACGAGTTTGTACTCGATCATGTCATTTCCAGCTGATTGACTACATCATCATCATCATCATCATCATCATGTTGTCTGCTTGGCCATTCTACCTTTGTCCTTCATCCCTGGGACACAATCCCGACAGTCCTCTAAGCTTACATCGAACTTTCAGCATCATATTGTTTGCTGGAGCGACAACTCTGAATTTGAAGATGACATCTTATATATGGTTATAATAAACTTTTGCTTCACCATTCCCTTGTATTGATGTCGTCGTCGATCGATAACATCTTTGAGGAGCCTCTCGATAAAAAATTTCGTGATAATCATCAATGTTTTGACTCCTTCCAGGATATCAATCGAATTCATGATCATACGTGTCATCCTCGTCCTTTTGTAATTTGAGTTACCATCGTCAACATCCTTACCTTCCTTTCGTCACAAACTTATTCATGTTATGGAGGCAACTTGCTATCCATATTGTATTTACGTTCTACCTTGTAGTATTACTGTCTTTGATGTCAAGGATATTGTGAGAATTGCTCCACCTCTTAAGAATTCTTGGTATAGTGATACTTCTCACATTCACCATTCTTTCTTGGTCCCCATGTTGATTCTAACCAGGATACCAACAAGTGAACGATGCTGGTTGGATTCTTTACTTCTAGCAAACATATTGCTTTGAAGTTAGTGGTCGACATTTCATTCTTAGACCATTGGTTATCGAATCACCATTTTAACATTGATCATGCTAGCTAAGCCCATATCTTGGGTGCAACTTTCAACCAATGATCGGTTGTGTATGCTTTCCTCGAGCATACATCATTATATCACTTGATCTGACAAATGTTATCCCCTTCTTCACAGAATTGTCGGAATCCATCATTTTAGTAATCTCCATGAGTTGTCGCCAACTCCATCAGCCACCTCTTCATCCTCTCCTTGGTTTAATGATGAGCTCTTATTTTAGAACTTGCTTCCATAGTTCATTTCTCGAGAATCTTACAATGACATCTCTTAAATTTGTGTTGCACCTTTTCTTCTCAGACATCCTGTGTTTGAGGTACCCTGACACCAATCAGATCTGGATCTCGGACAGATATGATGGTTGGAACATATTTCCAAGAGTTATAACATTGGTCTATATATGACCAGGTAAGGTGATGTCATACCTAGCACACCTGGCCGGAGGACCTATTAATATAGTTTCCTTTTCAGCAAGGATAACCATTCTTCCATAGGGAAATTATAAGACTTATTCTATAAGTTGTTCCTGATGGATCCCTTGTGTATCCAAAGTCTGACCTTTACCTGATGACCATGTCAAAACTATCCCGAAGGATATCTATGTTACTTCGATCATCAACAAGAACATTGGAAGCGCAATGCTAAATGTTTCTTGATCAATTATCCAAACACCATTGTATGGGTAACGTCATGAAATTCCTCTCCCCTTACCTAAATGGTTTGGTACTTTCTATCCTGTCATGGATATCGCGTACACTCTATCAGTACGACCCTGTTACTATTGTTGATGACATCTCACTAACCACCAATGGATGAGAACTTTGCCTATTGGCCCGCCTCGTTTCAATGAGCAGGAAGATGGTTCTCTTCGTCCCTCACTCTTGGAACCAGTGTTGTTGCCAAACATAACTGGCAGGTTATCCTCTGACATGCCTTGTTATAATAACCGTGCAAAATGTCATCACTCTTTCTACTTTTAACCCACATGATGGGCCCATAAGCCAAAGTTCCACAGGATCGAAACCTGACTCTCCTAGACAACCTTGATCTTGAAGTATCCTTGCACTTTGCTTCGTATGTAATTCACGAGCTAATTTTCTTACCTTGTCTCATACCGGTATCAGATTCAACATTATTCTTCCTTGCTCTGAACCCCACTTCATTACCTGTTTTAGGCATCATCTAGATGCCTACCTGGTTGAAACTTTTTGACCCTCCTTATATCACTCTCGATATGTTTTCTGGTGCTCCTAAAATCTCCTTCCCAGAGATAATTATTGGATGCCAATCCTTGCAGACATCTTTCCTTATAGTTTCGCCCTTCTACCCTACTCGTAAGTACGATGGAGTTCCCGAAGAAAGGATGACGTCATCATGATGACCTAAAGCGGGGAACTGAAGACATCAATTGAAGGAAATATGCCCTAGAGGCAATAATAAAGTTATTATTTATTTCCTCATATCATGATAAATGTTCATTATTCATGCTAGAATTGTATTAACCGGAAACATAATACATGTGTGAATACATAGACGAAAAGTATGTCACTAGTATGCCTCTACTTGATTAGCTCGTTGAATCAAAGATGGTTATGTTTCCTAGCCATAGACATGAGTTGTCATTTGATTAACGGGATCACATCATTAGAGAATGATGTGATTGACTTGACCCATTCCGTTAGCATAGCACTTGATCGTTTAGTTTGTTACTATTGCTTTCTTCATGACTTATACATGTTCCTATGACTATGAGATTATGCAACTCCCGTTTACCAGAGGAACACTTTGCGTGCTACCAAACGTCACAACATAACTGGGTGATTATAAAGGTGCTCTACAGGTATCTCCGAAGGTACTTGTTGGGTTGGCGTATTTCGAGATTAGGATTTGTCACTCCGATTGTCGGAGAGGTATCTCTGGGCCCACTCGGTAATGCACATCACTATAAGCCTTGCAAGCATTACGACTAATGAGTTAGTTGCGGGATGATGTATTACGGAACGAGTAAAGAGACTTGCCGGTAACGAGATTGAAGTAGATATTGAGATACCGACGATCGAATCTCGGTCAAGTAACATACCGATGACAAAGGGAACAAAGTATGTTGTTATGCGGTCTGACCGATAAAGATCTTCGTAGAATATGTAGGAGCCAATATGAGCATCTAGGTTCCGCTATTGGTTATTGACCGGAGACGTGTCTCGGTCATGTATACATAGTTCTCGAACCCGTAGGGTCCGCACGCTTAACGCTACGATGACGGTTATATTATGAGTTTATGTGTTTTTATGAACCGAAGGAGTTCAGAGTCCCGGATGAGATCGGGGACCTGACGAGGAGTCTCGAAATGGTCGAGACGTAAAGATCGATATATTGGACGACTATATTCGGACATCGGAAAGGTTCCGAGTGATTCGGGTATTTTCTGGAGTACCACGGAGTTACGGGAATTCGTATTGGGCCTTAATGGGCCATACGGGAAAGGAGAGAAAGGTCTCAAAGGGTGGCCGCAACCCTCCCCATGGGCTGGACCGAATTGGACTAGGGAGGGGGGCGCCCCCTTCCTTCCTTCTCCTTTTCCCTTCCCTTTCCTTCTCTCCTACTCCTACTACTTGGAAGGGATCCTAGTTCTACTAGGAAAGGGGGAATCCTACTCCCGGTGGGAGTAGGACTCCCCTAGGGCGCGCCATTGAGAGGGTCGGCCCCTCCCCTCCTCCACTCCTTTATATACGTGGCCAGGGGGCACCCCATAGACACAACCATTGATCTCTTGATCTCTTAGCCGTGTGCGGTGCCCCTCCCCACCATAATCCACCTCGATCATATTGTAGCGGTGCTTAGGCGAAGCCCTGCGTCGGTAGAACATCATCATCGTCAACACGCCGTCGTGCTGACGAAACTCTCCCTCAACACTCGGCTGGATCAGAGTTTGTGGGACGTCATCGAGTTGAACATGTGCAGAACTCGGAGGTGTCGTGCGTTCGGTACTTGATCGGTCGGATCATGAAGATGTACGACTACATCAACCGCGTTGTGCTAACGCTTCTGATTTCGATCTACGAGGGTACATATACAACACTCTCCCCTCTCATTGCTATACATCACCATGATCTTGCGTGTGCGTCAGAAATTTTTTGAAATTACTACGTTCCCCAACAGTGGTATCCGAGCCAGGTTTTATGCGTTGATGTTGTGCATGAGTAGAACACAAGTGAGTTGTGGGCGATATAAGTCATACTGCTTACCAGCATGTCATACTTTGGTTCGGCGGTATTGTTGGATGAAGCGGCCCGGACCGACAATACGTGTATGCTTACGCGAGACTGGTTTTACCGACGTGCTTTGCACACAGGTGGCTGGTGGGTGTCAGTTTCTCCAACTTTAGTTGAACCGAGTGTGGCTACGTCCAGTCCTTGTGAAGGTTAAAACAGCACCAACTTGACAAACTATTGTTGTGGTTTTGATGCGTAGGTAAGAACGGTTCTTGCTCAGCCCGTAGCAGCCACATAAAACTTGCAACAACAAAGTAGAGGATGTCTAACTTGTTTTTACAGGGCATGTTGTGATGTGATATGGTCAAGACGTGATGAGATAAAGGTTGTTGTATGAGATGATCATGTTTTGTTGAAGTTATCGGCAACTGGCAAAAGCCTTATGGTTATCTCTCTATTGCATAAGATGCAAGCGCCAAATAATTGCTTTACTTTATCGCTATGCGATAGAAATAGTTGCAAGAGCAATTGTTGGCGAGACAACCATGTGACGACACATTGATATAGATCAAGATGATGGAGATCTTGGTGTCATGCCGGTGACGACGGAGATCATGACGATGCTTTGGAGATGGAGATCAAAGGCACAAGATGATGATGGACATATCATGTCACATATTATGATTGCATGTGATATTTATCTTTTATACGTCTTATCTTGCTTTGATTGACGGTAGCATTATAAGATGATCCCTCACTAAATTATCAAAGTATAAGTGTTCTCCCTGAGTATGCACCGTTGCGAAAGTTCTTCGTGCTGAGACACCACGTGATGATCGGGTGTGATAGGCTCTACATTCAAATACAACGGGTGCAAAACAGTTGCACACGCGGAATACTCGGGTTAAACTTGACAAGCCTAGCATATAACAAATATGGCCTCGGAACACGGAGACCGAAAGGTCGAGCGTGAATCATATAGTAGATATGATGAACATAGTGATGTTCACCATTGAAACTACTCCATCTCACATGATGACCGGACTTGGTTTAGCTGATTTAGATCACGTGATCACTTAGAGGATTAGAGGGATGTCTATCTAAGTGGGAGTTCTTAAGTAATATGATTAATTGAACTTTAATTTATCATGAACTTAGTCCTGGTAGTATTAGCATATCTATGTTGTAGATCAATAGCTCGCGATGTTGCTCCTAGTTTATTATGTTCCTAGAAAAAAAATTATGTTGAAAAATGTTAGTAGCAATGATGCGGATTAGATCCGTGATCTGAGGATTATCCTCATTGCTGCACAGAATAATTATGTCTTTGATGCACCGCTAGGTGATAGACCTATTGCAGGAGCAGATGCAGATGTTATGAACATTTGGCTAGCTCAATATGATGACTACTTGATAGTTTAGTGCACCATGCTTAATAGCTTGGAATTGGGATTTCAAAGACGTTTTGAACGTCATGGACCATATGAGATGTTCCAGGAGTTGACGTTAATATTTCAAGCATATACCAGAGTTGAGAGATATGAAGTGTCCAACAAGTTCTATAGATAAAAGATGGAGGAGAATAGCTCAAGCAGTGAGCATGTGCTCAGATTGTCTGGGTACTACAATCACTTGAATCAAGTGGGAGTTAATCTTCGAGATAAGATAGTGATTGACAGAATTCTCTAGTCACAATCACCAAGTTAGTAGAACTTCGTGATGAACTATAGTATGCAAGGGATGACGAAAACGATTCCCAAGCTTTTCATTATGATGAAATCGATGAAGGTAGAAGTAAAGAAAGAGCATCAAGTGTTGATGGTAGACAAGACCACTAGTTTCAAGAAAAGGGCAAAGGGAAGAAGGGGAACTTCAAGAAGAACGGCAAGCAAGTTGCTGCTCAAGTTAAGAAGCCCAAGTCTGGTCCTAAGCCTGAGACTAAGTGCTTCTACTTCAAAGGGATTGGTCACTGGAAGCGGAACTGCCCCAAGTTTTGGCGGATAAGAAGGATGGCAAAGTGAACAAAGGTATATTTGATATACAGATATTGATGTGTATTTTACTAGTGTTCGTAGCAACCCCTTGGTATTTGATACTGGTTCAGTTGCTAAGAGTGGTAACTCGAAACGGGAGTTGCAGAATGAACAGAGACTAGTTAAAGGGGAAGTGACGATGTGTGTTGGAAGTGGTTTCAAGATTGATATGATCATCATCGCACACTCCCTATACTTTCAGGATTAGTGTTGAACCTAAATAAGTGTTATTTAGTGTTTGCATTGAGCATGAATATGATTTGATCATGTTTATTGCAGTATGGTTATTCATTGAAGTAAGAGAATAAATTGTTGTTCTGTTTACATGAATAAAACCTTATATGGTTACACACCCAATGAAAATGGTTCGTCGGATCTCAATCGTAGTGATACACATATTCATAATATTGAAACCAAAAGATGCAAAGTTAATAATGATAGTGCAACTTATTTGTGGCACTGCCGTTTAGGTCATATTGGTGTAAAGCGCATGAAGAAACTCCATGCTGATGGACTTTTGGAATCACCTGATTATGAATCAGTTGATGCTTGCGAACCATGCCTCATGGGCAAGATGACTAAGACTCCATTCTCCGGAACAATGAAGCAAGCAACAAATTTGTTGGAAATCATGTCGGATTTCGGGTTCCGGCAGACCCTTAAGGTTCGAACTCTGGGGTGCGCGCGAAGATTACGTCTTCTACCTCTCCGTCTCGCAAGGATCTAGACTACTGAAAGAACTGCACAAGAGACACAAGGTTTATACTGGTTCGGGCCGCCGTTGTGGTGTAATACCCTACTCCAGTGTGTGGTGGGTGGATTGCCTCTTGGGGCTAATGATGATGAACAATACAAGGAAGAACAGCCTCACGAGGGTCTGCTCTTGGCTGGGGCAATGAACTGCTGGGAGGAGTTCAGCCACCTTTCTCTCTCTCTCTATGCTTCCAACCTCTCTATCGAGCTTCCCCTTCCTTTTTTCCAACCCCTTGCTCTGTGGGCGGCTGGTCCTATTTATAGAGGCCCTGGTCCTCTTCCCAAATATTGAGCAGGAAGGGAGCCAACAATGGCCGGCTAATTTGAAGGGGGACAGCAAGTATCAGGTATCCTGACAAAAGTAGTCTTCGCCTGCACAAAGCTCTTGTGATGACGCCGTCTTGGGCTCCACGGTGACCTCCGTCTCGTAGTCCTCCTGGTCTTGGTCTCGTCGCACCGAAATGGCAACCTTTGCCTGATGCCTCGGTACTCTGCGGTTGTGCTTGGTACCTTTGCACCAAAGAGGAAAGGAGGACGCTGCGCGGGCTGGCACCCGCCTGGCGCCCTGAGTCGTCATGGCTTGCGTCACGGGCACCTCGCGAGGTACCCCGCCTTGATTTCTCTGCCTCCTCGTGAGCCAGCCTGATGAGGCCGCGCCCGAGGAAGCTCCACGTCGTCCACCCTGCGAGGCTTGGCCCCTCGCGAGGGTCTTGAGTCTTGTGTTGATGAAGATGGGCCGTGCTGGGCCCCCTTTGAGCCACGCCGCAGGCCGCAGGTAGGCAAGTCTGGGGACCCCCGTTCCCAGAACGCCGATAGTAGCCCCCGGGCCCAAGGCGCGCCCGGACTTGGCCGTGCTGAGAGGCGAAAGGGTGAGGGCGAAGCGCCGCGGGCCCTAACAGCCTGCGGCGTTGGGCGCCACGTGGCAGTTGATTGGACGTGGGCGGCACTGCTCCCCCACGCCCCCTTATTCTGCGCCCTGCTAGGCGGACTTGTAGTTGTGCACAGCCGCTCCTCTTCCTGTTGCTCGAGCGTCCCCTGTTCTTCCTCCCTTCGAACGCCAGCTCCTGCTTCCAATCCAATCTCGAATCTTCCCCCCTTTCCCATCGCCATGGCTCCGACGAAGAAGGAGAGAGGGAAGAAACCCATGCCTCCGTCTTGTGTGCCACCATCGGTGGCCCCCGCCGTTGGCCGGTCGACCATACTCGATCGAGAGTGCCTGGGCAAGGTCAGCTTGGCTCTGGCCACCATCTTCAATGAGTGCGGGAGGACGATGGCCTGGCCCGCGCCCCACTTCTCCATCGACAGGATAGCTACCGAGGTCCCATGTTTTGACGATGCCCTGTGGGCGGGTCTGGTTCCCCCCTTTTCCGATATCTTCAATGCCGTGCTCTCCCATTATCAGATCCACATGATGCACCTAAGTCCTAAGTCCATCACCCTCCTTTCGGTCTTCGCCTTCGTTTGCGAAGCCATGGTGGGCATCCCTCCTTCGGTTGCCTTGCTGCGCCACTTCTTCTCGCTGCATCTTGTCGACCCTATCCAATGCTGGGCGTGCGTTAGCTTTGCTGCCGAGCCTGAGACTGCGGCCTCTGGGATCGACTTCAAGCTCCCCCTGCTCGCGGTTGGGTTCCGCGAGCGGTGGCTGTATGTGGACGCAGGGGTGCCCAGCCCCCTGCTATCGGAGCCGGCCTCGCCTGCGGTCCCCAATTCGGGTTGGGCCCAGGAGACGCTCGAGAGCCCCCGGCTCGTCTTTGTCTGGCGCCGCTTCGCGCTCTTGAGGTCGCTTGGCGTGACAGCGCCCAAGGTGGTGAAGGAGTTTCTGCTATGCCTTGTTGCTCCCCTTCAGCGCCACCCTCGCCGGATGTGGGCCTTCCGTGGGCGCGAGGATAACATGAGGCTCCAGGAAGAGGACCTAGCTCCTGAGGTGCTGAAGACGGTGCTCTTGACCTTGGCCGGGGACCCCAACCCCGGCAGCGTAGGACAGGAAGGGGCCTTGTTGTATCTCTGCCAGAGCAGGGTCGACTTCGTGAAGCAGATGCCCGCCTTTGATGAGTGGTGGCTGCATCCCGCCGGCCTCCAGGGACCTCGTGAGAATCCAGTGGTGGTGACTGCCCTTCCAATCAGCCAAGGCGACTCCTCCTCAAGTGGCGGAGCAGGGAGGCATGCGGCGCCGAAGGCCGAGGGGACTCCCGATGAGGTGACAGCGCCGGGTGGTGCTCTCGAGGGGACAGCTCCTGGGACCCATGCAGCTGAGGCTGAGGGTGGCAAGCAGCCGCTCCCAGTGCCTGGGGCTGAGGCCTCTGAGGCCCCAGCCGCATCTTCTGGCGAGGTGATTGGCGGCACGCGCCAGGCAGGCGCCCCTGACGCGGATCGCTTTGATGCTCCATCTTCGTCGCAGGTTGATCCTTGCGCTCTTCTCGTGGGCCGCTTCCGCGTGGACTTTGAGGCCCTCCGGAGGAAAAGGGAGGCCCTGGGTGATGACTTCCCTTGTCGCGTGCTGAAGCGCAGGAAGTACTTCGTCACTCACGAGTAAGTCTTCTCCCTTTCTGGTTCCTGATCCTCTTGTTGCTTTCACTGATCCTTGCTCCGCAGGCCCCTTTCGCCCGAGCTCGCGGAAGTAGCCGAGGTGCCGCCTCCTTTGGCTTCGCCCCCTCTACCGTCCTCAAGTGCTCCCAGTAGCTCTGCCCTTGTGGTGAGGGCGATCGAAGGGGTGGACCTCCCCGAGGTGCACCGCGGCCCTTCATTCCCCCCGATTTTCCTCCGCGGTCCCTCTCGAGGCATAGCCAGCCTACCGTGGGCTTCTCGTCTGGTCGTGGACTGCGACTGGTTGAAGCGCCCCCTGCGCCCTTCATCTGGAGACGGGCTGGCTCCAGGCTGGGCTTCTGGTGCGGCGCGCCCAGCCGTCGTGAGGGTGCCAGCCCCCAGCCCCCTACCCGGAGGGGGAACGATGATTCGTGGCCCCCGACGCTTGCTTGGGGCTGACGATAGTGTGGAAGACGTGCTCGAGCGTGCCTGGGAGCGCCGCGCTCGCCGCCAAGGGTTCCTTCGAAGGGCGACTGATGTGGTGAACCTGCTTGGGGAGGAGCTTGCTGACGAAGACGCGCGCTTGGAGGCCGAGGCCCTGCGCCTGGCTGCGGGGAGGCGCGAGCTGGGGGCCGCCATCATCCTCGCGTGCCGTCAGCGTGATATTGACGATGAAGAGGCGAAGGCGTCGCTAGAGGCCTCTCGGGTGGCCCGATCCCAGGCTGCCGAGGAGGCCCGGGGAGCTGACCGACGGCGAGAGGGGGCGGAGGAGCGGGCTCGGGAGCTCCTGGCCCGGTGCCACTCACTGGAGGAGCAAGTGGACCTGCGCGAGTTGGCCCTTGCGTCGATGCGGGTGGCCTTCGGCGACCCAACTGAGCTCCAGAAGCATGAGGAAGCGTTGACGCTGGAGGCCGCCGAACACACCCGCGAGTACGAGCGGTTGGAGACGAGGGAGCGCTTGGTGACGCAGGCGGAGGACGATGTCAGCGCACGGGAAGCTCGTGTCCTGGAGGAGGTCAGACGGCGGGTGGCGATGGCGCGCCAAGACCTCGAGCGCGAGTTCGAGGGGAGGCTGGAGTTGATCCGGGCCAAAGCTGAAGGGAGGACCGTAGCCTTGAGGGCCAAGCGGGAGGAGGCGACGCGGCTGGCCAACGCCTCCCGGGCTGCCCTTGAGGCAGTGCAAGGGGAGTTAGCCGCCTCCCAGGCCGAGATGATCCGTCTTTGCCAGCGGGTGGAGGAGGCTGAGGGCGTCGCGCGTGTCACACCCTAGCTAGTCATGCATCAGAGTGTGTGCATCATGTTTAAAATTCCATTTAATTTTGAAATGGGGATTTGTGAAACCCTCAGAATCATTTCTGAAAATGATCCAAATAAAAATTTCTCCAAAAAGGTCCAAGAAAATGCTCATGTTGCTCTCTGAAAATATTGGACAGAGATAAAAATCAAACCAATATTTTTAAGAGCTCATAGGTATTATTTTGGGCATTTGGAATTAATGTATAAATATTTGCATTGGAAATATATTAGTTATATATTAATATATGTCCAAAAAATATGCCACCTGTTGGGGAGCTCTGGAATAATATATCTAGCTCCTGCAAAAATTGGCATAAGGAAATAAAATGATTTAATATTTTATTTAAATCAAAACAAATGTCAGAAATTAGAAAACAGAAATAAATAAAAGGGAGAACCTTACCTGGGCTCCTCCCTGTGCAGCCCAGCCAGCTGGCCGGCCCAGCCAGCAGGCGGCCCAGCCCGCCTCCCTCCTCTGTCGTCTTCGTCCTCGACAGAGGGAGGGGAGTGTGGCCGGCGCGCGCGCGCGCCACCGCGCCACGCCACCTGCTCGCCTGCCTGCCTGCTCCTCCCCTCCTCGTCTGGATGGCCTGGAACGATGCCACGCCCTCCCCTGTTCTCTCTCACTCTCCCCGGTTCTTCCCCTCCTCTCCCTCGCTCTCTCTCTCACGGCCGAACACCACCATCGCCGCCGTTCGCCATAGCAGCCGTCACCGGCCACCCCTCGCCCCTCCGCTGAGCTCAGGAGCTCCGCCGCGACCCCCTCTTCCTCCCCACCAAGCCAAGCCCCTCGGGAAGCTCTGCATCGCCTCCACGCCATCGTCTTCCTCCTCGGGCTCCGACCACCATCGCCGTTGATTCGCCGTCTCCAGCGCGTCCCCGAGCCCGCTTCGACGCCCACTACAACCGCGGTGAGCTCCGCCACCGTTTCCCCCTCTTTTCCCCCTCGTTCCCGCACCGTAACCCTGTTTCCCACCACGGCCGAACCTCCGCCGTCGCCGAGCTCGCCGTCGACGCAGCTCCGGTGACCATTTGGTCACCCCGGCGAGTCCAACAAGTCCGTAAGGACCCGTAGAGCCCCTCCAGCACCTCAGCTCCCTCGCTTGCGAGCAGCAGCACCGATCCCGACTGCACCCGAACTCCGGCCGCCGCTCACGAGCTCGCCGTCGTCGGTACCGGCCACCACAGGCACGGCCACCACCACCGTTCGACGCGCGGGAGCAAGGGCTCTCCAACGAGCCCAAGCACGGCCTCGCCCGTGCCCTGTAGCGCGTTTCCGTATCGCGCCGCCGTCTCGGGCCTCGCCGGCGTCATGTCGCCAGTGGGTTTGACCTGTTTGACCTGGGGTTTGACCCACCCAGAGTCACTGACGCGTGGGCCCCGTCGGCCAGGTGGTCAGATTAGTGCTAATCACTGTTAGTTAACCCCCTGACACTGACCAGTGGGCCCCAGCGCCACTAATTCCTAATTAGGATTAAATTAACCCTGTTAAACCCCCCTGTCACTGACGTGTGGACCCCACACGTCAGGTTTGACCCCAGCCAGCCGCAGTTGACCACTGACGTCATGCTGACGTCATGCTGGCGCAATATATATATTTCTGGATTTAATTTAAATCAGGAAATTCCAGAATATTATTTAAACTTCAAAAATTCATAACTTTTATTCTGTAACTCCAAATTAGACAAATTATATATGAAAAATGATCAGAAAAATCCAATCTATCCATCTGTACTATTTTCATGCATGATCAAACAAGTTAAATTGATGTTTAAAGCAGAACAAGGAAAAGCACTTTAAAAGGCCATGTTTGAGTTTCAAATTTGAATCTTTGATTCAAATTGGTTCAAACCCTTCTGGTTTTAGCTGCATTAGCCCAACACACTCATATTGCCATGTTTCATGCATGCATCATATTGTTGCACATTGTTTGGTGATGGTTGTGTATCGGTGTCCTTTACGACAGGTTCTGCCTCCGAGGAGTACCGTGATTACCCTAACGAAGAACCGTATCAGTGCATCAAACCATCAGGCAAGCAACCAACCATTTGATCATATCGATACAATCCCATGTTCTCGCTCCTGCTCTCTTTCACTGCATTAAGACAACGCGTTTCAAACTGATGTGTGCTACGGTAGTTGAACCCATTTCCTCTGCATGACCTGTCATTGCCACAGTAACTAGATGAAACCCACTAGCATGTGTAGGAGTTGTTTGAGCCATATGTATGTGTTGTTCCTACCTTGCTATGCCTGCTATGCTTAGAGTCGTGTCAGGTCTGGTTCGTCTGGGTGATGGGCTAGAGTGAAATGATTATGTCGGTAATGAGAGTGGTGTGGTGAACACGATTTGGTAAAGGTATCGATGAGAGGCCATGTAGGAGTACATGGTGGGTTGTTTCATTGAAGCCGACCTTAAGCACTGAGATCTGTATGTGTGATTTAAGAATCAGCTACTACCATGCATTGGGCCAGAAACCAATGGACCCTCTCGGCTTCTTATTCACCCTAGTTCTCCGTCCAGGAGTTGCAAGTAGTTTCTGGTGTTTGTAGCCTACTGGAGGCCGTGGACAGCGCTGACCGTAGGGGTGGGCTGTGATGCGGTAGGTACGTGGCACGGTGTACCGAATACCCATTAGGTATCTCGGGAACCCTGTTCACATCGTTCGGGGCCGTATGGGAAACCTCGGCCGGACTCCCTGCGGATGGAACCTGGATAGGCGATAAACCTGGACTGGAGGCTTAGGTGGTTAGGTAGGTCGTGGCCGACACCCACGTTGGGCTTCCGCTTGAAGGTTGCCGAGTACATGTCGTGTAAACGACGGTAAGTGGTGAGAGCGTGTATGAAGAAGTACACCCCTGCAGGGTTAACATGATCTATTCGAATAGCCGCGTCCGCGGTAAAGGACTACTTGGTTGCCTATACAGTTCATAGACAAGTAAATGGAAACTACTAAAAGCCTCAAGATAAGTGTGAGTGCCGAGGATGGCTCTTCCGTAGGAAGACGGAGGCGGATCCTCGGTAGTGTATTGAATTGGTGAGTAGTGGACTCGTGTGCGCAAAACCATTTCAAGTTGAAGTATCATAGGATAGTCTAGCCAAGAGTCAAAGCTGGCTTGCTGCAATAACTCCACCAACCCTTCTTGATAATATGCATGTATGTAGGATCTGATGTAAGTCTTGCTGAGTACCTTTGTACTCATGTTGCTATAATTTACATTTTTACAGAAGACGCTGCAACCCCTTCTGATGGGTTCTATGTAGACATTGACATCAACGAGTAGGCTAAAGGCCCAGGTGGTGACCCTGAGCTTGTGAAGGACCACGTAGTATAGCTAGGCTTTCCAAGCCTCTTTTATTTTACTAGTTGTCTGTACTCAGACAAGTTACTTCCGCTGCTGGTTTGTATGACTGTATGACTTGAATGTTGGGTCGTGAGACCCGTACCTTTGTGTATGTTATGTATGGCTCCCTAAGCCTTAAATAAAGTACTTGTGTCGTAGAGTCATGTTGTGATGCTTCGTTGTATTTGCACATATCGAGCATATTGTGTGTATGATTGAAATGCTTGGTATGTGTGGGATCTGACTATCTAGTTGTTTATCTTTAGTAGCCTCTCTTACCGGGAAATGTCTCCTAGTGTTACCGCTGAGCCATGGTAGCTTGCTACTGCTCTGGAGCACTTAGGCTGGCCGGCATGTGTCCTTCTTCGTTCCTGTGTCTGTCCCTTCGGGGAAATGTCACGCTTTGAGTACCGGAGTCCTGTTAGCCCGCTACAGCCCGGTTTACCGGAGTCCTGCTAGCCCAGTGCTACAGCCCGGACCCACTTGCTGATGACCGACACGTTCGAAGCTGGGTCATGGATGCCTGTCCCTGTAAGTCTGTGCCACTTTGGGTTTACGACTAGTCATGTCAGCCCGGGCTCCTTATCATATGGATGCTAGCGACACTATCATATACGTGATCCAAAAGGCGCAAACGGTCCCGGGCAAAGGTAAGGCGACACCCGTGGGGATACCGTGCGTGAGGCCGCAAAGTGATATGAGGTGTTACCGGCTAGATCGATGTGACATCGAGTCGGGGTCCTGACAGCGTTGGCATCAGAGCCGGACTGCCTGTAGGTTCTCCAAGCCAAACTGGTCGATGTTGAGTCTAGAAATTCTTTAGTTATATGTAGGGGAATTGTTTGTGGGTTGGAACGTAAGGCTCTTTTTACTCCTTATCTAATGACATTCTGATCTGAGTCAGTCTATTCTTCCACCGGGGGTTAAGGAATTAGGATCTATTCTCTCTATCAGGATCACGTGTTACTAATCAGTAGTACCTTACAGGTTTGATGGTTACAAGCCTAGTTCAGTTCTATTACCACATTATGTTGCTAGGATGGTCTCAGAACTTGGTATGATGATGTTGAGTGTGTATGAAATCCTTTGTCAAATGTCTCAAAATCCTTCTTGAGCATTTACAGCTGTTATGCTGCCGAAATTTTGCTAGAAATTCTAATGCCTTTGCATTATGATTGTGCTTTCAGATGGCCACTCGCGACCTCAATCAAGTGGTTCACCTGACTCGATGCCTAGATGTACCCGGCCATACTGCCAAGTTGGTCAGGGTAACGACTGAGGCTGGATACCGCTGGTATCCTGAGTACACGGTCGAAGAGCAATTCCGAGACTTTAATCAAAGCCAGTATCTCTGCACTGTCAGGATATTTCCATCTTATCCTGGATCCACCGAGCCCCTTCACTGCTCCTATGGACTCGGGGTTTCCATTGAGATGGCTGTGCAGGACGCCGCTTACTCTATGATGACCATCATGCGAGTCAGATCTGGTCTATTTCGGGACTCTGATTTCCGGTATATGCCAGGATCACTTCCGGGAGCACAAGGGTATCTCCAGGCTATCTATGCTGACCCCACTCAGGAGGATTCACAGACTCGCACCACTGCTGAGATGCTCGAGGATAAGGACCATGAAAATCGGGCCTTGAGGTTAGAGCTCTTCAATACCCGTGCTGACCACTGGGCCACATTGACTCGGTTTGCACCGGCGGTGCAAGCTGGATATTCAGATATGCACGATCTCTATCCTGTGAGATCTGCTCTGCCAGACGTGATGGGTTGGCGTGATGTAGGAGGCATCACCCCACCTCGCGGTCCCCACAGGCCACCGTCTGTTGGTCCAAGACCTCATCCTAGCCCCTATGGTCCACAAGCTCCGCGAGATCGTCTGTTTCCGGATGATCATGTTGAGCTTCCAGGCTATGGAGGTGACTTCTACGAGGACTACTACGGATCGGTCTGAGTTAGTGGTAGTATCACTAGTTCGCACTAGCTGTGTCGTCTATCGTCCCGCGTGACTCGTGGGATATGACCTAGTTTGTACTCTTTCCGGAGGAGTAGAAAAATAATGTAAAGGAGCTTGGAATGCCTCCGATGAGATGTAATCCTCTTTTCACCGTAATAGTACTTTGTTTGGTCTTGTACTAAACCCTGTATGGTGTGTATGACGATGGAATAAAGAAGCAGTTTCTGTATTTACCATGTCATACGGATGATCATCTTGCATTTCGAGTTATTCCTTACATTTTATATCCTATGTCGGAATTTTATCATCCTGACTAAATCATTGTCTTGTTTACCTAGGATGGTCAACACGCGCACTAACCCTGCTCCTCAAGAGCAGGCCGAAGGCAGTGAAGTCGGGGATGCAAATCTGCCTCATCCTCCTTCCCTAGCGGAGGTTATGATGGAAGCTGAGAGAAACAAGCGGGAGACCAACCGTTTGTTGGAGCGTATTGAACAGAACACAGCACACCATCAGAGGACTAACGTGGTGTCACTCAGTGATTTTATCAAATTACATCCACCCACGTTCCACCACTCCGTCGAGCCTCTCGACGCTGATGACTGGCTTCGCAGTATCTCTCACAAACTGCGTTCCGCGCTGGTAGCGGAGGCTGACAAGGTCACCTTTGCTGCATATCATCTTGAAGGCCCCGCCAGTCTATGGTGGGAGAATTATGGAGCTATGCGCCCAGCGGGCCATGTCACTACTTGGGCTGAATTCAGTGAGGCTTTCCGTGAACATCACATTCCGGAGGGTCTCATGGACCGTAAACGTGAGGAATTTTGCAGTTTCACTCAGGGCCGACTTTCTGTGGATGCTTACAGCAGGGAGTTTGGTAACCTCGCACGATATGCAACCGAGGAAGTTTCTACTGACGCCAAGAAGCAAGCCAGGTTCCGTAAGGGCCTTAGTCCTGAGCCTCGTCGTGACCTCCGTCTGCATGAGTGCACATCTTTTCAGAAACTTGTCAACAAAGCCATCAGTGCTGAAACTGGTCAGACTGACTATGACGCAACACGCAAGCATGGCCGTGACATGGGTTCCTCATCCGGAGCTGGTCCTCAGAAGCGCCGCGTGTGGGTACCCAACACCGCCCTGCCACCCAGGTTCACACCGAGGCCATCTTTCCAGGCGCCTCGCCCTGTTCAACAGTCTGCACCAGCCAAGCCCTATGGGGGTCCAACCAACAATGCTTCCCCACGTACCAGTTCCGTGACTTGTTTCAAGTGTGGGGAATCTGGCCACTATATGCGTGAGTGTCCCCAGACCAACCCCAACCAGTCTGCTAAAGCTGTTGGCCGTGGCAAGCCAACAGGGAAAGTGTTCCACGCCAAGCCGGTCACCGCTTCACGTGGCCATGTCAACTGTATCTCGGCCGAAGAAGCTCAAGAGGATCCCAACGTCGTTCTCGGTACGCTTCTTGTTAATTGCCACCCGGCATCTGTTCTTTTCGATACAGGAGCCTCTCATTCATTTATATCCGAGAACTATGCTCGTTTGCATAACACTGCATTCTGTGACATGCCATCCACTATGGAAATTTCTACTCCCGGGTCTAGATGGCAGACCTCTAGGGTAAGTTATGGAAATGAAATCCAAGTCGACAGACTTCTTTTTCTTGCATCTTTGATAGCTCTCAAATCTTCAGATATTAATATCATTCTGGGTATGGACTGGATGTCAGCTCATCATGCCAAAATTGATTGCTTCTCTAGGACTGTTCAACTCACCCATCCTTCGGGGAAGATAGTCAATGTCTTGACCCAAATAGCCAAGCGACAATTATATTCTCTTAACGCCAGCCCTTTGCCAGACCTTGAGGACGTTCCGGTAGTCCGTGACTTCCCGGATGTCTTCCCAGAGGAATTGCCAGGTGTTCCACCTGACAGGGATGTCGAGTTCGTAATAGACCTCATCCCAGGAACCGTGCCGATTGCTAGAAGACCCTATAAGATGGCACCCCTAGAACTAGCCGAGCTTAAGAAACAACTCGATGAGTCCTTGAAAAAGGGTTTCATCCGCCCTAGTTCATCTCCGTGGGCTTGCCCCGTCCTATTCGTCAAGAAGAAGGATGGTACGGACCGGATGGTTGTAGATTACCGACCTGTCAATTTGGTCACAATCAAGAACAAATATCCGCTTCCCAGGATCAACGACCTGTATGATCAGCTCGCTGGATCCTCAGTCTTCTCCAAGATGGATTTGAGGTTGGGCTACCATCAAATCAAAATCAGAAACGGGGACATTCCTAAAACAGCCTTTGTTACTCGTTATGGCCAATACGAGTACACCGTCATGTCCTTCGGTTTAACCAACGCTCCAGCCACCTTTTCTCGGTTAATGAACTCAATCTTCATGGAGTATTTGGATAAATTCGTCGTTGTTTACCTCGATGATATACTCATCTACTCCAAGAACGAGGAAGAACATGCCGAACATCTAAGGCTAGTGTTGAAGAAACTTCGAGAGCATCGCCTTTATGCCAAATTTTCTAAATGTGAATTCTGGTTGTCAGAAGTGACCTATCTGGGTCATGTAATATCTGGTAAAGGTATTGCTGTTAACCCTGAGCGAGTTCAAGCCGTCCTTAATTGGACTCCACCTGAATCGGTCAAGCAAGTTCGGAGTTTCTGGGCTTAGCAAGCTATTGTCGTCGCTTTGTCGAGAACTTCTCCACAGTTGCTAAACCTCTAACCGAACTCCTCAAGAAAGATAAGAAGTTCGAATGGACTCCACAATGTGAGCACAGCTTTCAGGAACTGAAAAGACGCCTGACTTCTGCTCCCGTACTGGTACCGCCAGACTTCTCCAAGGACTTTGTTATCTACTGCGACGCCTCGCGACAAGGACTAGGTTGCATTCTCATGCAAGATCGACACGTAATTGCTTACGCTTCACGGCAATTGCACCCACATGAGGAGAATTATCCTACTCATGATCTAGAGCTTGCAGCCGTAGTCTATGCACTTAAGACCTGGCGACATTACCTCCTCGGTAATCGTTGCGAAATATTCACTGATCACCAAAGTCTGAAGTACATTTTCACCCAACCGGATCTGAATCTCAGGCAAAGACGTTGGGTTGAGTTGATCACAGACTTCGACTTAGGAATAACCTACACCCCAGGGAAAGCCAACGTCATGGCTGATGCACTAAGTCGTAAATCTTATTGTAACAACCTGATGTTACAACAAAGTCAACCGCTTCTCCATGAGGAATTTCGGAAGCTTAACCTTCACATTGTACCTCAAGGTTTCCTTTCCACCTTGGTGGCAAAACCTACCCTTACGGATCAGATTATCAAAGCACAGAAGGTAGATCCGGGAATCTCCCGCATCAAGAGAAACATCCAGAAAGGAATTGCGAATTGCTTCTCCATTAATGATCAAGGGTTCGTATACTTCGGGAATCGACTAGTGGTTCCCAAAGTGCGAAACCTGAGGCGATTGATCCTTAAGGAAGCTCATGAATCTCCTCTCACCATTCATCCCGGTAGTACTAAGATGTATTAGGACCTACGCTAGAGGTTCTGGTGGACTAGGATGAAGAGAGAAATTGCTCAGTATATTGCAAATTGCGACGTCTGTCGTCGTGTAAAAGCAGAGCACCAACGGCCTGCTGGCACCCTTCAACCCTTAACTATTCCTGAATGGAAATGGGATAAAATTGGTATGGATTTCATTACCGGTTTTCCCAGGACCAGGAGAGGGAATAATGCTATTTTCGTCGTTGTCGATCGTCTTTCCAAAGTAGCCCATTTCTTACCTGTTCGTGAGAGTATAACCGCTAGTCAGCTGGCAGACTTATACATCTCCCGAATAGTGTCCCTCCATGGTGTTCCTTTGGAAATTAACTCGGATCGAGGAAGTCTTTTCACCTCTCGATTTTGGGAAAGCTTCCAAAATGCTATGGGAACCCGTCTCTCCTTTAGCACCGCCTTCCACCCTCAGTCGAGTGGTCAAGTGGAACGCGTCAACCAGATTCTAGAAGACATGCTTCGAGCCTCTGTTATCTCATTCGGAATGGATTGGGAGAAGTGCCTTCCATTTGCCGAATTCGCTTACAACAACAGCTATCAATCTAGCTTGGGTAAAGCCCCTTTTGAAGTTCTCTATGGACGACGGTGTCGAACACCCCTTAACTGGTCAGAGACCGGGGAAAGACAATTCTTTGGCCCGGATATGATCCAGGAAGCAGAAGAACAAGTTCGTATCGTTCGTGAAAAGTTGAAAACAGCCCAATCTCGTCAAAAGAGTCAATATGACCGAAAACATAAGGCTGTGACTTTCGAGGTTGACGAGAAGGCTTATCTTCGGGTCACCCCTCTGAAGGGAACCCATCGTTTCGGTATCAAAGGCAAATTGGCTCCTCGTTACATTGGACCTTTTCGCATTCTCGCCAAACGAGGAGAAGTTGCCTACCAGTTGGAACTACCTCCGCACCTCTCCAGAGTCCACGATGTCTTCCACGTTTCTCAACTCAGGCGTTGCTTCTCGGATCCTATCCGTGGAGTGGACCACGAAACGCTTGATCTCCAAGATAATCTTACATATCGAGAGTACCCCATTCGTATTCTCGATCAAACCGAACGTACCACCCGACGTCATAATATCAAGTTTCTCAAAGTACAATGGTCGCACCATTCTGAGGATGAAGCAACTTGGGAAAGGGAGGATCGTCTCCGACTTGAATATCCCGCCTTCTTCCCGGAGGAACCCAAATCTCGGGACGAGATTCTTTTGAGTGGGGGTGAGTTGTCACACCCTAGCTAGTCATGCATCAGAGTGTGTGCATCATGTTTTAAATTCCATTTAATTTGAAATGGGGATTTGTGAAACCCTCAGAATCATTTTTGAAAATGACCCAAATAAAAATTTCTCCAAAAGGGTCCAAGAAAATGCTCATGTTGCTCTCTGAAAATATTGGACAGAGATAAAAATCAAACCAATATTTTTAAGAGCTCATAGGTATTTATTTTGGGCATTTGGAATTAATGCATAAATATTTGCATTGGAAATATATTAGTTATATATATTAATATATGTCCAAATATTATGCCATTTATAAAGGAGCTCTGGAATAATATATCTAGCTCCTGCAAAAATTGGCATAAGGTAAATAAATGATTTAATATATTTTTTAAATCAAAACAAATGTCAGAAAATTAAAAAAACAGAAATAAATAAAAGGGAGGACCTTACCTGGGCTCCTCCCTGTGCAGCCCAGCCAGCTGGCCGGCCCAGCCAGCAGGCGGCCCAGCCCGCCTCCCTCCTCTGTCGTCTTCGTCCTCGACAGAGGGAGGGGAGTGTGGCCGGCGCGCGCGCGCGCCACCGCGCCACGCCACCTGCTCGCCTGCCTGCCTGCCCCTCCCCTCCTCGTCTCGATGCCCCGGACGACGCCACGCCCTCCCCCCTGCTCTCTCTCACTCTCCCTCGGTTCTTCCCTCCTCTCCCTCGCTCTCTCTCTCTCTCACGGCCGAACACCACCATCGCCGCCGTTCGCCATAGCAGCCGTCACCGGCCACCCCTCGCCCCTCCGTTGAGCTCAGGAGCTCCGCCGCGACCCCCTCTTCCTCCCCACCAAGCCAAGCCCCTCGGGAAGCCCTGCATCGCCGCCCACGTCGCCGTTCCCCTCCTCGGCCACCGGAGATCGTCGCCGTCGAATCGAGAGCCACCGGACGTCCCCGAGCCCGCTAACCATCCCTGCAGCTCCGCGGTGAGCCACTGACCCGATTCCCCCTTGCCCCGTCGTCCCTAGCATCCTGTAGCTGCCGCCCCCTTGAGCTCCGAAGCTCGCCGCCGCCGTGCCTCGTCGCCGCCGTGGCTGGAGCCGTTGTCGCTCGAAGCCGAGCACACCATCGTGCTCCACACCTCACCAGGAGCACGTAGCACGCACCAACGCCTCCCCTAGCGCCCTGCATCGCCTAACCCGCCGTTGGCCGAACTCCGGCCACCGCTCGCGAGCTCGCCGTCGTCGGTACCGGCCACCTCAGGCGCGGCCACCACCACCGTTCGACGCGCGGGAGCAAGGGCTCTCCAACGAGCCCAAGCACGGCCTCGCCCGTGCCCTGTAGCGCGTTTCCGCATCGCGCCGCCGTCTCGGGCCTCGCCGGCGTCATGTCGCTGGTGGGTTTGACCCACCTTGACCACGGCAGGACCCCCCCTGTGTCCCTGACAGGTGGGCCCAGCCCTGTTAGCTAATTAGGATTAGCACTAACCGAATTAGTTAAACTAACTACCCCCCCTGACACTGACCAGTGGGCCCCAGCGCCACTAATTCCTAATTAGGATTAAACTAACCCTGTTTAACCCCCCTGTCACTGACGTGTGGACCCCACACGTCAGGTTTGACCCCAGCCAGCCGCAGTTGACCACTGACGTCATGCTGACGTCATGCTGGCGCAATATATATATTTCTGGATTTAATTTAAATCAGGAAATTCCAGAATATTATTTAAACTTCAAAAATTCATAACTTTTATTCTGTAACTCCAAATTAGACAAATTATATATGAAAAATGATCAGAAAAATCCAATCTATCCATCTGTACTATTTTCATGCATGATCAAACAAGTTAAATTGATGTTTAAAGCAGAACAAGGAAAAGCACTTTAAAAGGCCATGTTTGAGTTTGAAATTTGAATCTTTGATTCAAATTGGTTCAAACCCTTCTGGTTTTAGCTGCATTAGCCCAACACACTCATATTGCCATGTTTCATGCATGCATCATATTGTTGCACATTGTTTGGTGATGGTTGTGTATCGGTGTCCTTTACGACAGGTTCTGCCTCCGAGGAGTACCGTGATTACCGTAACGAAGAACCGTATCAGTGCATCGAACCATCAGGCAAGCAACCAACCATTTGATCATATCGATACAATCCCATGTTCTCGCTCCTGCTCTCTTTCACTGCATTAAGACAACGCGTTTCAAACTGTTGTGTGCTACGGTAGTTGAACCCATTTCCTCTGCATGACCTGTCATTGCCACAGTAACTAGATGAAACCCACTAGCATGTGTAGGAGTTGTTTGAGCCATATGTATGTGTTGTTCCTACCTTGCTATGCCTGCTATGCTTAGAGTCGTGTCAGGTCTGGTTCGTCTGGGTGATGGGCTAGAGTGAAATGATTATGTCGGTAATGAGAGTGGTGTGGTGAACACGATTGGGTAAAGGTATCGATGAGAGGCCATGTAGGAGTACATGGTGGGTTGTTTCATTGAAGCCGACCTTAAGCACTGAGATCTGTATGTGTGATTTAAGAATCAGCTACTACCATGCATTGGGCCCGAAAGCAATGGACCCTCTCGGCTTCTTATTCACCCTAGTTCTCCGTCCAGGAGTTGCAAGTAGTTTCTGGTGTTTGTAGCCTACTGGAAGCCGTGGACAGCGCTGACCGTAGGGGTGGGCTGTGATGCGGTAGGTACGTGGCACGGTGTACCGAATACCCGTTAGGTATCTCGGGAACCCTGTTCACATCGTTCGGGGCTGTATGGGAAACCTCGGCCGGACTCCCTGCGGATGGAACCTGGATAGGCGATAAACCTGGACTGGAGGCTTAGGTGGTTAGGTAGGTCGTGGCCGACACCCACGTTGGGCTTCCGCTTGAAGGTTGCCGAGTACATGTCGTGTAAACGACGGTAAGTGGTGAGAGCGTGTATGAAGAAGTACACCCCTGCAGGGTTAACATGATCTATTCGAATAGCCGCGTCCGCGGTAAAGGACTACTTGGTTGCCTATACAGTTCATAGACAAGTAAATGGAAACTACTAAAAGCCTCAAGATAAGTGTGAGTGCCGAGGATGGCTCTTCCGTAGGAAGACGGAGGCGGATCCTCGGTAGTGTATTGAATTGGTGAGTAGTGGACTCGTGTGCACAAAACCATTTCAAGTTGAAGTATCGTAGGATAGTCTAGCCAAGAGTCAAAGCTGGCTTGCTGCAATAACTCCACCAACCCTTCTTGATAATATGCATGTATGTAGGATCTGATGTAAGTCTTGCTGAGTACCTTTGTACTCATGTTGCTATAATTTACATTTTTATAGAAGACGCTGCAACCCCTTTTGATGGGTTCTATGTAGACATTGACATCAACGAGTAGGCTAAAGGCCCAGGTGGTGACCCTGAGCTTGTGAAGGATCACGTATTATAGCTAGGCTTTCCAAGCCTCTTTTATTTTACTAGTTGTCTGTACTCAGACAAGTTACTTCCGCTGCTGGTTTGTATGACTGTATGACTTGAATGTTGGGTCGTGAGACCCGTACCTTTGTGTATGTTATGTATGGCTCCCTGAGCCTTAAATAAAGTACTTGTGTCGTAGAGTCATGTTGTGATGCTTCGTTGTATTTGCACATATCGAGCATATTGTGTGTATGATTGAAATGCTTGGTATGTGTGGGATCTGACTATCTAGTTGTTTATCTTTAGTAGCCTCTCTTACCGGGAAATGTCTCCTAGTGTTACCGCTGAGCCATGGTAGCTTGCTACTGCTCTGGAACACTTAGGCTGGCCGGCATGTGTCCTTCTTCGTTCCTGTGTCTATCCCTTCGGGGAAATGTCACGCTTTGAGTACCGGAGTCCTGTTAGCCCGCTACAGCCCGGTTTACCGGAGTCCTGCTAGCCCAGTGCTACAGCCCGGACCCACTTGTTGATGACCGACACGTTCGAAGCTGGGTCATGGATGCCTGTCCCTGTAAGTCTGTGCCACTTGGGGTTTACGACTAGTCATCTCAGCCCGGGCTCCTTATCATATGGATGCTAGCGACACTATCATATACGTGAGCCAAAAGGCGCAAACGGTCCCGGGCAAAGGTAAGGCGACACCCGTGGGGATACCGTGCGTGAGGCCGCAAAGTGATATGAGGTGTTACCGGCTAGATCGATGTGACATCGAGTCGGGGTCCTGACAGCGCGCCAGAACGCAGATGAGATATGTCAGCGGCAGGTCCTGGAGCACGTGCACGGCCCCATGCTCGCCACGCTCCGGGAGAGAGCTAGCACAGCCTTGGGCAACATCTGTGAGGCGGCCGTTGGCGAGCCGCACACAGTCAACTATGCTGGCAACCTTCAGTTTTTCACCGCCGTGGTGACGCAGCTGGAGGCGCGGTCGGCCAGGGCCGACAGGTTGGTGGAAGAGAGGAGCCGCGCTCTGCTCGGGCGCGCCTTTTCCCGTGTCTTCAGCCATCTCTTGAACATGGATTCCCACTTCGATTTTGACGCCGTCATCGCCCCAGTTCCCCAGGCCGTCCGAGGCGACCTGGCGCACTGGGTGGAAGACAACGTGGACGCCCTCGTCAGGGCCTTCGCTTCGGGCGATGACGACGTGATCGTGGCTGCTAACGAGGGCGGTGCGGTGAACTGTCCTGACGCTGTTGGTGGCGATGCAGACGACGATGGCGAGTCCGGCGACGCCAGCGACGGCCCGGGAGGTGCTTCTGAGGACGCATTGGGGTTTGGTCCGACTGAGTGTGTATCGCTCCTGTCTTTTTTACCCTGCATGAACAGAACTCAGGTTTTTGACCTGATGGCTATGAGAGCATTTTGGCAGGGGAAGCCCCTCATGTAAAACCGGTGTTCATCGTATTGGCAGTTGTCATATGGCACGAGCGCCCGCGCCTGGTGGTTGGCTGGTTTACCTTTTTTTCGCGCAAGCCCCGAAGCAGCCTATGACGTCTTGGGTGTTCTTTAGTTGAATACGTAGGGTATGAGAGTGTTGCTGGCGGGGAGCTTCACAGGCATTGGCCTTCTCCCCAGGCTCCGGGCCTTTTCCAAATGCGACGGCTTCACAGGCATTTTCCTTCTTCACAGGATCTGGGCCTTTTCCTGAATGCGACAGCTTCACAGGCATTTGCCTTCTTCACAGGCTCTGGGCCTTTTTCTGAACGCGACAGCTTCACAAGCGTTTGCCATCTTCACAGGCTCTGGGCCTTTTTCTGAACGCGACAGCTTCACAGGCGTTTGAATATCCTCCCGAGAGGGAGCAACAACGGCAGTTTGGGTTGTGCACGAGCCAGGCCTGACCCGACGCGCGAGGGGCCCGCGAGGGGAGGCAGCTGTGGCGAAGTGGTAACTAGAACGCGAGAAATGGCTCGAACGAGAATAAGCACCCCTTCCCCGAACACACGCAAATCTCAAATTCGAATCCAACTTAAATCCAGCGGGGGAAAAGATACAGCCAAAGGGAAAGGCAATGAAAGCAGACAAAAGGCCGCGTCCGGCACCTAATCTAGTCTTGGACGTCTTCCCACCAGCGCGGAGCTAAGTGCTGTCCACTGGGCGTGGGAGGGAGCCCCAGGGCCTGAGGCCGGCACCCCTGAGACTCCGGGGCATGTACAGCCCCACTCATTATTATGTGAGAGTGTCACGGGGCGGCGAGCTTCACAGGCACCGGGGCTTCTTCACAGGTACTGGCCTTGCTTCATATCACCAGACGAGGGCCCCGCCTTGCGCCACACTCTAGTGCCATCAGCAACGACCGGAACCCAGGACGCCGCCCGATGGGGTAGAGCGGTCGCCAGCGGTTCCCCCGATGACCACGGGTCCTCCGCCAGGGGCAGGCCCTGAGGCACCTCCCCAGCAGAGGGCCTACCTCCTGAGAACACCTTGCTCCGAACGCCGCGGTGGTGATGTCGGATCTCAGCCCCTCTCCTGCAGCCCCCTGCGCCCTCCTCCCGAGGGGTAGGAGACCGTGGGAGGGGGGCAGCTGCTTGCTGCGGTCACCTGCACCTCCTGCGATCCATGGTTAGCGTATACCTGCTCCTGAAGAATTAATGGTGCCCAATAATCATTGCCTCCAGCGTGGTCAGTGGGACCGTTCCGGGGCTCCTGAAAAGGCCCAGCTTCTATTGCCTCGTCCCTCCAGCTTGGGCTGAGGAGCGAGCCTTCTCCGTTCTCGTGAGGGTGTCCTTGGTCCACCATGAGGGGCACGTATTCCTCCGGCGCCGTCATCCCGAATGCTACGCCGTAATGCCCCGCATGCCACGCGGTCCTGGCTGTCACGCTCACTGCGGGGTGGCAGCGCGGCCGCCCACTGGGGCCGCGGGTCGCGTTGAGTCCTTCTTCTTCACGGGCCGGGGGCGGGGGCAGCGCCGCCGCCGGTCCGGCGCTGACAGCTTCGCTGGCGTCGGAGTAGCCTTGGAGCCCGCGGGCGCGCGCAGAGCCCCTGCGCGGGTCACCCTGGGCTTGAGATGGGAGCTGGGTGGAGAAGGGGTGAGCCCCCGAGGCGGCGAAGCCCAGGAGCTCCGCCACTCGCTCCAGCAGCACGTCGTGGCCGCCCTCCAGCAGTCTGCAGTGCAACAGCTCTCAGGCCACCGTGAGCGCGGCCCTCGAGTTCGCCTGCTCCCGGCGGGTGTATGGCGTCATGGTCGCGGCATGATTGGAGGCCCTTGTTGCCGACCGTGCCTGTCGTGGTGTAAGAGTTGTCGAAGTCTGTCCGCGTCGCCCACGGCCCGCAGCGCCCTGCGGACCGCGAGCTGCCTGGGGCACGGGGTCGCCCGAGGCGAGCAGTTCCGCACGGGCGGGCCACGCAGCCCATGGGGCGGGGCTGCCCTCCTTGTCGCCGGGCATGGTGATGACGACGCGACAGTGAAAGTGCAACTATCCCTAGGTGGTTTTGGTAATTCATAACAACATATAGCTCATTGAGCTAATGCTATTCCAAGATGACTATTTCAGGAAAGCTCAATGATTGGCATGGCATGGATGTGAAAGTGGAACCCTCAAAATGATAAGGACAAAGGATTGGATCAAGCTCAAAAGCTCAAGACTCTTCATTTTCTATTTTAGTGATCCAAGATCACATTGAGTCTTTAGGAAAAGCCAATACTATCATGGAGGGATGAGGTGTTGCTTAATGAGCCTCTTGCTTCATGTGCTTAGTGATATGCTCCAAAACCCTCAACTACTTTCCCATATCCACATATGACCTAAACCCTAAGCCAAACTCGGTCCTACCAATTCTGTCTATCCGGCGCCACCGAGTTTCACTTGTCATAAGCCACTACCAAACCCTAGCAATTCGGTTCTACCGGTAGGGATCTCGGTCTCACCGAGATGGGATTGCAAACTCTCTGTTTCCCTTTTGTAACTTTTCGGTCTCACCGAAAGAGCGGATCGGTCCCACCGAGATTGCAATGTAAATTCAGTGTTTCCTTTTTGTAACTTTTCAGTCTCACCGAAAGAGCAAATCGGTCCCACCGAGTTTGCCTGACCAACTCTCTGGTTAGCTAATTACCAAAATCGGTCTCACCGAGTTTGTGTAATCGGTCTCACCGAGATTACGTTATGCCAAAACCCTAACCATATCGGTCCTACCGAGTTGAATGTCAGTCCCACCGAAAATCTCTAACGGTCACTAGGTTTACCTTTTCGGTCCGACCGAGTTTGTTGATTCGGTCCCACCGAGATTGGAAAACTGTGTGTAACGGTTGGATTTTGTGTGGAGGCTATATATACCCCTCCACCTCCTCTTCATTCATGGAGAGAGCCATCAGAACACATACACAATTCCAACTCATATGTTCTGAGAGAGAACCACCTACTCATGTGTTGAGACCAAGATATTCCATTCCTATCATATGAATCTTGATCTCTAGCCTTCCCCAAGTTGCTTTCCACTCAAATCTTCTTTCCACAAAATCCAAATCCTATGAGAGAGAGTTGAGTGTTGGGGAGACTATCATTTGAAGCACAAGAGCAAGGAGTTCATTACCTACACACCATTTGTTACTTCTTGGAGAGTGGTGTCTCCTAGATTGGCTAGGTGTCACTTGGGAGCCTCCGACAAGATTGTGGAGTTGAACCAAGGAGTTTGTAAGGGCAAGGAGATCGCCTACTTCGTGAAGATCTACCGCTAGTGAGGCAAGTCCTTCGTGGGCGATGGCCATGGTGGGATAGACAAGGTTGCTACTTCGTGGACCCTTTGTGGGTGGTTGCTTCTTTATGGACCCTTCGTGGGTGGAGCCCTCCGTGGACTCGCGCAACCATTACCCTTTGTGGGAGGAGCCCTCCGTGGACTCGCGCAACCGTTACCCTTCGTGGGTTGAAGTCTCCATCAACGTGGATGTAGGATAGCACCACCTATCCGAACCACGGGAAAAACATCCGTGTCTCCAATTGCGTTTGAATTCTACAAACCCTTCCCTTTACATTCTTGCAAGTTGCATGCTTTACTTTCCGCTTCCAATATACTCTTTGCATGCTTGCTTGAATTGTGTGATGATTGCTTGACTTGTCCTACAATAGCTAAAATCTGCCAAGAACTAAAATTGGGAGAAGGTTAAGTTTTTATTTGGTCAAGTAGTCTAATCACCCCCCCTCTAGACATACTTTCGATCCTACAAGTGGTATCAAAGCTTTGGTCTCCATTTGCTTTGATCTCCATATCTTTTGGTGGTCATAGCCTTGGTTTCACAACCTAGGAGAGTATGGCGTCTAGCGAGGGAAATTATCACCGTAGAGGTCCTTACTTTGATGGTACTAATTTTGCTAGTTGGAAACATAAAATGAAAATGCATATTCTTGGACATAACCCTGCCGTTTGGGCTATTGTGTGTGTTGGTTTGCAAGGTGACTTCTTTGATGGGAAAGAACCAAACCGTGAAGCTACCGTGGATGAGTTGAAGATGTTGCAATACAATGCTCAAGCTTGTGATATTCTCTTCAACAGATTGTGCCCCGAAGAATTCAACAAAATCAGCCGTCTTGAGAATGCAAAGGAAATTTGGGACACTTTGATTGATATGCACGAAGGTACCGAGTCCGTCAAGGAATCCAAGTTGGATGTGCTTCAAAGTCAACTTGACAAGTTCAAAATGAAGGATGGTGAAGGTGTCGCTGAAATGTACTCTAGGCTTGCTCTCATCACAAATGAGATTGCCGGCTTAGGAAGTGAAGAGATGACCGATAGATTCATCATCAAGAAGATTCTAAGAGCCTTGGATGGAAAATATGATACCGTGTGCACATTGATCCAAATGATGCCCAATTACAAAGATCTCAAGCCAACGGAGGTGATTGGAAGAATTGTTGTTCATGAGATGTCACTTAAGGATAAAGAGGAACTTCACAACAAATCAAGTGGTGCCTACAAAGCCTCATGTCAAGCCCCTATATCATCAAGTGAGAAACAAAACTTTAATGAAGAATTGAGCTTAATGGTGAAGAACTTCAACAAGTTCTACAAGAGTAGAAGCAAAGATAGAAGCTTCAAGTCAAGGTCCTACAATGACAAAAGATCTTCTAGTCGAGAGCGAAACTGCTACAGTTGTGGAAGACCCGGACACTATTCCAATGAGTGTACGACTCTCTACAAGATAAGAGAAGATTCTCCAAAAAGAAGAAGCAAAGAATCACCACCAAGAGAGAGAAGGAGTAGAGATGATCGTTATGAACAAAGATACTCACGGAGAAGCAAGGATTCCGAAAGGAAGGAAAAATCATCAAGGAGCTACACAAAACGAAGACATCAAGCTCATGTTGGTGAATGGGTATCCAGCTCCGACTCCGACAGCCACTCCGAGAGAAGTTATCACTCCGACTCCGAAGATACTCAAGATGAAGGTGTTGCCGGTCTAGCACTTGTGTCAACCAACACCTATGACATATTTGACTCACCAAATGAAGGAATTGGAAGATGCTTCATGCCCAAAGGTCCTAAGGTAACACACCCCGAGTATGTTGATTTCAATAGTGATGAAGATGACTTGTTAGGTGATGATTTGCTTGTTGACAACTCTAGTGATGAATACTATGATGAAACATCAATTAATCATGCTAATCAAGATGAAACGAATGACAATGATAAGGAGAAGATTGAGGCTCTAACTAAATAACTAAACACTCTTAAGTTAGCTCATGAAACTATCTTCGAAGATCATCGAGAACTTTTAAGAGCTTATGAGAAATTACGCTTTGAAAAGCTCAATCTTGAGCAAGAGCATGAGTTCTTAAAAGCAATCAATGATGATCTCCGCAAGAAAAGTTCTTCTTACATTGCCAAGCGTTTACTCTTATCCACTTACATGCCTCAAGTCAAGTCTAGTAACAAGAACAAGAAAGATTCTTCCTCTAGCAGTAACAATGATCATGCTAAATCCAATAGTGTTGCTTCTAGTAGTTCTCTTGATTCCACTAATGATTCTCTTAGCCAAGTTACACTTGAGCAAGAAAATAGCTTATTGAAGGGAATTATAGAGAAAGGAGTGTACAAAAGCCTTGCCGGGAGTAAGCAATTCGAGGAAATTGTGCGCAAGCAAGGAATGCACCGGAAGAATCAAGGTGTTGGTTTTGAACGAAAATTCAATGCCAATGGAGTTGAGTGGGAAGATCAATACCCCAAGACAAAGTTTGTTCCTCAACAAGAGAAGTATGATACTTCTTTCAAGGGGACACAAGCTCAAGATGATCTTCCACCACAAGACTACAAGCAAAAAGGCAAGGACAAGCTTCAAGAGGAAATTGATGCATTTGAAGAAGCTCCTAAGACCTTAGTCAAGTGGATTCCCAAGACTACTTCAAGTTCCACTTCATCAAGTACGACTACAACTCGAAGGATTCCCATCAAGATGGTGTGGATCCAAAAGAAGAAGAACTAGAGAGTTCTTGAGGGTGACTCCGCCAACATACTTCACTCTTATCATTTTGGCAAGAACAAGTGCAATCAACTTCCACATCTTGCACTAGTTCAAGGAGTCACAAACCCTCTTGTTGGTAAGACAAGGGACAGGGTAACCTAAAAGTTTTCATGGACATCATCTTGTGTGTGCATCACTCTATGTCTATGGATATCCTTGTTTGTTCCTTGTGGGAGTAACCCATGTAGGTATTGAAAGTGCAATTCACTCAAATGGATAGCTCCAAGTGATCTACATCAACATTGAGCATCCACATCTTCAACATCTACATGAAGTCATCATCGACAAAACCCGAGGTTAGTTCATCCCTCTAAGGGGGGATATCACATCTAGGGGGAGCTTTACTCTAAGACTTGAGCTAAAGCAACTCTAAAGATGTGAACACAACAATGCTTTATGTAAAAGTGGTAACCCCACTTGAGCTTAAACGATGAGTATGACCTATGATCAAGTGTTCTCACTTGACTCCTATGTCAATATACTCATATATAGATGACCCTGGCATCACAAATTGCTTGATAGATGCTAGAATTGGTTGTGCATGCCTTGTCACATATTTCATTTGCCATCTTATTGTGTGAGCATGCTGGTTGCATATTTTACTCATTCGAGGACATCCACTTGTTGTTTTGATTGTTTGGTTTTATTTCCTTTTGCCAAGTGGATGGACAAAAATGCCTAAGAACCTCCTCTAGCTATCTATGCTTTTCTCGTCTCAAACTCTATTCATGCTACATCACAAAATTTGATCAAGTCAGATTCAAACCACTCTGTGTGAGGAGCGCTCGGAGTCCCCGATTCGTCATAGACTTAAACTTCCAAAACCTCTTTATGATTCTCGGTCTGACCGATACCCTACTTTCAGTCCTACCGAGATCATTAAGTTGATCTAGGTTTTCGATCTCGGTGCAACCGATTTGAACCTTTTGGTCACACCGAGTTTCAGTAACTGCTTGCAGTTATGAATCTCGGTGCCACCGAGATGTTCCACTCGGTCACACCGACAGGGTCGGGCTATATATAGTCACGGGCAAAAATTTGGAAATTTCTCCGAACCCCTTCGCCCGCGCGATAGCCTGCTCTGCCAACTTGGTCTCCGGATCGTCTCCTCGCCGCCAGCCGCCTCCAGTCGCTGGTCTCCGTCGCCGTCAACGGGAATTCTACCCCGTCGTTGCCGTTGTAGCGAGTCTCCGCCGAACTAGGGTATGGACTCGATCTTTGTGCTATTCTCCTATCCGATTCTTAGCACATTGTGATCATCATGATTCTTGCCATGATTGAAACACTCCTATCCAGTCAATGCGTTCGTAGATTAGTTTTGATTCAAAAATTTTAGGGTTATGTGTCTGCCGAAACCACCTCGGACCCACCGAGTTGAAAAACTCGGTCCCACCGATTTGGCTTATGCCATTGCACAAGTGAGACTCGGTCTGACCGAGAATTACTTATCGTTGTGACCGATTTTGGAACTTTGTGAAACCCTAGCAGTCTCGGTGCCACCGAACTGTGACTCGGTCTGACCGAGTTCACTAGTTTAGGTTCCAAAACTGCTTCGGTATCACCGAGTTTAAAAATCGGTAGATCCGAGATGATTTCAGTGGGAAACTAAAACTAAGTTTTTGGATCATTCTTTTGCAAAAATCTCTGCATTTTGTGATGCTCATCTATTCTACCTCATCTATAAACTATTCACAGGGTCAGCAGTCAGAGTTTGCATCATGTCAGACCAAAGTGATAGCCAGAACTTGTCAGAGCAGCAAGTGCAAATGAGTGAGGGCACTAGTCCCTCCAGCTCTTCAGATGATGGCAGCAGGAGCACCCCAAGCAATTTGCCAAAAGCTGCCACCAAACAAAGGAAGAAAAGAACTTCAGATTCTGAGGATGAAGATTATGTGGCAGAGGAAGAGGAAGCAACTTCCAAGAGAGTTGAGCCAGCACAGGGCACAAAGCCAGGATTGAAAATCAAAAGGCCCGCAGGTAGGCAGCCTATGCCAAAGGCCAGAGCCTCAACTCAGATTCCTGAAAAGCCTGCAACCATAGAGCCAGTTGCTGCTGAAGGCAAGAAAAGAAAGGAAAGGGTGAAGAAAACCGTAGCCAGAGTGCTTGGCAAGGCTTCCATCATGGAAGAAGAGGAAGAAGAAGAGGTAGCTGCACCAGCACCTAAGGCACCTAAGCTTATGGGTGATGCTATAAGATCAGGGGCAGCTGCTTCCAAGGCCAAGCCAGCTCCAAAGCCAAAACCAAAGAGGAATACAAGAAGCATCCCAGCAACTGAGAAGAACAAGGCCCCAGTGCCTGAAGCTGCTGAAGAAGATGATGAAGAGCATGTTCTGAGAAAGCTCCAGCCCAAGATCCCAGACCACAATGATGCTCATCCTGTGGCTGAGGACATGAAGCTCAGGAGAGATTCAGGGCTCAAGAAGTGGAGAGAAGCAGATCCGTATGCTTCAAGGAGAAGGACTGCTATGGATTACAGGTTTCACACCAAGGAACAGCAAGATTTCTATGAGACAGTTTTGCTTGATAAGAAGCCCATTGTTTATGACATGAGATGGGTCGACTGGACCTACATGAAGGAAAATGAGGAACACTATCCTGGTGTGATTGACAGCTTTAGTGCTTGTGGAGTTGCAGACTTTGTTGGGCAGAAGCTCACAAAGTGGAACGAGGAGCTCATTATGGAATTCTACTCCACAGCACACTTCTACCCAAATGGAAGGATAACATGGATGTCTGAAGGTACGAGGTACCAATCTACTGTTGCTGAGTGGGCACAGCTCATCAATTCCCTAGAGGAGCATGAGGATGACTTGGATATCTATGCCAAGAAGAAGATGGACCACAACTCTATGTCCAATATGTACAAGGAAATTCCAAACGAGGCACTTGATACTTTCAAGTTTGGGTCTGTGCATTATCTTCTGTCAGGGCTGCCAACCATTAACTGGATCCTTAGGCACACTCTGTTGCCCAAGTCAGGTGATCACAAGATGATCAGAGGCCATGCAATCAATTTGCTTCATGTATTTGATGTACCTCAGAAATTCAAGGTCATGAGCCTCACAGTAGAAACTATCAAGAGGACTGCAGCAGATCAGAAGAGGAGTTGTGGGTATGCCCCACAAATTCAGGAGCTCATTAACTCCAAGATGGGAACGGGCATATACTTGTTGGACAAGGAACACTTGCCCATCCATCCAGATTTTGAAGATAATCAAGTTGTTATGACTGAGAATGAGCCATCGTCTGCACAAGCACAAGCAAAGAAGGAGAAGGCAAGGAAGGAGAAAGCTGCCAAGATGCCAACTCAAGAGGAGGCATCTGAGTATTTCTTGAAAACCAAACAAGAGCAGCTTGGTTACCTGATTGCATCCACCCTGCGGATTGAGAAAGGACTAGCCACCCTAACTCGGAACCAGGCAAGCCTAGAGAGAATCATGGAACAAAAGTTCTATGACTTGGATGTCAAGGTGACAGAGATTCAAACTGCAGTGGAGCAGCTCCAAGATGACATGCAGGAGAGGAGAGGCAGGACTACAACTGATGCCTTTGCCAGAGTGCCACGAGGTCCGAGGTCGTCTGCAGTGCCAGTTGCTGACACCAGACCCACCACTTCTGCACCAGCTACAGCCTCAGTTCCACCAGCTCCAGCATCTACTTCAGCCTCAACTCCAACCACGTCTACAGAAGGCTTCATCCTTGGAGTGCTCCGGACTCCACCACCACCAGAAGATCAAGCCTGAGCGTCGATCTAGCACTATGCATTTTCTAGGAACTTTTTGGTAACTTGTTGCCAAAGGGTGAGAAAATGTATAGATCATAGGCTTCGAGAGAGTGTTGCTTTTTTTCTCTCTTGCTTTATTTGGTGGTTTTTCGAACTTTGTTTGCTTTTGAGTGCTTGAGATACTATGTCATTGCTCGTGAGACATTGATGATCATGTGTTTGATCATAAGCTACACTTAATGCTTGCTTAATATTATTATCTTATCTATCTTATGTGATCATTCACTATTCTTGGTGATGAGTGCATGTATTTCATTCTTATCATTTTAAGCGCTCCACCAAGATGTATGTGACATGGAAGAGTAACCCATGACTCTAACTCTTTGTGCATTTGCAGTCCAAAGCAAATTTTAAATATGCACAAATTTAGGGGGAGCTCTTACTTGTCACATACTTCTCAAAGCGACGATATATTTCATGCTTATTATCATTTGTCGAAGCTTTGATCTATATGTTGTCATCAATTACCAAAAAGGGGGAGACTAAAAGTGCAACTATCCCTAGGTGGTTTTGGTAATTCATAACAACATATAGCTCATTGAGCTAATGCTATTCCAAGATGACTATTTCAGGAAAGCTCAATGATTGGCATGGCATGGATGTGAAAGTGGAACCCTCAAAATGATAAGGACAAAGGATTGGCTCAAGCTCAAAAGCTCAAGACTCTTCATTTTATATTTTAGTGATCCAAGATCACATTGAGTCTTTAGGAAAAGCCAATACTATAAAGGAGGGATGAGGTGTTGCTTAATGAGCCTCTTGCTTCATGTGCTTAGTAATATGCTCCAAAACCCTCAACTACTTTCCCATATCCACATATGACCTAAACCCTAAGCCAAACTCGGTCCTACCGATTCTTTCTATCCGGCGCCACCGAGTTTCACTTGTCATAAGCCATTGCCAAACCCTAGCAATTCGGTTCTACCGATAGGGATCTCGGTCTCACCGAGATGGGATTGCAAACTCTTTGTTTCCCTTTCGTAACTTTTCGGTCTCACCGAAAGAGCGGATCGGTCCCACTGAGATTGCAATGTAAATTCAGTGTTTCCTTTTTGTAACTTTTCGGTCTCACCGAAAGAGCAAATCGGTCCCACCGAGTTTTCCTGACCAACTCTCTGGTTAGCTAATTACCAAAATCGGTCTCACCGAGTTTGTGTAATCGGTCTCACCGAGATTACGTTATGCCAAAACCCTAACCATATCGGTCCTACCGAGTTGCATGTCAGTCCCACCGAAAATCTCTAACGGTCACTAGGTTTACCTTTTCGGTCCGACCGAGTTTGTTGATTCGGTCCCACCGAGATTGGAAAATTGTGTGTAACGGTTGGATTTTGTGTGGAGGCTATATATACCCCTCCACCTCCTCTTCATTCGTGGAGAGAGCCATCAGAACACATACACAATTCCAACTCATATGTTCTGAGAGAGAACCACCTACTCATGTGTTGAGACCAAGACATTCCATTCCTATCATATGAATCTTGATCTCTAGCCTTCCCCAAGTTGCTTTCCACTCAAATCTTCTTTCCACAAAATCCAAATCCTATGAGAGAGAGTTGAGTGTTGGGGAGACTATCATTTGAAGCACAAGAGCAAGGAGTTCATTACCTACACACCATTTGTTACTTCTTGGAGAGTGGTGTCTCCTAGATTGGCTAGGTGTCACTTGGGAGCCTCCGACAAGATTGTGGAGTTGAACCAAGGAGTTTGTAAGGGCAAGGAGATCGCCTACTTCGTGAAGATCTACCACTAGTGAGGCAAGTCCTTCGTGGGCGATGGCCATGGTGGGATAGACAAGGTTGCTACTTCGTGGACCCTTTGTGGGTGGTTGCTTCTTCGTGGACCCTTCGTGGGTGGAGCGCTCCGTGGACTCGCGCAACCGTTACCCTTTGTGGGTGGAGCCCTCCGTGGACTCGCGCAACCGTTACCCTTCGTGGGTTGAAGTCTCCATCAACGTGGATGTAGGATAGCACCACCTATCCGAACCACGGGAAAAACATCCGTGTCTCCAATTGCGTTTGAATTCTCCAAACCCTTCCCTTTACATTCTTGCAAGTTGCATGCTTTACTTTCGCTACTAATATACTCTTTGCATGCTTGCTTGAATTGTGTGATGATTGCTTGACTTGTCCTACAATAGCTAAAATCTGCCAAGAACTAAAATTGGGAAAAGGTTAAGTTTTATTTGGTCAAGTAGTCTAATCACCCCCCTCTAGACATACTTTCGATCCTACAGACGGGGCACGGAGCGGTGGAAGACTAATTCCGGAGCACCCCTACCTGGCGCGCCAAATGTCGGATTTCGGGTTCCGGCAGACCCTTAAGGTTCGAACTCTGGGGTACGCGCGAGGATCTAGACTACTGAAAGAACTGCACAAGAGACACAAGGTTTATACTAGTTCGGGCCACCGTTTTGGTGTAATACCCTACTCCAGTGTGTGGTGGGTGGATTGCCTCTTGGGGCTGATGATGATGAACAACTCAAGGAAGAACAGCCTCGCGAGGGTCTGCTCTTGGCTGGGGCAATGAACTGCTGGGAGGAGTTCAGCCACGTTTCTCTCTCTCTCTATGCTTCCAACCTCTCTATCGAGCTTCCCCTTCCTTTTTTCCAACCCCTTGCTCTGTGGGCGGCTGGACCTATTTATAGAGTCCCTGGTCCTCTTCCCAAATATTGAGCGGGAAGGGAGCCAACAATGGCGGGCTAATTTGAAGGGGGACAGCAAGTATCAGCTATACTGACAAAAGTAGTCTTCGCCTGCACAAAGCTCTGGTGATGACGCCGTCTTGGGCTCCATGGTGACCTCCGTCTCGTAGTCCTCCTGGTCTTGGTCTCGTTGCACCGAAATGGCAACCTTTGCCTGATGCCTCGGTACTCCGCGGCTGCGCTTGCTCCCTTTGCACCAAAGAGGAAAGGAGGACGCTGCGCGGGCTGGCACCCACCTGGCGCCCTGAGTCGTCATGGCTTGCGTCACGGGCACCTCGCGAGGTACCCCTCCTTGATTTCTCCGCCTCCTCGTGAGCCAGCCTGACAAGGCCGCGCCTGAGGAAGCTCCACGTCATCCGCCCCGCGAGGCTTGGCCCCTCGCGAGGGTTCTTAAGTCTTGTGTTGATGAAGATGGGCCGTGCCGGGCCCCCTTTGAGCCACGCCGCAGGCCGCAGGCAGGCAAGTCTGGGGACCCCCGTTCCCAGAACGCCTACACATGCATATTGATGTATGTGGTCCGATGAATATTGAAGCTCGCGGCAGGTATCATTATTTTCTGATCTTCACATATGATTTGAGCAGATATGAGTATATCTACTTGATGAAACACAAGTTTGAAACAATTGAAAAGTTCAAAGAATTTCAAAGTGAAGTGGAGAATCATCGTAACAAAATAAAAGTTTCTACGATATGATCGCAGAAGTAAAATATTTGAGTTACGAGTTTGTCCTTCAGTTAAAACAATGTGTAATAGTTTCACTACTCACACAACCTGGAACACCACAGTGTAATGGTGTGTCCGAACGTCATAACCGTACTTTATTAGATATGGTGTGATCTATGATGTCTCTTACCGATCTACCACTATCGTTTTGGGGTTATGCATTAGAGACAACTGCATTCACGTTAAATAGGGTACCATCTAAATCCGTTGAGATGACACCGTATGTACCATGGTTTGGCAAGAAACCTAAGCTGTCGTTTCTTAAAGTTTGAGGTTGCAATGCTTATGTGAAAAAGTTTCAAACTGATAAGCTCAAACCCAAATTGGAGAAGTGCGTCTTCATAGGATACCCAAAAGAAAATGTTGGGTACACCTTCTATCACAGATCCGAAGGCAAGATATTCGTTGCTGAGAATGGATCCTTTCTAGAGAAGGAGTTTCTCTCGAAAGAAGTGAGCGGGAGAAAAGTAGAACTTGATGAGGTAACTATACCTGCTCCCTTATTGGAAAGTAGTACATCATAGAAAACGGTTTCTATGACACCTACACCAATTAGTGAGGAAGCTAATGATAATGATCATAAAACTTCAGATCAAGTTAATACCGAACCTCGTAGATCAACCAGAGTAAGATCCGCACTAGAGTGGTGCGGTAATCCTGTTCTAGAAGTCATGCTACTAGATCATGATGAACCTACGAACTATGAAGAAGCGATGGTGAGCCCAGATTCCGCAAAATGGCTAGAAGCCATGAAATCTGAGATGGGATCCATATATGGGAACAAAGTATGGACTTTGATTGACTTGCCCAATGATCGGCGAGCCATTGAGATTAAATGGATCTTCAAGAGGAAGACGGACGCTGATAGTAGTGTTATTATCTACAAAGCTAAAATTGTCGCAAAAAGGTTTTCGACAAGTTCAAGGTGTTGACTACGATGAGAGTTTCTCACTCGTATCTATGCTTAAGTCTGTCCGAATCACGTTAGCAATTGCCGCATTTTATGAAATCTGGCAAATGGATAAACAAAACCGCATTCCTTAATGGATTTATTAAAGAAGAGTCGTATATGATGCAACCAGAAGGTTTTATCAATCCTAAAGGTACTAACAAAATATGCAAGCTCCAGCGATCCATCTATGGACTAGTGCAAGCATCTCGGAGTTGGAATATACGCTTTGATAAGTTGATCAAAGCATATAGTTTTATATAGACTTGCGGTGAAGCCTGTATTTACAAGAAAGTTAGTGGGAGCACTACAACATTTCTGATAAGTATATGTGAATGACATATTGTTGAACGGAGATAATGTAGAATTATTCTGCAAAACATAAAGGAATGTTTGAAAGGAGTTTTTCAAAGAAAGACCTCGGTGAAGCTGCTTACATATTGAGCATCAAAATCTATAGAGATAGATCAAGATGCTTGATAAGTTTTTCAATGAGTACATACCTTGACAAGATTTTCATGTAGTTCAAAATGGAACAGTCAAAGAAGGAGTTCTTGCCTGTGTTACAAGGTGTGAAGTTGAGTAAGACTCAAAACCCGACCACGGCAGAAGATAGAGAGAGAATGAAAGTCATTCCCTATGCCTTAGCCATAGGTTCTATAAAGTATGCCATGTTGTGTACCAGACCTATTATATACCCTGCCCTGAGTTTGGCAAGGGAGTACAATAGTGATCTAGGAGTAGATCACTGGACATTGGTCAAAATTATCCTTAGTGGAATAACGATATGTTTCTCGATTATGAGGTGAAAAAAGGTTCGTCGTAAAGGGTTACGTCGATGCAAGTTTTGACACTGATCCAGATGACTCAAAGTCTCAATCTGGATACATATTTAAAGTGGGAGCAATTAGCTAGAGTAGCTCTGTGCAGAGCATTGTTGACATAGAAATTTGCAAAATACATACGGATCTGAATGTAGCAGACCCGTTGACTAAACTTCCCTCACAAGCAAAACATGATCACACCTTAGTACTCTTTGGGTATTAATCACATAGCGATGTGAACTAGATTATTGACTCTAGTAAACCCTTTGGGCGTTGGTCACATGACGATGTGAACTATGGGTGTTAATCACATGGTGATGTGAACAATTGATGTTAAATCACATGGCGATGTGAACTCGATTGTTGACTCTAGTGCAAGTGGGAGACTGAAGGAAATATGCCCTAGAGGCAATAATAAAGTTATTAGTTATTTCCTTATATCATGATAAATGTTTATTATTCATGCTAGAATTGTATTAACCGGAAACATAATACATGTGTGAATACATAGACAAACATTATGTCACTAGTATGCCTCTACTTGACTAGCTCGTTGAATCAAAGATTGTTAAGTTTCCTAGCCATAGACATGAGTTGCCATTTGATTAACGAGATCACATCATTAGAGAATGATGTGATTGACTTGACCCGTTCCGTTAGCATAGCACTTGATCGCTTAGTTTGTTGCTATTGCTTTCTTCATGACTTATACATGTTCCTATGACTATGAGATTATGCAACTCCCGTTTACCGGAGGAACACTTTGTGTGCTACCAAACGTCACAACGTAACTGGGTGATTATAAAGGTGCTCTACAGGTGTCTCCGAAGGTACTTGTTGGGTTGGCGTATTTCGAGATTAGGATTTGTCACTCTGATTGTCGGAGAGGTATCTTTGGGCCCACTCGGTAATGCACATCACTATAAGCCTTGCAAGCATTACAACTAATGAGTTAGTTGCGGGATGATGTATTACAGAACGAGTAAAGAGACTTGCCGCTAACGAGATTGAACTAGGTATTGAGATACCGACGATCGAATCTCGGGCAAGTAACATAACTATGACAAAGGGAACAACGTATGTTGTTATGCGGTTTGACCGATAAAGATCTTCATAGAATATGTAGGAGCCAATATGAGCATCCAGGTTCCGCTATTGGTTATTGACCGGAGACGTGTCTCGGTCATGTCTACATAGTTCTCAAACCCGTAGGGTCGGCACGCTTAACGCTACGATGACGGTTATATTATGAGTTTATGTGTTTTGATGTACCGAAGGAGTTCGGAGTCCCGGATGAGATCAGGGACATTATGAGGAGTCTCGAAATGGTCGAGACGTAAAGATCGATATATTGGACGACTATATTCGGACATCATAAAGGTTCTGAGTGATTCGGGTATTTTCGGGAGTACCAAGGAGTTACGGGAATTCGTATTGGGCCTTAATGGGCCATACGGGAAAGGAGAGAAAGGCCTCAAAGGGTGGTCGCACCCCTCCCCATGGGCTGGTCCGGATTGGACTAGGGAGGGGGGGCGCCCCCTTCCTTCCTTCTCCTTTCCCTTCCCTTTCCTTCTCTCCTACTCCTACTACTAGGAAAGGGGGAATCCTACTCCCGGTGGGAGTAGGACTCTACTAGGGCGCGCAATAGAGAGGGCCGGCCCCTCCCCTCCTCCACTCCTTTATATACGTGGCCAGGGGGCACCCCATAGACACAACAATTGATTTCTTGATCTCTTAGCTGTGTGCGGTGCCCCTCTCCACCATAATCCACCTCGATCATATCGTAGCGGTGTTTAGGCGAAGCACTGCGTCGGTAGAACATCATCATCATCACCACGCCGTCGTGCTGACGAAACTCTCCCTCAACACTCGGCTGGATCGGAGTTTGAGGGACGTCATCGAGTTGAACGTGTGCAGAACTTGGAGGTGCCGTGCATTCGGTACTTGATCGGTCGGATCGTGAAGACGTACGACTACATCAACCGCGTTGTGCTAACGCTTCCGCTTTCGGTCTATGAGGGTACTGTAGCGACCCGACCCGAATGGATCAAGTCTCTGTGCTTACGTGTCATCCCTGGATCGGTATGCTGACACACACAGTACTCGAAGGATTTATAACAGAGGTAAATCACATGTATAAAGTAACGTAAATACTATTACCTCAATCCATATAGCGGAAGCAACAAGGTTGTGGATTCCCATCAACACCAACGGCAAAGTTGAGTGTAGAAATCGTAACCCTAACGTATCACTTACTCGTCGTAAGAAACCTGCAACATAAGACGTTGCAGCCCGAAACGGGTCAGTACATTGAATGTACTGGCAAATTCACACCATAGAGAATGATGAACAATGGCTATCACTACATGCATATTTGGCTGGTGGAAAAGCTCTATGGTTATAAAGTTTTTACGTAAAGCCAATTTTTCCCTACTTCAAAGGAATACATTTTAATTAACTATCATGGTGGTTGTTGAACATTGAGAATGGTTGACAGCATTCTCAATCCCAATTAAGTAACATCATTAAACCCAACAATATTCATTTAAAGTAACATGATGAGATTCACATGATATTTAAATACTAGATACTCAAGTTGTCCCATAATCGGGGACACGGCTAATCATGATTAGTTTGTACACTCTGCAGAGGTTTGCGCACTTTTCCCCACATGACTCGATCGCCTCCGTTTGTTTTCTCGCACTACATGGTGTTTGAGAAACGGATGACCGAGACATAGTCTTTCAGAAGCACTAGCACCTTACATGTGGGGTAGACCGTACCACCTACAACCCCTACATCTGCTAGTCCACCCCGTAAGAGTTCGCACAACTTAGTCAACTATGCCAGAGCCCATTGTAGCATGTGGCTGCACACGGAAGTTTCTAGCATGAAAGATCCTATGATCCCTTTGAGCCTGGGTGGCGGTCCAAAAAAAACAGGCAAGTCCTGATAGACATCAGGTGCCTCAATCCACCCAGATGTGTGTTTAAGTTGCCACCTTAGATAAACCATTAAAAATTATCAACTCACATCTGTCATGGATATCGCTCACCCAATCCACGTCTACTAGCATAGCATGGCATAATAAGCAAACGTAGAAGTAACTCCCAAAGGTTTGATAATAATACAGGTAATAGGTACTACCTCATCTACTTCCCATCCCATAATTTAATTAGATCCTAACCATGCAATGTGTGAGGATTGATCTAATGCAATAAAACTGGGTTGTAGAAAAGGTATGATCAAAGTGTGAACTTGTCTGGAATATTGATGAAGATGATTCGCACTCAAAAATCTTGATAGCTTTACTCGTCACACTCCGGACAATCTATCGTAAGCAAGCAATAGTAACCACACATAAGCAATCACTCAAAAGATCGGGAAGAACGGAGAAAACAATTCGGAAAACAACAAAACCAAGCAAATAGCTCTTGCAACATAAAACTATTTCTAACAGTACCAAAATTATGTGAATTTGTCCTTATTAGAATGTTTAGGTCAAGAGCTTCAATTTGCAAAAAGAATCAACTCAAACGGAGCTACGAAACTCAAGTTATGAACAAACGAAGTTTGAATTCAAATCTAATCTAATTCAAATTTTAAACTTTTCAAAAATATGTTTGAGTTGGATTAATGGATAGAGGGGTTCGTAACGAAGAAGTGGGAGTTGGTTTCGTTGGATTTGGACTAACGAGCAAAAAGATATGATCGTTTGAAACTGAGGGACTAATCTGTAAGAAAAACAATCACATATAGGTCCCTGGCCGCAATTTTAAAATAAAAGGAAAAAGAAAAACTCTACTGAGCGAACGTTCGCTGCCGAACGCTAACTAACAAAATTGTTCGCTAAAGAGATCTAAACGGAAAACGTCCGCTGCATAGTAAATCAAAACGGTTATTAGAAAAGAAAAAAACCGATCTGGACCGGTCGACGGCGGTTTTACCGGTTCGGTCAACTCCGGCGGTGGGGTGGCGTCTCCGGCGACTACGGCAACGGCGGTTAGGCGGCTCCGGCGGATGAGGCGAGCGGCGGTGCGGCTCAGGAGGAGGAGAGGCGAGCGGCTCAGGAGGAGGAGCGGCGAGCGGTGGCTGCGCGAGGCGGGGCGCTGGCGGAGTGCGGCGACAGCGGTGCGGCGCAGTAGGCGGCGGCGATGCGGGTGAAGTGCGGCGGCGGCGGTGCTGGATGCGGGCTTCGGCGAGGAGAGGAGGCGGGGCCGGCCTCGGGTTATAAAGGGGCTGGGGCGGCTCCTTGCTTGGGGAAGGGGCGGCCGTAGGTGGGCGGTGCTCGGACTCCGGCGAGTCCGGGTCCCACACGGGAGGAGGAGGCGGCGGCGCTGACGGGCCGGCTGGGCCTTCGGCCCAGTTCGGTCCGCGGGAGAGATTTTTTTTTAACATTTTGGCAGACAAGAAAAGAAGCAAAACAAAATAAAAATAAAAATATAATATAGGCATATTATATATCAAATTTTTCAGAAAATGATTTCCAACAACATGGACATTTTTAATATGCCAAATAAAATCCACACAAAATCAAATAAAACTAAGAGTGCTACTAGTCTATTAAAATCTAACAAAAAGCATTTTTAAAATACCAAAATGATTTCAAATTAATTTTTCTCCAATTTTCTATTGTAGGGAATCATGTTACCCTAATTTCTATATATTTTATTTTTGGAGAAAAATAATTTGAATAAAACTCAAATAAATCCAACTTGAAAATTAAATCCAAAAGGACTTGAAATTGATCCTTTGAAACTCCCAACTCATATTTCATAATTTGAAGAAGTCATTTTATCTTCTCTCGTGAAATCATTGAGTTGCATAAAGTTTCTGAATTGGAAAAAATATTTCCCAATGGAATTCAAATATTTTTCAAACACCCTTTTCATTTTAAATGGAAGAAGTCATGTCATATTCTCTCTAGGGTTTTGTGTTGAAAAGAATTTGAATTCATGGAGATTATGAAAGCAAATATGAAAGTTTGGGAAAGTCCTTTTATTTCCTCTCATTGAACTTTCAAAAAGTTTCGAATTCACTCACTTTCAGACAATCAATCAAACAATCAATCAAATCTATCTATTTATTTATAACATTCCAAAATTTAGAATTTTGGGATGTTACAGGTACGTAGACAACACTCTCCCCTCTCGTTGCTATACATCACCATGATCTTGCATGTGCGTCAGAATTTTTTTGAAATTACTACGTTCCCCAACATCAAGGACATGTACCATCCTTTTCGAGAAGAGCAACCAAGCCCGAAAAGATTCGTTAGAATTTCGTAACCAGAACATCCCCCTTACCTCACCTCTTAGATCTCGGGACAAGATTTCTTCAAGTGGAGGAGATTTGTAACACCCTGGTAGTTAAGCTACAGTAGCCACTCACTAATGGTGCCATGTCAACAAGCTTAACTAAGCCAAATTGCCCCTAGATAAAACCGAAATCAAATTCAAATTTAAGTTGCAAGTTAAACTATTATTTCATCGTTCAGTAAAACAAAAATGTTTGATAAGTTACAAAAATTCACTAAGTAATTATCATATCGAAACCAACATCTTTTGAAATATTTAAATTTCCATAAAATATTAAAACAGGATCAAACATCACCTTTTTAGCCCCTTTTAAATGGAAACACAATTTGAATAAATCAAAATAGCCCCCGGACTTTTTGTGGTAGGCCAAAATATTACCTTGTATGCGTGTGTCACTTTTCACCATTTACAAAAATGATTTGGTGACTCCACTTAATGCAAACTGTAGACAAAATAAGGAGCAGAAAAATAAAAGAAAGGCAAGGGGCAAAGCCTACTGTCCTACTGTGCCATAGGAAACTACAATGGAGCCCAACCCATCCCGTAGCCATCCCCTACCTCCTGTTCACGGGAGGGGGATCGTGGCTCACATCCACGCCTCCATGGCAGATGACGGCGCCGTGTCGATCATCCTGCCAGCCCCTGAGTTGTATAAGACCATCCCCGAGGCCCTCCCGAAACCCTAGCGCACCCTCACTTTTTTCCCCATTGCGCCCCATGCTCTCTCTCTCCCCCTCGAGTTCGTCCGCCCGTGCACACCGCCGTTGACCCGCGGCCATCTCGCTTACCAGCCCTGCCACGGCGTCCAGAGGCCCAGCCGTGCTCGTCAACGCCATACGCACTCACCAGCGCGAACCCCCGGGGCCCCTGCAACCGGATCGGGCGTCATCCCCGCCTCTGGCTGCCGCTACCTCGCAATTGCCACCGTAGCACCGACGCCTCCCCGACCCTCTCCGGCCTATCCCTGGCTCGGTGGTGATCTCCTCGCTCCGTTCCCCCTTCCTCCCCGTCGAATCCACCGCCGTAGGCTGCCATTTCACCACCATGGCCGGAGCTCATGGATGTCGTAAGCGACCAGCCGCCCGTGGCTGCGCCCTGGGCCACGCACGCATGCGCCCTTTGTCTGCGAGTGAGCCCCCCGGCCGCGCCCACTGCCGTGGCTCGCTGATGCCCGTCGCTGCCGTTGCTCATCACTGCGACCGCACCTGCGTACCGCGCGCCTTGGCCTCGCGCCATGCTGGCGCCCACCTCTGCGAGCCGTCGCACCGTCCGTCCCTGCTGCCCGTCGCCTAACGCCTCCCCGCGTGCGTATTGCTGCTGCTATTGGCACGTACTGCTTTCCTGTCGCTGCTGCTCTTGTTGATGCGTCGCTTCTCTCCTGCATTGCTGGCTCTACTACGCTGCTTGCTAGCTGTTGATGCTAATTGCTGATGCTTGCCTACTGATGTTGCTTACTACGTTGCTGCCATAGCTATTGTAGTTAGCGTTTAAGCCATACAGGACCATGACAAGTGCCTTTGTGCATGGCCGGCTGGTCCTTTGGATGAGGCCGGCCACTTAGTTTAGTTTATTTTGGCTATAATTAGTGATTAGGTATAACTAGTAGTCCATGGCATGTGGGACCTCCCTTGATTAAATTAGTTAGATGTTGTATTAACGCATGTGGCAATGATATGTGGGCCACACATCCCGTTGACAAGTCAATTTTACTCGGTCAACCCAACCCATGGTCCCACCTGTAATACACACTAGTTAGCACAGCCCCATGTGGCAGATGTAATTAGATATTTATTTTCGAACTGATTTAACTCAAAAAATCTTATAGACTTTGAGAAATTCATATAAAATAATCTATAACTCCGATGAAAATACTTTATACATGAAAGTGCCTCAGAATTTCGAGACGAATCCGAATAAGCGATCCGTTCATCCGCCGCACATCTCTAGCATAGGGAACCTGCAACCGTCCCCTCTGTTTCATTTGTCCGAAAATGCCTAACACCGGGAATACTTTCCCGGATGTTTCCCCCCTTCGCCACTATCACCTAGTACCGCATTAGGTCATGCCTAGCATCGCGTATTGACATGTTATGCTTTGTGATGCTTTGATTGCTCTGTTATTTATTGTGTTCCCACTCCGTTCTTTCCGGTAGACACCGAGACCATTGTCGGTACCCCTGTGATCGACTACATCGATGACGACCCCTCCTTCTTGCCAAAGCAACCAGGGAAGCCCCCCCTGATCAACCCGATATCGCCTATTCTTCTCTCTACTACTTGCATTAGAGTAGTGTAGCATGTTACTTCTTTCCGGTAATCCTATTCTGATGCATAGCCTGTCTTTGCTACTACTGTTGTTACCGTTACCTGCAATCCTAAATACTTAGTATAGGATGCTAGTATTCCATCAGTGGCCCTACATTCTTGTCCGTCTACCATGCTATACTATCGGGCCGTGATCAATTGGGAGGTGATCCCGGGTATATACTTATGTACATAATATGTGATACATGTGGTGACTAAAGTCGGGTCGGCTCATAGAGTACCCGCAAGTGATTCCGATGTGGGGGTTGAAGGGGTCGGTGGTTCCATCCAGGTAGTGGTGGGCCTGGGTTCCCGATGGCCCCGGACTGTTGAGACCACCTCGGAGAGAGGTGCGCCTGGCCCTGGTCGGCGTCAGCGGTTACATCAATTAACATGCTTAACGAGATCTTGGTATTTGATCTGAGTCTGGCCACTGGTCTATACGCACTAAGCAACTATGCGGGAACAGTTATGGGCACTCGACGTCGTGGTATCAGCCGAAGCCTTCTTTACATCAACGACTGAGCGGCGCGAACCGGGTTGGACCGTGTAGCACAACTTCCTTTGTAGTGGAGGTTGCTAGGTCTGCTCATCGGCCGCGTACGCAACGTGCAGGTGTGCAACGGCCGATGGGCCCAGACTCCTGTGTGCTTAGGATTTAGACCGGCGTGCTGACCTCTCTGTTGTGCCTAGGTAGGGCTATGACGTGTTGTTCTTCCGAGGCCGGGCATGACCGAGGAAAGTGTGTCCGGCCAGAGGGATCGAGCGTGTTGGGAAATGTGGTCCACCCCTGCAGGGAAGTTTATCTATTCGAATAGCCGTGTCCCTCGGTAAAAGTACGACCCGGAGTTGTACCTTGACCTTATGACAACAAGAACCGGATACTTAATAAAATACACCCTTCCAAGTGCCAGACACAAGCCGGTGATCACTCTCTCATAGGGCGACGAGGGGAGGATCGCCGGGTAGGATTATTCTATACAATGATACTTGGTTAACTTACCATCTACTCTCTCCTATGCTTCAAGATGGAGGCTGCTAGAAGCGTAGTCTTCGATAGGACTAGCTATCCCCCTCCTATTCTAGCATTCTGTAGTTCAGTCCACAGATACTACCCATTTCATTGATACCAATGCATATGTAGTGTAGCTCCTTTCTTGCGAGTACTTTGGATGAGTACTCATGGTTGCTTTTCTCCCCCCTTTTCCCTTTTCTATACATGGATATTGCGACCAGATGATGGAGCCCAAGAGCCAGACACTACTGACGACGACTCCTACTACACCGGAGGTGCCTACTACTACGTGCAGGCCGCCGACGAAGACTAGAAGTAGTTTTGGAGGATCCCAGGCAGGAGGTCGGCGCCTCTTTCGATCTGTATCCTAGTTTGTGCTAGCCATCTTATGGCAACTTGTCTAACTTATGTCTATACTCAGAAATTGTTGCTTCCGCTGACACGTCTATGATCGAGCACTTGTATTCAACCCCTCGACGCCCCTGGCTTGTATTATGATGCTTGTATGACTTATTTTTTTTTAGAGTTGTGTTTTGATATCTTCTCGTGAGTCCCTAAACTTGATCGTACACATTTGCGTGTATGATTAGTGTACAGTCAAATCGGGGGCGTCAAAAGATCCTCTCTATCTTTACAAGCAAGAAATTCTCTAGGTATCTCTTGATACGTCTCCAACGTATCTATAATTTTTGATTATTCCATGCTATTATATTATCTGTTTTGGATGTTAATGGGCTTTATTTTACACTTTTATATTATTTTTGGGACTAACCTACTAACCCAAGGCCCAATGCAAATTGCTTTCTTTTTGCCTATTTCAGTGTTTCATAGAAAAGGAATATCAAACGGAATCCAAATGGAATGAAACCTTCGGCAGAGTTATTTTTGGAACAAACGTGATCCAGAGGACTTGGAGTGGACGTCAAGAAACAAACAAGGACTCCACGAGGCAGGGGGCACGCCCTCCCCCTCGTGGGCCCCTCGTGGCTCAACCGACCTACTTCTTCCTCCTATATATACTCATATTCCCTGAAAACAACCAGGAGCACCACGAAATCCTATTTCCACCGCCGCAACCTTCTGTACCCAAGAGATCCCATCTTGGGGCATTTTCCAGAGCTCCGCCGGAGGGGGCATCGATCACGGAGGGCCTCTACATCAACTCCATGGCCTCTCCGGTGATGTGTGAGTAGTTTACTTCAGACCTTCGGGTCCATAGTTATTAGCTAGATGGCTTCTTCTCTCTCTTTGGATATCAATACAAAGTTCTCCTTGATCTTCTTGGAGATTTATTCGATGTAACTCTTTTTGCGGTGCGTTTGTCGAGATCAGATGAATTGTTGGTTTATGACCAAGTTTATCTATGAACAATAATGATTCTTCTCCAAAATCTTTTATGTATGATTGGTTTATCTTTGCAAGTCTCTTCTAATTATCAGTTTGGTGTGGCCTACTAGATTGATCTTTCTTGCAATGGGAGAAGTGCTTAGCTTTGGGCTCAATCTTGCGGTGTCATTTCCCAGTGACAGTAGGGGCAGCAAGGAACGTGTTGTATTGTTGCCATCGAGGATAAAAAGATGGGGTTTATATCATATTGCTTGAGTTTATCCCTCTACATCATGTCATCTTACCTAATGTGTTACTCTGTTCTTATGAACTTAGTACTCTAGATGCATGCTGGATAGCGGTCGATGTGTGGAGTAATAGTAGTAGATGCAGGCAGGAGTCGATCTACTTGTCACGGACGTGATGCCTATATACATGATCATGCCTAGACATTCTCATAATTATTCGCTTTTCTATCAATTGCTCGACATTAATTTGTTCACCCACCGTAATACTTATACTATCTTGAGAGAAGCCACTAGTGAAACCTATGGCCCCCGGGTCTATCTTTTATCATATAAAGTTTCCAATCTATTTTACATTGCAATCTTTACTTTCAATCTATGTCATAAAATACCAAAACTTATTATTATCATCTCTATCAGATCTCACTCTCGCAAGTGACTGTGAAGGGATTGACAACCCCTTTATCATGTTGGTTGCGAGGTTCTTATTTGTTTGTGTAGGTACGAGGGACATGTGTGTGGCCTCCTACTAGATTAATACCTTGGTTCTCAAAAACTGATGGAAATACTTACGCTACTTTGTTGCATCACCCTTTACTCTTCAAGGGAAAACCAACACGGTGTTCAAGAGGTAGCAAGAAGGATTTCTGGCGCCGTTGCCAGGGAGTCTACGCACAAGTCAAGACATACCAAGTACCCATCACAAACTTTTATCCATCGCATTACATTATTTGCCATTTGCCTCTCATTTTCCTCTTCCCCACTTCACCCTTGCCGTTTTACTTGCCCTCCTTTTCCATTCCCCTTCTCCTTTCCAGTTCGCCTCCTTTTGTTTTCCTTTTGCTTGCTTGTGTGCCGCGATGGCGTTACCAAAAAGTTTTGATCTTCACGTTAGAAGGTTGGAAGAAATTGAGAACAACGTTAGAAGTTTTATGTCCTTGCAATTTGAGCATAATAATTTCTTCAGAAACGAGCTTAAAGAACAAACAAGTTTTATAGGGTACATGAATAAAGAGCTCCATGATATGTCTAAAGAATTTTATGGTTTCAAATCTCAGTTTTCTCATCTTGAAAACTTAATAGCCCAAATTTCGGATAAGCAGGCCACCTTAGTTAATAAGATGGCCGCCAAACCGGAGGAACCTGATGGTAATGAGGATGAAGATCTAAAAATTATTGATATGTCCCCAATTAAATCTTTGTTTTGCAATATGAATCTTGATAATGATGGGATTGGAGATGAGTCAACTTTAGTTAGAGGGCGTCCCAATGATTCAGAGTTTTTAGATCTTGATGCAACAATTGATAAAAGTGGGATTGATGAGGTCAAAACTTTACATAGCAATGAACCCACTATCTTGGATTTCAAGGAATTTAATTACGATAATTGTTCTCTAATAGATTGTATTTCCTTGTTGCAATCTGTGCTAAATTCTCCGCATGCTTATAGTCAAAACAAGCTTTTACTAAACATATCGTTGATGCTTTAATGCAATCTTATGAGGAAAAGCTTGAATTGGAAGTTTCTTTCCCTAGAAAACTTCATGATGAGTGGGAACCTACTATTAAAATTAAGATTAAAGATCATGAATTCTATGCTTTATGTGATTTGGGTGCTAGTGTTTCCACGATTCCTAAAACTTTGTGTGATTTGCTAGGTTTCCGTGAATTTGATGATTGTTCTTTAAACTTGCATCTTGCGGATTCAACCATTAAGAAACCTATGGGAAGAATTAATGATGTTCTTATTGTTGCAAATAGTTATTATGTGCCCGTGGATTTCATTGTTCTTGAGATTGATTGCAATCCTTCATGTCCTATTATTCTTGGTAGACCTTTCCTTAGAACGATCGGTGCAATTATTGATATGAAAGAAGGGAATATTAGATTCCAATTTCCATTAAGGAAAGGCATGGAACACTTTCCTAGGAAGAAAATTAAATTACCTTATGAATCTATTATGAGAGCTACCTATGGATTGCATACCAAAGATGACAATACCTAGATCTATCCTTGCTTTTATGCCTAGCTAGGGGCGTTAAACGATAGTGCTTGTTGGGAGGCAACCCAATTTTATTTTTGTTTCTTGCTTTTTGATTCTGTTTAGTAATAAATAATTCATCCAGCCCTCTGTTTAGATTTGATTTTATGCTTTTAATTAGTTTTTGTGCCAAGTAGAACCTTTGGGAAGACTTGGGGAAAGTCTTTGCGATCTTGCTGTAAAAAACAGAAACTTTAGCGCTCACGAGATTTGTTGCCATTGTTTACTAGAGAGTGCTATTTAGTTAATTCTTTTTGGAGATCATTAGAAATTTATTTTAGAATTTTTGGGGTTCCAGAAGTATTCGAAACCTACAGATTACTATAGACTGTTCTATTTTTTGACAAATTATGTTTTTCGCGTGTTGTTTGCTTATTTTGATGAATCTATGGCTAGTATTTGAGTGTATGAACCATAGAAAAGTTGGAATACAGTAGGTTTAACACCAATATAAATAAAGAATGAGTTCATTACAATACCTTGAAGTGTTGGTTTGTTTTATTTTACTAACGGAGCTCATGAGATTTTCTTTTTAGTTTTGTGTTGTGAAGTTTTCAAGTTTTGGGTAAAGCTTTGATGGATTATGGAACAAGGAGTGGCAAGAGACTAAGCTTGGGGATGCCCAAGGCACCCCAAGGTAAAATTCAAGGACAGCCAAAAGTCTAAGCTTGGGGATGCCCTGGAAGGCATCCCCTCTTTCGTCTTCGTCCATCGGTAACTTTACTTGGAACTATATTTTTATTCACCACATGATATGTGTTTTGCTTGGAGCGTCTTGTATGATTCAATTCTTTGCTTTTTAGTTTACCACAATCATCCTTGTTGTACAAACCTTTTGGGAGAGACACACATGAATCGGAATTTATTAGAATACTATATGTGCTTCGCCTATATCTTTTGAGCTAGATAATTTTGGTCTAGTGCTTCACTTATATCTTTTAGAGCACGGTGGTGGTTTTATTTTATAGAAATAATTGATCTCTCATGCTTCACTTATATTATTTGAGAGTCCTTTAAAACAGCATGGTTATTTGCTTTGGTTATGAATTTAGTCCTAATGTTATAGGCATCCAAGATCGGTATAATAAAAACTATCATAAAAAGTACATTGAATACTATGAGAAGTTTGATACTTGATGATTGTTTTGAGATATGGAGATGGTGATATTAGAGTCATGCTAGTTGAGTAGTTGTGAATTTGAGAAATACTTGTTCTAAAGTTCGTGATTCCCGTAGCATGCACGTATGGTGAACTATTATGTGATGAAGTCGGAGCATGATTTATTTATTGATTGTCTTCCTTACGAGTGGTGGCCGGGGACGAGCGATGGTCTTTTCCTACCAATCTACCCCCCTAGGAACATGTGCGTAGTACTTTGTTTCGATAACTAATAGATTTTTGCAATAAGTATGTGAGTTCTTTATGACTAATGTTGAGTCCATGGATTATACGCACTCCCACCCTTCCACCATTGCTAGCCTCTCTAGTACCGAGCAACTTTTCCCGGTACCACAAACCCACCATATACCTTCCTCAAAACAGCCAACGTACCTACCTATTATGGTATTTCCATAGTGTCACATCCCTAGTCTGGTATGACCTAGACTAGCTAGTCATTTGTGCATCATGTTTATATTCCATTTAAATTTGAAATGAGGATTGGTGGAACCCTCAGAATCATTTTTGAAAATGACCCAAATAAAAATTTCTCCAAAAGGGTCCAAGAAAATGCTCATGTTGCTCCCTGAAAATATTGGTCAGAGGTAAAAATCAAACCAATATTTTTAGGAGCTCATAAGTATTTATTTTGGGCATTTGGAATTAATGCAGTAATTATTTGCTTTGGATATATATTGTTATATATATAAAATATTGTCCAAAAATTATGCCACCTGTTGGGGAGCTCTGGAATAATGCCACGAGTCCCTACAAAAATGGGCATAAGGAAATAAATTGATTTAGTATTATTACTAAATCAAAACATATGTCAGAATATTAGAAAAGAAATAAAAGAGGGAGACTTACCTGGGCCTCCTCCCTGTGCAGCCCAGCAGCAGCCAGCGCCGGCCCAGCCCACTGGCCCCTCCTCTGTCGTCTTCGTCCTCGACAGGGGGATGGGCGCGTGCCCGACGCGCGCGCGCGCCGCCGCGCCACGCCACCAGCCTTCCTGCCTGCCTGCCCTCTCCCCTCCTCGTCTGGATGCCCCGGGAGACGCCACGCCCCCCCGTACCCTCTCACTCTCTCTCGTTCCTTCCCCCCTCCTCTGCTCTCTCTCTCGCGCGCAGCCGAGCGTAGCTCATCGCCGCCGTCCACCGTAGCCGTGGCCACCGGCCTTCCCTCGCCCCACCGTAGAGTCCAGAAGCTCCGCCACGACTCCCTCGTCCTCTCCGTCAAGCCACAAGACGCCGGACGCCCCGTGGAGCCGTCGCCGTCGCCTTCATCACCTCCGGCCGCCGCAGATCGCCATCGCTGTCGATTCGCCGCATGCAGGACGTCCCCGAGCACACTGGGCTGCTCTACGAGTCCGCCGTGAGCCCCTCTTCCTTTCCCCTCACCTCTCTCTCTCTCGCGCGTGCCCTGTAGCCGCTGCCCCGCGAGCGCCCGAAGCCGCCGTCCGCCATGGCCGGCGAGCTCCGTGCCCCCGAGCACCTCCGCCTCGCGTAGTAGCTCCGACGTGCTCCTGCTGCCTCGTAGCTACCGCCTGTGCTCTCCGTTCGCTCGAACGCGAGCTGCAGCCCCACGCCCGCGCTATCCCGAACTCCAGCAGCCGCAGCCGAGCTCGCCGCCGTCGACTCCGGCCACCCCAGGCCCAGCCACGGCCACCGCCCGACGCGCCATCGAGCTGGCTCTCCAACGCGCCTAGCCGCGCGCCATTTGGAGCACCACAGAGGAAACCCGGGGCACAAGTACGCCGCGGACCTCGCCGGCGACTAACCGCCGGCGGGTTTGACTTGTTTGACCTGGGGTTTGACCCCCCCAGGGTCACTGACGCGTGGGCCATGCCCCTGTTTAGTTTAGGTATTAGTTTAGTTAGCGCTAATTAACTCAGTTAATTAGTTGTCTCACTGACCAGTGGGCCCCGACCCCCCTAATCCTTTAATTAAGCAAATAACCCATGTTAACTAACTATGACACTGACGTGTGGACCCCACACGTCAGGTTTGACCCCAGTCAGCCGCAGTTGACTGTTGATGTCGTGCTGACGTCATGCTGGCGCAATATATATTTTCTGGAATTAAAATAATTCAGGAAATTCCAGAAATTGATTTAAACTTCAAAAATTCATATCAATTCAACCGTAGCTCAGATTAAAATAATTTATATATGAAAAATTATCAGAAAAATGCAATCTTTCCATCTGTACTAGTTTCATGCATGACAAACCAATTTATACATGCTGTATATGGGAAAACACATTATGGCATATATAAGAGCCTACTTTGGAACTGCATTTGAGCTTTTGCGTTCAAATGGATTTCAAACCAAATGATTACTAGTTGCATTAGCTCAAAAAAAATCACATCTTCATGCCATGTTCATGCATCATATTGTTGCATATGCTTGTGTATTGATTGCCGACACTGTTCCTTCTCGATAGGTCCTACTCCGGAGTCTGTTCCAGAGTACCTGTCTATGAAGTAGTGCCTCCCTTGTTGATCTACCAGGCAAGCAAACCCCCTTGTTCATTTCGATAAAACCCTACTCTCTCGCTCCTGCTCTCAGTTATTGCATTAGGACAACAACGATTCATCTGCTACTTTGTGCTGCGGTAGTCGAACCCATTCCTCTGCATGACCTGTCATTGCCACAGTAAATAGTTGAAACCCACTAGCATGTGTAGGAGTTGATTGAGCCATGTTGTGTTCCTACCATGCTATGCCTGCTATTGCTTAGAGTTGTGACAGGTCTGATTCATTGGGAATGAATTGGAGTGTTACGATATGTTCTGGTGCTGAGAGTTAAGTGTGTGAACACGATTTGGTAAAGGTAGCGGTGAGAGGCCATGTAGGAGTACATGGTGGGTTGTCTCACTGGAACCGTCCTTAAGCACTGAGTTCTATGTATGTTGTCCAATGACTCGATACTACCACACATTGGGCTCCGGGCGCTCCAAGCCCTCTCGACTTATTAACCAACTTGATCTCTGTCCAGGAGTCGCAACTAGTTTCTGGTGTTTGTAGGTAGTGCTATTTTTCTACCAAGTGGCACCCGGCAGGGTGGGCTTGGGACAGACTAGGCACACGTGGCCTGGTGTACCGAGTGGCACCCGGATGGTGTGCTCGGGAACCCTGCTCACATCGTTTGGGGCCGTGAGCGACACCCCGGCCGGATCTCCTTGCGGATGGAACCCGAATAGGCGATAAACCTGGACTAGAGTCTTGTGTGGTTAGTCAGGTCGTGGCCGACACCCTCTCCAGGCTTCCGCTTGAAGGTTGCCGAGATACATGACGTGTACATGGCGGTAAGTGGCGAGAGAGTGTGTGAAGAAGTACACCCCTGCAGGGTTAACATGATCTATTCGAATAGCCGGGTCCGCGGTTATGGACTTCTTGGATGCTTACATGGTACATAGACAACTTGAAGTGGATACTATAAAATGCTCAAGACAAGTGTGAGTGCTATGGATGGCCTTCTCGTAGGGAGACGGGGATGAATCCATAGTAGTGTATTGTGTGGTGATTAGTGGACTCGTGTACGTTGTCTCACCTCAAGAGTTTCTGGTAGTCGTAGAACAGGATAGCCACAGAGTCAAAGCTGGCTTGCTGCAACTAAACCCCACATTACGTTCTTGATACACATGCATGTATGATAGGATCTGATGTAAGTCTTGCTGAGTACCTTTGTACTCATGTTGCTTTATTTATGTTTTTGCAGCGGAGACTTCGGTCTTACTAGTGTTCCCGTGGACTTTGACAAGTAGCTTGTACCTCAGCTACGATCTTGATCGGACGTTGTAGATAGTCAGGCTTTCAGCCTTTTTCATTTATAGATGTCTGTACTCAGACATGTAATGCTTCCGCCTGTTGCTTGATTGCTCTGAATGTTGGGTCATGTGACCCCTGTTTGTAATAAATGCTATGATGGCTCTTCTGAGCCTTTATCTATATGAGTTGTTGAGTTATGCTGTGATGCCATGTTGTACAGCACATACTTGCATGTTATGCGTACGTGTAATGTGTATTGCTATGTGTGGGATCTGACTATCTAGTTGTTTATCCTTAGTAGTCTCTCTTACCGGGAAATGTCTCCTAGTGCTTCCACTGAGCCCTGGTAGCTTGCTACTGCTCCGGAACACTTAGGCTGGCCGGCATGTGTCCTTCTTCGATCCTGTGTCTGTTCCTTCGGGGAAATGTCACGCGATGAATACCGGAGTCCTGTTAGCCTGCTACAGCCCGGTTCACCGGAGTCCTGTTAGCCCAGTGCTACAGCCTGGATTCACTCGCTGATGACCGACACGTTCGATGTTGGGTCATGGATGCCTGTCCCTGTAAGTTTGTGCCACTTTGGGTTTACGACTAGCCATGTCAGCCCGGGCTCCTTATCATATGGATGCTAGCGACACTGTCATATACGTGTGCCAAAAGGCGCAAACGGTCCCGGGCAAAGGTAAGGCGACACCCGTGGGGATACCGTGCGTGAGGCCGCAAAGTGATATGAGGTGTTACATACTAATCGATGTGGCATTGAGTCGGGGTCCTGACAGCTTTGGTATCAGAGCCTGACTGCCTGTAGGATTACCAAGCCAAACTGGTCGAAGTTGAGTCTAGAAATTCTTTAGTTATATAAGGGAATTGATTGTGGAAAGGAACGTAAGGCTCTTTTTACTCCTTATACCTCATGGCCTTCTGATCTGAGTCATCCTATCTTTCCTACGGGGTTAAGGAACTAGGCTTTCTCTTCCGTCTATTAGGATCACGTGATACTACTCCGTTGTCCCATAGGATTGGTTGATCAGAGTCATACCCTAGTTTGAGTATTTCCGGTGTAGTCTGTTTAGTATGATCTCAGAACCTTGAGTAATGCTGATGAGTATGTTACCACCCCATTTTTAGTAGGATGTCTCATTCTGAGCATTTTACTGCCGTTATGCTGCCGGAATTTCCCTAGGAGTTCGAGAGATACTAATTCCTTGTCCTACATTCTACAGTCTATAGTTGATGCTGACTCCGTCCCTGGTTTCGTTTCTCAGGATGTCATCAAGTTCTATTATTCGTAGCCAGAACCATGAAGATGGTAGGGATGAGGATCCTCCCGACCCGCCTTCGTTGACAGAGTTCATGTTAGAAATGGAGAGGAACAAGCATGAGTCTAACCGTTTGTTGGCACGTATCGAGGAGAACACCGCACATCGGTCCAATAAGTCTGCGACCATTCATGACTTCATTCGCTTGCACCCACCTACCTTTCATCATTCCATCGAGCCACTCGATGCAGATGACTGGCTCCGTAGCATCACTCATAAGCTGCGTTCCGCGAGCGTAGCTGAAGATGACAAGGTCACCTATGCCACATACCACCTGGAAGGTCCTGCTAGTCTTTGGTGGCAGAACTATGAGGCTATGCTTCCAGCTGTCCAGAATCCTACCTGGAGAGATTTCACTGAGGCTTTTCGCGAGCATCACATTCCTGAAGCCCTCATCGATCGCAAGAGAGAAGAGTTCTGTAGTTTCACCCAGAGTAAGATGGCTGTTGATGCTTATAGTAGAGAGTTTGAGAACCTCGCTCGCTATGCCACAGAAGAAGTGTCCACGGACGCCAAGAAGCAAGCTAGGTTCCGGAAGGGTCTCAACCCCAAGTTGCGTCGTGATCTCCACCTGCATCATTGTGATACATTCCAAGCTCTTGTGAACAAGGCCATTAATGCAGAGACAGCTCAGCTCACTTACGAGGAGTCTCGTAAGCACACCCGTGAGTTGGGATCTTCTTCCGGTTCAGGCTCGCAGAAGCGCCGGATTTGGGTTCCAAACTCCGCTCTTCCTTCCGGTTATCCACCGAGGTCATCTTATGTGGTGCCTCATCCAGCTCAGTCGTATGTTTCACCCAGGCCTACTGGTAGACCGCTTGTCAGTGCGGGTCCACGTCCAACCTCAGGGACTTGCTTCACATGCGGGAAGCCAGGACACTATGCACGTGACTGTTCTCAAACTAGTTATGCTCCACCCCAGGCCGAGAAGACTATTGGCTGTGTTAAGCCATCACGCAAGATGATCAATGTCAAGTCAGCTCCCACCAAACGTGGACGTGTGCATCACGTCTCAGCTAAAGACGCTCATGATGATCCGGATGTCGTTCTTGGTACACTCCTTGTCAATTGTCACCCAGCATCAGTTCTATTCGATAATGGAGCATCTCATTCCTTCATTTCTGAAGGCTATGCTTGTTTGCACGACATGTCATTTTGTGATATGCCAACTCCGCTCGAAATCCAAACCCCAGGGTCTAGATGGCACACCACCAGAATCAGCCATGGTAATGAAATCCTTGTTGACAGACTTGTATTCCTTGCATCACTTGTAGCCCTCAAGTCCTCAGATATTAACATCATCTTGGGTATGGACTGGATGACAGCTCATCATGCCAAGATTGATTGTTACACCAGATCTGTTCAGCTTACACACCCATCTGGCAAGATAGTCACTGTCTCCATTAGAGTTGCAAAGCGTCAGCTCTATTCTCTTAATGCCAGCCCTCTTCCAGACCTTGAAGATATCCCGGTAGTCCGTGACTTTCCGAATGTCTTTCCAGAGGAACTGCCAGGTGTTCCACCTGACAGAGATGTAGAGTTCGTCATAGATCTTATCCCAGGAACAGCTCCAATCTCCAGGAGACCTTACAAGATGGCACCCTTAGAACTAGCCGAGCTTAAGAAACAACTTGATGAGTCCTTGCAAAAGGGTTTCATCCGTCCTAGTTCTTCTCCTTGGGCTTGCCCCGTCCTCTTTGTTAAGAAGAAGGATGGTACGGACCGGATGGTTGTAGATTATCGTCCCGTTAATTTGGTCACGATAAAGAACAAGTATCCGCTCCCCAGGATCAACGACCTGTATGATCAGCTCGCTGGATCCTCAGTCTTCTCCAAGATGGATTTGAGGTTAGGATACCACCAAATCAAAATCAGAAACGGGGACATCCCCAAGACGGCTTTTGTCACTCGTTATGGCCAGTACGAGTACACCGTCTTGTCCTTTGGCCTAACCAATGCTCCAGCTACTTTCTCCCGCTTGATGAACTCGATCTTCATGGAGTACTTAGATAAGTTCGTCGTGGTTTACCTCGATGATATTCTTATTTACTTGAAGAACGAGGAAGAGCATGCCGAACATCTTAGACTTGTTTTAGAAAAACTCAGAGAGCACCGCCTTTATGCCAAGTTCTCCAAGTGTGAATTTTGGTTGCCAGAAGTGACCTACCTAGGCCACGTAATCTCTGGTAAGGGCATTGCTGTCAATCCCGAGAGAGTCAAGGCCGTTCTCGATTGGACTCCACCTGAGACCATTAAACAAGTTAGAAGTTTCCTTGGTCTAGCCAGCTATTGTCGCCGCTTTGTTGAAAACTTCTCCAAAGTATCCAAACCCCTCACGGAACTTCTCAAGAAAGATAAAAAGTTTGAGTGGTCCCCACAGTGTGAGTACAGTTTTCAGGAACTGAAAAGACGCCTGACTTCTGCTCCCATACTTGTGCCACCTGATTTCACAAAGAACTTTGTTATCTATTGTGACGCCTCACGACAGGGACTAGGTTGCATTCTTATGCAGGATCGTCATGTGATTGCCTATGCATCTCGACAGTTGCATCCACATGAGGATAATTATCCTACACATGATCTAGAGCTTGCAGCCGTAGTCTATGCACTCAAGACCTGGCGACATTACCTCCTTGGTAAACGTTGCGAGATCTACACCGATCACCAGAGTCTCAAGTATATCTTCACCCAACCAGACCTGAACCTTAGGCAAAGACGTTGGTTGGAGTTAATCACAGATTATGATCTAGGGATTACCTACACCCCAGGCAAAGCCAATGTCATGGCTGATGCTCTAAGCCGTAAATCCTATTGCAACAATCTCATGTTGCAGCAAGGCCAACCACTTCTCCATGAGGAATTATGTAAGCTTAACCTTCACATCGCTCCTCACGGATTCCTTTCTACCTTGGTGGCGAAACCTACCCTTGTGGATCTTATCATAGAAGCCCAGAAGCATGATACGGGGATTACCCGGATCAAGAGAAACATTGCCAAGGGTATTGCTGGTAGTTTCTCTATAGATGATCGAGGTGTTGTTTTCTTTGGGAACCGCCTGGTGGTCCCCAAGAAGCAACATCTTCGACAATTGATTCTCATGGAGGCGCATGAATCTCCTCTCATGATTCATCCCGGTAGCACTAAGATGTATCAGGACCTACGCCAGAGGTTCTGGTGGACTAGGATGAAGAGAGAAATCGCTGAGTTCATTGCTAAATGTGATGTTTGTCGTCGCGTTAAGGCAGAGCATCAAAGACCTGCTGGCACTCTTCAGCCTTTAGCTATTCCTGAATGGAAATGGGATAAAGTTGGTATGGACTTCATTACCGGCTTTCCCAGGACCAAGAGAGGGAATAATGCTATCTTCGTAGTCATTGATCGTCTTTCCAAAGTGGCTCACTTCCTTCCTGTTCGAGAGAGTATCACAGCTAGTCAGCTTGCTGACTTATACATTTCTCGAATAGTGTCACTTCATGGTGTTCCACTAGAGATCAATTCAGACCGTGGCAGTCTTTTCACGTCTCATTTCTGGGAGAGTTTCCAAACTGCCATGGGAACCCATCTTTCCTTCAGTACCGCTTTCCACCCTCAGTCGAGTGGTCAGGTGGAACGGGTCAATCAAATTCTCGAAGACATGCTTAGAGCTTGCGTTATCTCATTCGGTATGGATTGGGAGAAATGTCTTCCTTTTGCCGAGTTTGCTTATAACAATAGCTACCAATCCAGTCTCAAGAAAGATCCTTTTGAAGTTCTCTATGGACGAAGATGTCGAACACCTTTGAACTGGTCAGAAACCGGTGAAAGACAATTCTTTGGACCGGACATGATCCAGGAGGCAGAAGAGCAAGTTCGCATCATTCGTGAGAATTTGAAAACAGCCCAATCTCGTCAAAAGAGCCAGTATGACCGTCGTCATAAGGAAGTGGCTTATGAAATTGGCGACAAAGCTTACCTTCGGGTTACTCCCTCGAAGGGTACCCATCGTTTCGGTATCAAGGGCAGGTTGGCTCCTTGTTACATTGGTCCCTTTCGCATTCTCGCTAAACGAGGAGAGGTTGCCTACCAGTTGGAACTACCCCCACATCTTTCTCGAGTTCATGATGTCTTCCACATCTCTCAACTCAGGCGTTGCTTCTCGGATCCCATCCGCGGAGTGGACCACGAAACGCTTGATCTCCAAGATAACCTCACATACCGAGAGTACCCGGTTCGCATTCTTGATCAAGCAGAGCGTGTCACTCGACGTCAGAACATCAAGTTTCTCAAAGTTCAGTGGTCTCATCATTCCGAGAGAGAAGCTACTTGGGAGCGAGAAGATCGTCTTCGACTGGAATACCCCGCTTTCTTTCCGTCAACCCCTGAATCTCGGGACGAGATTCTTCCAAGTGGGGGCGAGTTGTCACATCCCTAGTCTGGTATGACCTAGACTAGCTAGTCATTTGTGCATCATGTTTATATTCCATTTAAATTTGAAATGAGGATTGGTGGAACCCTCAGAATCATTTTTGAAAATGACCCAAATAAAAATTTCTCCAAAAGGGTCCAAGAAAATGCTCATGTTGCTCCTTGAAAATATTGGTCAGAGGTAAAAATCAAACCAATATTTTTAGGAGCTCATAAGTATTTATTTTGGGCATTTGGAATTAATGCAGTAATTATTTGCTTTGGATATATATTGTTATATATATAAAATATTGCCAAAAATTATGCCACCTGTTGGGGAGCTCTGGAATAATGCCACGAGTTCCTACAAAAATGGGCATAAGGAAATAAATTGATTTAGTATTATTACTAAATCAAAACATATGTCAGAATATTAGAAAAGAAATAAAAGAGGGAGACTTACCTGGGCCTCCTCCCTGTGCAGCCCAGCAGCAGCCAGCGCCGGCCCAGCCCACTGGCCCCTCCTCTGTCGTCTTCGTCCTCAACAGGGGGATGGGCGCGTGCCCGACGCGCGCGCGCGCGCCGCCGCGCCACGCCACCAGCCTCCCTGCCTGCCTGCCCTCTCCCCTCCTCGTCTGGATGCCCCGGGAGACGCCACGCCCCCCCCGTACCCTCTCACTCTCTCTCGTTCCTTCCCCCCTCCTCTGCTCTCTCTCTCGCGCGCAGCCGAGCGGAGCTCATCGCCGCCGTCCACCGTAGCCGTGGCACCGGCCTTCCCTCGCCCCTCCGTAGAGTCCAGAAGCTCCGCCACGACTCCCTCGTCCTCTCCGTCAAGCCACAAGACGCCGGACGCCCCGTGGAGCCGTCGCCATCGCCTTCATCACCTCCGGCCGCCGTAGATCGCCATCGCCGTCGATTCGCCGCACGCAGGACGTCCCCGAGCACACTGGGCTGCTCTACGAGTCCGCCGTGAGCCCCTCTTCCTTTCCCCTCACCTCTCTCTCTCGCGCGTGCCCTGTAGCCGCTGCCCCACGAGCGCCCGAAGCCGCCGTCCGCCATGGCCGGCGAGCTCCGTGCCCCCGAGCACCTCCGCCTCGCGTAGTAGCTCCGACGTGCTCCTGCTGCCTCGTAGCTACCGCCTGTGCTCTCCGTTCGCTCGAACGCGAGCTGCAGCCCCACGCCCGCGCTATCCCGAACTCCGGCAGCCGCAGCCGAGCTCGCCGCCGTCGACTCCGGCCACCCTAGGCCCAGACACGGCCACCGCCCGACGCGCCATCGAGCTGGCTCTCCAACGCGCCTAGCCGCGCGCCATTTGGAGCACCACAGAGGAAACCCGGGGCACAAGTACACCGCGGACCTCGCCGGCGACTAACCGCCGGCGGGTTTGACTTGTTTGACCTGGGGTTTGACCCCCCAGGGTCACTGACGCGTGGGCCATGCCCCTGTTTAGTTTAGGTATTAGTTTAGTTAGCGCTAATTAACTCAGTTAATTAGTTGTCTCACTGATCAGTGGGCCCCGACCCCCCCTAATCCTTTAATTAAGCAAATAACCCCCTGTTAACTAACTATGACACTGACGTGTGGACCCCACACGTCAGGTTTGACCCCAGTCAGCCGCAGTTGACTGCTGACGTCGTGCCGACGTCATGCTGGCGCAATATATATTTTCTGGAATTAAAATAATTCAGGAAATTCCAGAAATTGATTTAAACTTCAAAAATTCATATCAATTCAACCGTAGCTCAGATTAAAATAATTTATATATGAAAAATTATCAGAAAAATGCAATCTTTCCATCTGTACTAGTTTCATGCATGACAAACCAACTTATACATGCTGTATATGGGAAAACACATTATGGCATATATAAGAGCCTACTTTGGAAGTGCATTTGAGCTTTTGGGTTCAAATGGATTTCAAACCAAATGATTACTAGTTGCATTAGCTCAAACAAAATCACATCTTCATGCCATGTTCATGCATCATATTGTTGCATATGCTTGTGTATTGATTGCCGACACTGTTCCTTCTCGATAGGTCCTACTCCGGAGTCTGTTCCAGAGTACCTGTCTATGAAGTAGTGCCTCCCTTGTTGATCTACCAGGAAAGCAAACCCCCTTGTTCATTTCGATAAAACCCTACTCTCTTGCTCCTGCTCTCAGTTATTGCATTAGGACAACAACGATTCATCTGCTACTTTGTGCTGCGGTAGTCGAACCCATTCCTCTGCATGACCTGTCATTGCCATAGTAAATAGTTGAAACCCACTAGCATGTGTAGGAGTTGATTGAGCCATGTTGTGTTCCTACCATGCTATGCCTGCTATTGCTTAGAGTTGTGTCAGGTCTGATTCATTGGGAATGAATTAGAGTGTTACGATATGTTCTGGTGCTGAGAGTTAAGTGTGTGAACACGATTTGGTAAAGGTAGCGGTGAGAGGCCATGTAGGAGTACATGGTGGGTTGTCTCACTAGAACCGTCCTTAAGCACTGAGTTCTATGTATGTTGTCCAATGACTCGATACTACCACACATTGGGCTCCGGGCGCTCCAAGCCCTCTCGACTTATTAACCAACTTGATCTCTGTCCAGGAGTCACAACTAGTTTCTGGTGTTTGTAGGTAGTGCTATTTTTCTACCAAGTGGCACCCGGCAGGGTGGGCTTGGGACAGACTAGGCACACGTGGCCTGGTGTACCGAGTGGCACCCGGATGGTGGGCTTGGGAACCCTGCTCACATTGTTTGGGGCCGTGAGCGACACCCCGGCCGGATCTCCTTGCGGATGGAACCCGAATAGGCGATAAACCTGGACTAGAGTCTTGTGTGGTTAGTCAGGTCGTGGCCGACACCCTCGCCAGGCTTCCGCTTGAAGGTTGCCGAGATACATGACGTGTACATGGCGGTAAGTGGCGAGAGCGTGTGTTAAGAAGTACACCCCTGCAGGGTTAACATGATCTATTCGAATAGCCGGGTCCGCGGTTATGGACTTCTTGGATGCTTACATGGTACATAGACAACTTGAAGTGGATACTATAAAATGCTCAAGACAAGTGTGAGTGCTATGGATGGCCTTCTCGTAGGGAGACGGGGATGAATCCATAGTAGTGTATTGTGTGGTGATTAGTGGACTCGTGTACGTTGTCTCACCTCAAGAGTTTCTGGTAGTCGTAGAACAGGATAGCCACAGAGTCAAAGCTGGCTTGCTGCAACTAAACCCCACATTACGTTCTTGATACACATGCATGTATGATAGGATCTGATGTAAGTCTTGCTGAGTACCTTTGTACTCATGTTGCTTTATTTATGTTTTTGCAGCGGAGACTTCGGTCTTACTAGTGTTCCCGTGGACTTTGACAAGTAGCTTGTACCTCAGCTACGATCTTGATCGGACGTTGTAGATAGTCAGGCTTTCAGCCTTTTTCATTTATAGATGTTTGTACTCAGACATGTAATGCTTCCGCCTGTTGCTTGATTGCTCTGAATGTTGGGTCATGTGACCCCTGTTTGTAATAAATGCTATGATGGCTCTTCTGAGCCTTTATCTATATGAGTTGTTGAGTTATGCTGTGATGCCATGTTGTACAGCACATACTTGCATGTTATGCGTACGTGTAATGTGTATTGCTATGTGTGGGATCTGACTATCTAGTTGTTTATCCTTAGTAGTCTCTCTTACCGGGAAATGTCTCCTAGTGCTTCCATTGAGCCCTGGTAGCTTGCTACTGCTCCGGAACACTTAGGGTGGCCGGCATGTGTCCTTCTTCGATCCTGTGTCTGTTCCTTCGGGGAAATGTCATGCGGTGAATACCGGAGTCCTGTTAGCCCGCTACAGCCCGGTTCACCGGAGTCCTGTTAGCCCAGTGCTACAGCCTGGATTCACTCGCTGATGACCGACACGTTCGATGCTGGGTCATGGATGCCTGTCCCTGTAAGTTTGTGCCACTTTGGGTTTACGACTAGCCATGTCAGCCCGGGCTCCTTATCATATGGATGCTAGCGGCACTGTCATATACGTGTGCCAAAAGGCGCAAACGGTCCCGGGCAAAGGTAAGGCGACACCCGTGGGGATACCGTGCGTGAGGCCGCAAAGTGATATGAGGTGTTACATGCTAGATCGATGTGGCATTGAGTCGGGGTCCTAACACATAGCCATTCCGAGATATATTGCCATGCAACTTTCCACCGTTCCGTTTGTTATGACATGCTTCATCATTGTCATATTGCTTTGCAGATCATGTAGTTGACATCGTATTTGTGGCAAAGCCACCATTCATAATTCTTTCATACATGTCACTCATGAGTCATTGCATATCCCGGTACACCGCCAGAGACATTCACATAGAGTCATATTTTGTTCTAAGAATTGAGTTGTAATTCTTGAGTTGTAAGTAAATAAAGTGTGATGACCATCATTATTAGAGCATTGTCCCAAGTGAGGAAAGGATGATGGAGACTATGATTCCCCCACAAGTCGGGATGATACTCCGGACGAAAAAAATGTGGCCATAAAAAAGAGAGAAGAAGGCCCAAATAAAAAAATGAGAGAAAAAGAGAGAAGGGGCAATGTTACTATCCTTTTTCCACACTTGTGCTTCAAAGTAGCACCATGGTCTTCATGATAGAGAGTCTCTTGTTTTTTCACTTTCATATACTAGTGGGAATTTTACATTATAGAACTTAGCTTGTATATTCCAATGATGGGCTTCCTCAAAATGCCCTAGGTCTTCGCGAGCGAGCAAGTTGGATGCACACCCACTTAGTTTCTTTTTGAGCTTTCATACACTTATAGCTCTAGTGCATCCCTTGCATGGTAATCCCTACTCACTCACATTGATATCTATTGATGGGAATCTCCATAGCCCATTGATACGCCTAGTTGATGTGAGACTATCTTCCCCCTCTCTTGCCTTCTCCACAACCACCATTCTATTCCACATATAGTGCTATGTCCATGGCTCATGCTCATGTATTGCGTGAAGATTGAAAAAGTTTGGGAACATCAAAAGTATGAAACAATTGCTTGGCTTGTCATCGGGGTTGTGCATGATTTAAATACTTTGTGTGGTGAAGATAGAGCATAGCCAGACTATATGATTTTGTAGGGGTAACTTTCTTTGGCCATGTTATTTTGAGAAGACATAATTGCTTAGTAAGTATGCTTGAAGTATTATTATTTTTATGTCAATATTAAACTTTTGTCTTGAATCTTTAGGATCTGAATATCCATGCCACAATAAAGAGAATTACATTGAGAATTATGTTAGGTAGCATTCCACATCAAAAATTCTGTTTTTATCATTTACCTACTCGAGGACGGGCAGGAATTAAGCTTGGGGATGCTTGATACATCTCCAACGTATATATAACTTTTGATTGTTCCATGATATTATATTATATGTTTTGAATGTTAATGGGCTTAATTTTACACTTTTATATTATTTTTGGGACTAACCTACTAACCCAAGGCCCAATGCAAATTGCTGTTTTTTTGCCAATTTCAGTGTTTCGCAGAAAAGGAATATCTAACGGAATGAAACCTTCGGGAGAGTTATTTTTGGAACAAACATGATCCAGAGGACTTCGAGAGGACGTCAAGAAATAAACAAGGAATCCATGAGGTAGGGGGCGCGCCTACCCCCTGGGCGTGCCCTCCCCCTCGTGGGCCCCTCGTGGCTCAACCGACCTACTTATTCCTCCTATATATACTCATAAGCCTTGAAAACAACTAGGAGCACCACGAAACCCTATTTCCACCGCCGCAACCTTCTGTACCCAAGAGATCCCATCTTGGGGCCTTTTACGGAGCTCCGCCGAAGGGGGCATCGATCACGGAGGGCCTCTACATCAACTCCATGGCCTCTCCGGTGATGTGTGAGTAGTTTACTTCTGAACTTCAGGTACATAGTTATTTGCTAGATGGCTTCTTCTATCTCTTTGGATCTCAATACAAAGTTCTCCTCGATGTTCTTGGAGATCTATTTGATGTAACTCTTTTTGCGGTGCATTTGTCGAGATCTGATGAATTGTGGGTTTATGATCGAGTTTATCTATGAACAATATTTGATTTTCTCTGAAATCTTTTATGTATGATTGGTTTATCTTTGCAAGTCTCTTTGAATTATCAATTTGGTGTGGCCTACTAGATTGATCTTTCTTGCAATGGGAGAAGTGCTTAGCTTTGGGTCCAATCTTGCAGTGTCCTTTCCCAGTGACACTAGGGGCAGCAAGGCACGCATTCTATTGTTGCCATCGAGGATAAAAAGATGGGGTCTATATCATATTGCTTGATTTTATCCCTATACATCATGTCATCTTACCTAATGCGTTACTCTGTTCTTATGAACTTAATACTCTAGATGAATGCTGGATAGCGGTCGATGTGTGGAGTAATAGTAGTAGATGCAGGCAGGAGTTCGACTACTTGTCACGGACATGATGCCTATATACATGATCATGCCTAGATATTCTCATAATTATTCACTTTTCTATCAATTGCTCGACAGTAATTTGTTCACCCACCGTAATACTTATGCTATCTTGAGAGAAACCACTAGTGAAACCTATGGCCCCCGGGTCTATCTTTTATCATATAAAGTTTCCAATCTATTTTACTTTGCAATCATTACTTTCAATATATATCATAAAAATACCAAATATATTTATCTTATTATTATCATATCTATCAGATCTCACTCTCGCAAGTGAGTGTGAAGGGATTGACAACCCCTTTTATTGTGTTGGTTGCGAGGTTCTTATTTGTTTGTGTAGGTACGAGGGACTTGCGTGTGGCCTCCTACTGGATTGATACCTTGGTTCTCAAAAAATGAGGGAAATACTTACGCTACTTTGTTGCATCACCCTTTCCTCTTCAAGGGAAAAGCAACGTAGTGCTCAAGAGGTAGCATCTCTCCATCCATAACATAACCCTCGGTTACCTTAGGCAATTCATATCTAGGAGTGCTAAGTCTAATAGGTGTTTCAAAGTGTTCAGTTTCAATAATTTCCTTAGTTTTAGAAATATCATCACTTTCAGCATTCTCAATATCCTTAGCTCTAGCAAGTGATGCATCAAGAAATTCACCTAGTGGCACAGTCTTATCAAGCAAAGTACTAGTACCATCATAAGCATCATTCATAGCAGAAGTAGCACCATTAATAACTTGCGACATATCTGAATTAATAGCAGGTGTAAGTGTCGCAAGCTTACTGAAAATAGAAGGTGAGTCAAGTGCAGAGCCAGATGGCAGTTCCTTACCTCCCAAAAAATCTTGGTTCTGGTATCTTTCAGATTCTTCATAGTGATCAACAAATATAAATCCCAAGTGACTCAGCAAATAGAGCTATGCTCCCAGCCAACGGTGCCAGAAAAATGTCTTCATAACCCACAAGTATAGGGGATCGCAACAATTTTCGAGGGTAGAGTATTCAAACCAAATTTGTTGATTCGACACTGTCGGCATTCTGGGAACGGGGGTCCCCAGACTTGCCTGCCTGCGGCGTGGCTCAAAGGGGGGCCCAGCACGGCCCATCTTCATCAACACAGACCCAAGACCCTCGCGAGGGGCCAAGCCTCGCGGGGCGGACGACACGGAGCTTCCTCAAGCATGGCCTCATCAGGCTGGCTCGCGAGGAGGCGGAGAGATCAAGGCAGGGTACCTCACGAGGTTCCCGTGACGCAAGCCATGACGACCAAAGGCGCCAGGCGGGCGACCAAAGGCGCCAGGCGGGCGCCCGCCACGCAGTGTCCTCCTTTCCCCTTTGGTGCAAAGGGAACAAGCGCAGGCGAGAGCATCAGGCAAAGTCACCTGTTTCGGTGCAACGAGACCAAGACCAGTCCAATGGCAGGGAGGAAGTCATTATGGAGCCCAAGCCAGCGTCACCACCAGAGCCTTTGGCAGGCGAGGACCAACTTTAGTCAGGATAAGTGTACCAGATGTTCCCCTCCAAAATGGCCAATTGTTGGCGCCCTTCCCGCTCAATATTTGGGAAGAGGCCCAGGGCCTTTGCCTATAAATAGGACTAGCCACCCACAAGGTAGAAGGGATCAAAATCAGAGAGAGAATCAAGAAGAGAGAGAGAGAGAGGGGGGGTGAATGAACTCCTCCTAGCAGTTCATCCCCTCAGCCAAGAATAGACCCTCGCGAGGCTGTTCTTCCTTGTATTGCTCATCATCATTAGCCCAAGAGGCAATCCACCACACCACACACTGGAGTAGGGTATTACACCACAACGGTGGCCCGAACCAGTATAAACCCTGTGTCTCTTGTGCTGTTCTTTCCATAGCTTAGATCTTAGCGAGGCCGGGGGTGCAGGTAGGTAGAAGGCGAAATCTCCGCGTGCACCCCAGTGTTCGAACCTCAAGGGTCTGCCAGAACCCGAAATCCGACATTTGGCGCGCCAGGTAGGGGTGCGCCGGAATTCGTCTTCCACCACCCCGTTCTCCTCCGACCATCGCGTCTATGTCTGACGCTCGTCGGGCCCGCGCCGAGCGTCGGGCCACTCTCGCTTCCCGCATCGCCCAGACGACTCCTGTCGGCGGGCGTCCTCGCCGTTCCCCGTCACCTGCCGTCAACGCCGCCACTGGCCCGGCGGGGGACAAGCAGCAAGCGTCGTCTCAACATCCGTCCGTGCGGCAAGACGGCCGCACCGATACTCCCTCGCTCACCCCAGCTGGTTCTTCGTCCCGCGCGCTCCACACACCCATGGAGGCTCGAGCTGCGCTCATCGTGGCAAACGAGCTCATGCGCTACCGTCCCGTCGATGATGTCTATGAACAATGGCTCGACCGCGTCGCCGAGCTCGTCCGCGCCGCAGGGGGCTCTCCTGCGCCGTCCGTTCCGCTGCACCGCACCCCGCCCCGCGCGGGCGACGAAGCTCCAGCGGCGCCCCGGTCGCCTCCTCCTCAAGAAGGCGCCATGGCTCCAAGGCGCATGGCCCCTGGGCGGAACCCGCTCCGTCAGGTGCCAGCGCGGCAAGAGCAGAGCTGCCAAGAAGTCCCTCGCCCGCAAGAAGCTGCCCGGGCGCTCCCTGCTCCAGCATGTCGCGACCATGCTCCTGCTCCCGCACGTCAAGACCCCGCGCTGCTCCCAGCTGCAGTGCATAGGGACATGCAAGACCAAGCTCTCCATCACCCAAGGCCTCCCGTGGCCACAGCTGGTTGCCGTGCCTTCACCACCGAGCTATGCAGCGTCACGTGGCCCGGCAAGTTCAAGCTAGACCTGCCTCCTTGTTACGACGGCATGGCCGACCCCGCGGAGTTTCTCCAGCTCTATGAGCTGGGCATCGAAGCTGCCAACGGAGATGAGAAGGTCATGGCGAACTGGTTTCCCATGGCGCTCAAGGACGGGGCCCGCACCTGGCTCCTAAACCTGGCTCTAGGCACGATCTCCTCCTGGGACGAGATGCGCACCCGCTTCATCGCTAACTTCCAAGGCACTCGCGACCGGCCACCCACCGTGAGCGACATGCGCCGCATCAAGCAACAACCCGGAGAGATCCTGCAGAAGTACATCCAGCGCTTCAACAACGCACGCCTCAAGATTCCCAAGGTGACCGAGGAGGCCATCATCTCAGCCTTCTTCGACGGCGTGCGCGATGTCAAGATGAAGGAGGAGCTGGCGATGCATGAAGACCTATGCACTTCCTTGGAGTTGTTCAACTTCGCAACCAAGTGCGCCATGGCTGAGGAAGGGCGTCTCTCCCTCCTCGAGCTGCCTGCCGCAGACCCAGAAGAGAAGAAGCCCAAGGCCAAGGATGTGAAGCGCAAGGGGGATGCCGTGCTCGCGGCAGAACCAGACACCAAGCGGGGCAGAGATCAGTCCGAACCTTCCAAGGGCAGTCGGTACTGTGCGTACCACGACCTCCACACCCACAACACCAACGAATGTCAAGAGCTCCGAGCCGTGCGAGAAGGAAGGATCGGCCGTCGCCCCGACCGCGGTGACCAGGGCTACGGTCGAGGAGGAGGAAGGAACGCAGGACGCTCGGAAGACCGCTGCCCGCGGCAAGGGTGGCGCGATCGACCTCGCGAGGATCGCTGGCAAGAGCCGCCTCGCGAGGGAGACTGGAAGGATCAGCCTCGCGAGGATCGCCCGCAAGGCAACGCAGGCCTCCCTCCGCTGCCGCTGCAGCCAAGGATAAACGAGGACCGCCATCAGGATGAGGGGGCTGGGGGCTTCCAGGAGCCGCGCGCGGTCGCCTGCATCCTGGGCGGGGCTCAAGCCCCAGCCTCTCAACGCATCTTCAAGCAGTTTGCTCGCGAAGTGAATGCAGTCCTCCCCAAGCTGGAAGCCACGTGCCCTCTCAGGTGGTCGGCGTGCACCATCACGTTCAGCTCAGCAGATCAGCTCAAGTGTGCGGCTACAGCCGGAGTCCTCCCGATGCTTTGTTCCCCAATCATCAGCAACGTGGTGGTCACCAGGACCCTCATCGATGGCGGGGTAGGGCTCAACGTCCTATCCGTGGAAACATTCAAAAATCTCCAAGTGCCCTACAACCAGCTTCAGCCAACCAAGCCTTTCCCCGGAGTCACCGACGGCTCCACGGTCCCGATTGGGCAGGTCCGCCTCCCTGTCACCTTGGGGGCACACGATAACTACCGCACCGAGCTCATCGACTTCGACATCGCTCACATTCGCCTACCGTACAATGCCATCCTTGGGTACCCAGCGCTGGCCAAGTTCATGGCCGTAACTCACCACGGCTACAACGTCCTCAAGATGCCAGGAAGTGGCGGAGTCATCACGGTGCCCTGTGAAGAGAAGGACGCGGTGTGTCCCCTGGAACAAGCCTTCCAGGCCGCATCACTGGAAGACCCGGATCACGGAAGCAGGAGGCTTCCCGAGACCGCCCCAAGAAGAAGAAGACATCGTCCGGCCCGGCCCCTCAGGAGACAGGCCCCTCAGGGCCCGCGCCTGCCCAAGGGGAACCTCCTTCCATCGCATAGGAAAGCGCGCCCGGCGCCCTCCTCAGGCAGGGCTCGGGGGCTCTCCCCTGGAGGGCCACCGACCTGGCTCAGGTCACGAGGGAGGCGCTTGGGCACCACATGGAGGCGTGTTTCGAAGCATGTTTCCCTCAAGGAGTAAGGCAAGGAGAGCCAGACCCTTAGGAGTTCGTCAGCAAGGCCATTCAGGAGCTACAGGAGTCAAGAGTCATGAAATGCGGCCGCCGCCTACTAGCTGTGGCTCCCCATCCAGGCGAGGATGGTGGGCTGCGCGTCTGCATCGACATACCAGGGCTCAATCGAGTTGCCTCTATGGAGCGCCTCCGGCCCTCGTGAGTGGGGCGCTGCGAAGGTCCACCCCACAGCTACGTTCGCATGCCTTACGGCTTGCCGAACGCGGCTGCCACATACCAACGCCTCATGAGGGGCATCATGGAGGCTCAAGAGGCCAGGCATTCCGCAGCCCTGGCGTAGATAGAGATGGTCCGCGAGGAGCCACCAGCGCCTCCGGAGCCTCCCGAGGCCCCTGGGCCTGGGGGCTCGTGAGGATCGGCTTCTGCAGCCCACCGAGTCTGCTACACCAACACTCCTTCGTCCTCAACATCATTAGGTGACATATTTCAAGTTTCATTTCCAGTTGGGAGCGCCCCCCAGGGCTGCATTATTCCCAGGCCGTGTGGGTCCGTCCCTGCAGCATGTATCCCTTTTATTTCATGTTGTTAGCTTACTTTGTTGGGGGCGCCCCACGGGCTGCATCATCCCCAAGTCGCTCGGGCCTGACCCAGTGATGTCCGCCTTCCCAGCAGTTCATCGCCCCAGAACTCTCGAGGTAGGAGACCTCGTGCTCAGGCGGGTTCTCTCCAGGGAGGGACTGCACAAGCTCTCTCCCATGTGGGAGGGCCCGTTCAAGGTTGTTCATGTTTCTAGGCCCGGCTCCGCACGCTTGGAGACTCAGGAGGGGGTGCCGGTCCAGAACGCATGGAACATCCAGCACCTCCGGAGGTTCTACCCCTAAAAAGGCCCAGAGCCTGTGAAGAAGGCGAATGCCTGTGAAGCTGTCGCATTTTGGAAAAGGCCCAGAGCCTGTGAAGAAGGCGAATGCCTGTGAAGGTGTCGCGTTTTGGAAAAGGCCTAGAGCCTGTGAAGAAGGCGAATGCCTGTGAAGCTGTCGCGTTTTGGAAAAGGCTCGGAGCCTGTGAAGAAGGCGAATGCCTGTGAAGCTGTCGCGTTTTGGAAAAGGCCCGGAGCCTATGAAGAAGGCGAATGCCTGTGAAGCTGTCGTGTTTTGGAAAAGGCCCAGAGCCTGTGAAGAAGGCGAATGCCTGTGAAGCTGTCGCGTTTTGGAAAAGGCCCGGAACCTGTGAAGAAGGCGAATGCCTATGAAGCTGTCACGTTTTGGAAAAGGCCCAGAGCCTGTGAAGAAGGCCAACGCCTGTGAAGCTCGCCGCCCGTGACACTCTCACGTAATAATGAGTTGGGGCTGTACACGCCCCAGAGTCTTAGGAGCGCCGGCCTCAGGCCCTGGGGCTCCCTCCCATGCCCAGTGGCAGCACTTAGCTCCGCGCTGGTGAGAAGACGTCGAAGACTAGATTAGGTGCCGGACACAACTTTTTCATTTGCTTTCTGCAGTTGGCTTGTTCATTCTCATTCGAAGTTTTATTGAAGCTGTTGCCGTCCTTGGTTTGTGGTTCTTCGACTTTTCACTCTCCTGCCTCGATTTCTCTTATGCAAGGCCTCGCGAAGGGGGCAGCCGAGCGCCCTCGCAAGTGTTCCTGTCCTAGTCGTTCAAAGGTTTCGCGACCCGGGTCCATTACAGGAGCACCCCTCCAGTCCATGCCCCACGGGCACCACGACACGAACATAGGGCCTGGGTCGGTCGCCCCCCACGGCTGGGGCCGGGAACTATCCACGCGCGGGCACGTAGCCGGAAGGCACGATAACGGAAGCAAAGCGATGATTAACAACAATAACCCAAACACGCCCCCGCGGGGCTCCATGCTACTGTCTTTTTACGCAGTAAAAAGGAAAAGAAAGAACAAATCAGGCGCAGCTCGCCTCACGCCGGCCTGTAGGGAAGACTCGAGCTGCCTCCGGGGCTCAGGCAGACTCCCTCTCACGCTTCACCGAGGCGCGATGGTGGGCAGACACGCTACCACCTCCCAAGCAAGTACGACGGCGTGGAGGCTGACCGCGGCCACCGCTGGAAGAGTCGCCGCCTGAAGAAGAACCAGTGAAGCTTGGGGAACCCTGAGCACCGCCAATCACGCGAGCGCTGTCCTCTCCATCATCACCGGGGCTGGGTTCCAGGCCGCGGTCGTCGTCCTCAGGGCAGCACCCTACGCGGCGACCATCTTCCCCAAACACCCTCACGTAGAGGGTGGCATCGCCGTCAAACTAGAAGTGCGGGGTGCACCGACGGCTCAGGCCACGCGCATGGGCAAACGTCTGCCAACCGCGGGTCAAGGCCAGGCTCCCGGCTGGGGAGACCTCGAGTGAAGCCCATGAGGCCCGGCTGCAGCATCCGTCTGCCTGAAGCCAGAGGCCGACCAGGGCGCCGGCCGGGAGCTCGCCGAGGAGGAAGCGAGGAAGTTGAAGCCGGGTGCTAGTCGGCTCTGCCGACCACACAACGAACTCCGGCAGCACCTCTGCAGCATGAAAGCGCGGCCTAGGGGAACGCGTGGCCGAAGCGCGCGCCCCGGCCGCGGCAGTCCGCCCGACACCGTGCTGGAAATCGTCTCCACGGCCGCGGGGAGCTGCCGTGGTGGCCACAGGATGTTTGCGAGGGCGCCCTCGGCCGCGCTTGGGCGGGGGAGAGGCAGGCTCAACCTGGCGAGCCTTCCCCTTCTCTGCGGCCGAGAACCTCCTCGACGGGGCCATGAAGAAGAAGGAGAAGCAAGGGGGGATGAACTGGAAGGGCACACGTCGATCTGTACTTATAGCCGGCGAGGGCCAACCGTCGGGCCCCACGATCGCAGGTAATCATGACCCACTTTGAATGCAGGGGCTTGTCCAATCCGTGCAGTTGCCGAGGCGCCGTGGGGAAGCGGAGACACCCATGTCCAATCAACCACCACGCAGCGCCAAAGGCCGCATGCTGTTAGGGCCCGCGACGCTTCGCTCTTTCCCTTTTGCCTCCGTGCACGGCCAAGTCCGGGCGCGCCTTGGGCCCGGGGGCTACTGTCGGCGTTCTGGGAACGGGGGTCCCCAGACTTGCCTGCCTGCGGCCTGCGGCGTGGCTCAAAGGGGGGCCCAGCACGGCCCATATTCATCAACACAGACCCAAGACCCTAGCGAGGGGCCAAGCCTCGCGGGGCGGACGACACGGAGCTTCCTCAGGCACGGCCTCATCAGGCTGGCTCGCGAGGAGGCGGAGAGATCAAGGCGGGGTACCTCACGAGGTGCCCGTGACGCAAGCCATGACGACCAAAGGTGCCAGGCGGGCGCCCGCCGCACAGTGTCCTCCTTTCCTCTTTGGAACAAAGGGAGCAAGCGCAGGTGAGAGCATCAAGCAAAGGCACCCGTTTCGGTGCAATGAGACCAAGACCAGTCCAACGGCAGGGAGGAAGTCATTGTGGAGCCCAAGCCAGCATCACCACAAGAGCCTTTGGCAGGCGAGGACCAACTTTAGTTAGGATAAGTGTACCAGATGTTCCCCTCCAAAATGGCCAATTGTTGGCGCCCTTCCCGCTCAATATTTGGGAAGAGGCCCAGGGCCTTTGCCTATAAATAGGACTAGCCACCCACAGGGTAGAAGGGATCGAAATCAGAGAGAGAATCAAGAAGAGAGAGAGAGGGGGGGGGGTGACTGAACTCCTCCTAGCAGTTCATCCCCTCAGCCAAGAACAGACCCTCGCAAGGCTGTTCTTCCTTGTATTGCTCATCATCATCAGCCCAAGAGGCAATCCACCACACCACACACTGGAGTAGGGTATTACACCACAACGGTGTCTCAAACCAGTATAAACCCTGTGTCTCTTGTGCTGTTCTTTCCATAGCTTAGATCTTAGCGAGGCGGAGGGGTGCAGGTAGGTAGAAGGCGAAATCTTCGTGCGCACCCCAGTGTTCGAACCTCAAGGGTCTGCCGGAACCCGAAATCCGACAGACACAAGGGGAGCCAAAGAATATCCATGAGCATTAGCAGTTGAGTTGTCAATTCAACCACACCCGAACGACTTAATATCTACAGCAAAGTAGTATGATAGTAACGGTAATAGTGGCAATAGTAACAGTAGCAGTTTGTAGTGATTGTAATAGCAATAGCAACAAACGTAACGTAGAAAAGATCTATATGTGAAAAGCTCATAGGCATTGGATCGGCAATGATAATTGTGTTCGATGATATTCATCATGTAGTAGTCGTAACCTAGGGTGACACAGAACTAGCTCCAATTCATCAATATAATGTAGGTGTTTTTTCAAAAGTAGCACGTTTTTTATAGCAATTTCGGAAACTAGCAGTGTCGATATGTTATTTGCAAAGCTAGCAGCCCGTCGGTCAACGGTTGGCCGAAGTGGACCTTTTCGGCCTACGGAAGCCCGAAGACACGTATTCGGTTAAGCCAGGCCGAAGCATGCGCGAACTGGGCCGAAGACGGGCCTCTTCGGCCAGCCAGCGACCGAAGAGGTCTTCGGCTTACCAATGGCCGAAGAGTAGCGGATAAGGCCCGAGCGGCATCTTCTTTCTCCTCTCGCTGTTCTTCGTCTGTCTCTCTTGTTCCTCTCTGTACATCGCCCCCCTCGCTGATCTCTTCGTTTCTCCACCTATTTTCGAATCCAAAGCACATAAACGGTAGATCGTAGCCATCTCCACCGGCCTACGGTCATTTTTTCCCAATGGGATAGCTATTTGTGCGTACAAGTGAGGTGGAGTCATGATGGGGTGAGGAGGAGAGGCCATGGTGGGCTGAGGAGGAGGAGGCGGTTTGGCTGGTGAGGAGGAGGTGCAGCTTCGTGCCGCCGAGGGGATGGCGTTGGTGGTGTTTGTTGGTGCAAGTTCTTCGTGAGGTGGCCACACGCGTCGAAGGTATAATCACGCGTCACATTTTATTAGTGTTGATTGGTTTGTGTTGGCATTTTAGCGGATAGTTAGTGTAGCCGGTAACAATTTGTTCATTGCGATTAATTAGAAGGTGGCAATGTCTGACAGGTGAAAATGTCTGTATCAGTAAATTTGACTGTTTACTATGGCCCTGGTAATGTTCGATATAATGAGTTGGGGGTTGATCTTAGAGAGTTTAAAAATGGCATCATGACACTTTCAGACCCGGACAGAGTGGACATTAGACAGTTGAAGCACTGGTTGACTACTAGTTTTGGGTTGGATTCTGAAGTATGTTCTGTCAGTATTCATGCATTGTGGACCAAATCCTGTAAAAATGTCAAGTGGGAGTTGATGCCGATAGATAGGAGCCATCATTGGTTGACCCTGTTAAGTCGTTGCCGAGACCGAAGAATCCACCCATATGTCCTAGTGCAGCCAGTGGCGAAGGAGGAGAATACCGTACAACTCCATGTGGGGTATGAACCCGGCCAGGGTAGTCGAGTTGCTAACGAGATTCATTTATCCGGGTCAGCCACCGGATGTGGATCCTAGCCAAACCGAGAAGGATTCAGACTACATGTTGGACAATGTTTGTGGTCAGATACTGGGCAGAATATTCAGTCGATAATATTAGCTGGTTATGGTGTTGCTGATGGGGATGAGGAAGGCGATGAAATGCAGAGGGTGATGGAGGAAGAGAACGATGATGGATATGCAGAAGATCTGGATTCTGAAAATTCTGAGGATGAAGTGGAGGTACCGATTCCTTCTGCATGGAATCAGGACATATCCACCGGCCTTACTGTGAACGATGGCCATGAGACTCCATGGCAATATAATCTGAACCAAGTCCAGATAGGGGCTATGTTTGATACAATGAAAAAATTGAAGTATGCAGTGATAAAGTGGGCTATGTCTACTCAGAGGGTTTTCCGGACAGACAGATCAAACCCAACAAACTATACCATGAAGTGTGTTGAAACAGGTTGTCCTGCGAAGGTGCACGGGCACGTGCCGAAGTATAACATCCACTGGGTTGTCACGAATGTGGTCCCACATAATTGTGTGAGGAAAAACTTGTTGGTTCGTCATCCAAACTTGACTTCAACTCTCATTGCGCAACTCATGTATACTGAGATAGTGGAGAAAAAAGATATGGAAGCAAAACACATCCAGACAGCAGTGAAGGTTAGATGGAATTATGACATTCGTTATGGGAAGGCTTGGAGGGCTAAGCAGAAGGCTATGGAGGAAAGGTTTGGGACGTTCTTTGACTCATATGATAATGTTGTCCGTCTCCTGGATGTACTGAAGGAGAGGAATCCCGGCACTTATGTTAACGTACAACATACAAGATTGCTGAGTATACCGGGTTTCAAGGTGTTGAAACGAGTATTCTTCTCTTTCGCTATGTGCATTGAAGCTTTCCGGCATTGTCCTCCTATGATGTTTGTGGATGGTACATTCCTGACTGGTCAGTACAAAGGGCAAATCCTGACTGCCATTGGCGTGGATGGAAACAATCAAATCATTCCACTTGCCATGGCATTTGTGGAGGGTGAGAACTTTCTGAGCTGGGTGTGGTTCTTTCGGCAAGTTAAAATTGCCATCGTGAAGGATCGACCAAACGTGTGTGTCATTCATGATAGGCATGCCGGTATATTGAAGGCTGTGAAGACACTAAGGAATCCAACAGTAGACGAACCAACACCTTGGAAGGATTTGCAGAGCCGGTGGTGCATGCGCCATCTTGGGGCTAACTTTTTCTCATAGTTTAAGAACAAGCGGTTGATGAACTTGTTTAAAAAATTGTGCAAGCAGAACCAGGAGCGTAAATACCAATTTATTTGGTCAAAACTTGATGAGTTTACTAAGAAGCAGGTCCGTGCCAGGAAGAAAATGGAAAAGGACCAACAACAATTAGCAACACTCATGGCGGAGCTAGAGGAGCCAGTTGGTCTCTGTGACTTGCCAGCAATTGACCCTCCTAATACTAAGAGAAAGAAGGGGAAGGCAATAATGGATTTTTCAGAGTGGATAGAGAAAGAGCCTCCCGTGAATTGGTCTTTGTTGCATGACACCCATGGAGCTAGGTATGGCCACATGACAACCAACCTTGCAGAGGTGTATAACTTTGTACTCAGAGGGAATAGAGCATTGCCACTCACAGCTATTGTGGAGGCTGTATTCCATGGCACTTTGAGATATTTCAGAGACCGACACGAGTTAGCAAAGAAGCATATTATAGATAATCAGAACACACCTTACTGTAGCCGTGTCATGGAGTATATGGCAGAGAAGATAGAGAAAGCAAAGAAGCACACTGTGAGACTCGTAGGTAATCAGGAAATGAGGTATGAGGTTCAGCTACCTACTGATAGTTTTGGTTCTGCGAATGAGGTGAAGATGCATGAGGTAAAAATTGGAACGGAATTTTATCCAACGTGTGAGTGTACATGCAACAAACCAAAGTTGTTGCACCTGCCTTGCTCACATGTGTTGGCTGCCTGTGGCCAGATTGAGTTGGCTGCCGTCTCCTTTGTGTCGCCATACTACTTAAAAGAGGCTGTACTGAACACATGGACCGGTGAGATGACAGGGTTTAGAGTCGTTGGCAATTTCAACAAGGTTAACGACGGTGAGAGAGTATACATCCCGGATCCAGAACTTCCGCGAACAAGCAGGGGTCGACGTAAGGCCCGTCGAATCCGAAATGATATGGACCAATCTGAAGCTGGTGGAGCAACCAGACAATGTTTGCTATGCGCGGCTTATGGGCATAGGATGAAATATTGTCCTGACCTGAACAAAGATGGTGCTTCCACATCGACGAGTGCTTCCACATCGACGGCTGCAACAACATGAGCAAGAGGCGGACGTGGTCGTGGCAGTCGAGGCCGAAGGGGAGGATGAGGAAGGAATAACTCAGAAGCTATATAATGTGGGGGAGAATGTTTTAATTTGTAATATCGTCTGGACTATGTTTTATTTTGCAATGTCTGAACTATGTATTAATTTGTAATGTCGGCTGGACTATATTTTACTTTGTATGTCCGAACTATGTATTAATTTGTAATGTCGACTGAACTATGTTTTACTTTGTATGTCTGAACTATGTATTAATTTGCAATGTCTGGACTATGTTTTGATTGCATATATGTCTTTGTATCCATTGCTTAATGGTATGATTGATAGAGGTCACCGGGCTGCACTTATGCAAGGGGGCAAGAACTTAGACGTTTTGGTCACTCGCACCCCAAAGACTAACTGGATGATACACCCTTCATGGGTTGATAGGTATTGATACATATAGTGCCTTACATGTTTGACATAGGTATTGAAACATATAATTACTTACTTTTCATGCTACATTCTCTTTTTTTGTAGGTTAAGTTGGGCTGTACTTCTACCCTTGGCACGGCTGGTTGAGGGTACGTTGGAAGAGTGGGTTGACCATCCGAACTTGGATGAGGCAGGTGAACCAATGCAGTTGAAAAAGAGGCAAGTGAAACGATTCTCTTATGACAAGTCACTCCTTACTTGCTTAGTAGATAGATGGAGACCAGAGACACACACCTTTCACTTTCCCTGGGGAGAGATGGCGCCTACTTTACAGGATGTCTCCTACTTGTTGGGATTACCTTTGGACGGTGATGCCATAGGTCCTTTAGAGGCAGAACCCGGCTGGCTTGCAAATATGCAGGCCCGTTTTCTAGCTGCGGTGCCAACTGCTACGGGCTTAAACGATGATCCTCACGAGCCACGTTTTAGGTGGTTGAGCCAGTTTCAGGTAACCTTCATGGCCACATGACTATGGTTTTTTAGTTACCAATAGTACATCGTTCACACAATTGTATGTTTTCTATGTAGATTGTCTCATTAGGATACCCCGCAGTAGATTTGTCAGACGCACAGATTGATCGATCCCTAGAGGCATATATTCTATGGTTGTTCGGCAAGATGATGTTCACGGAGAACCACATGACCACTGTTGATGCACGATTCATCGGTATTGCATGAGAGATAGCTGACGCACGTTGCCCTGCGGATATTGTCCAGAGGAGTTTTGGTTCTGCCGTGTTAGCAGCTACGTATAGAGGCTTGTGCAAAGGTTGCTTATTGAAGTCTAGAAAGTCAGGTCTGGTTGGATGTCCACTATTGTTGCAGCTCTGGTCTTACGAGAGATTCCCTATTGGACGACCCTATGTCTCCATTGACATACCGTTTGGGTTGGAGGACATGGCAGGGGCTTACGTGCCTGCTATCGGCGACTTGCCTACTATGGGATCTGTTTGGGCACGGAGAGAGGTAGTTTTAAATTATGTAATTCCTTCGATTATTTTTGCCGTGCAATAGTATTACTAATGTAAATTTGTTGTCATGTACAGAGACAGTTTGCACATACCCAGGTGAAGGGCTGCTACCCGTCCTTCACGGTGCAGTTTGATAGTTTGCACGAGGATCAAGTTATCTGGGAGCCCTACTCATATCAGACTATAACATCCAGGTATCCAGTTGGGATCTCTGCCTTATGCACTAGAGATCGGCACTACTGGATGACCAAGGCAAAGTTGGTGTTCGACGTGACGGTTGAGGAGATGGCTCTTCATAGGGTGATGAGACAGTTTGGTCTATGTCAAGAGCCTGCAATTCCAGATATTCCACGGATACCAGACCACGTTCACAAGTAAGTAATAATATTAAAGTTGTCAGCACTACATTCAGAATATATCTAACCATGCAAAGCGCATGTCAATCTGATTAATCTGTCAATCTCAGGTACAGTCGCGTAGGAGGAAACAAGTCCATGGCTGTTTGGCTTCAAAGCATTAGCCCTTACGTTCAAGAATGGACTACAGCACCGACAAATATCTGGAATGAGGTTGGGCCCTTTGACTGGGACAAGTTTGGGTTGTATTTACAAACTTACCAGCATACAACAAGGATCTACTTGGTTCCATCAGCTGCTCCTGATCAGATTGAAGCCCCTCTGACCAGCGATATGTACCCAACTACCTCTGTTGTGGGAACGAGACACCACGCGGTACGTGTCATGCTTCTCATATGTGTAGTTCTATCATAACCTTATCATATACAATGGGTTAACTCTTCATGTGCAGAGTGACTTGACAGTCCAGGTGCGAGAGGAGGTTTCCGCTTTAATGCAGCAGGTTGAGAGGGGGGATACTATCCCACAGCCAGAGCACCTCTCATGGTTGAGGCGTATGGATGAGAAGTTAAGAGGGATTTACCCATCACTTACATGTAGGCGATCTACGGATGTTGTCGTTCCTCGTCCCGCACATCGGCCCCCACGTCCCTCTGTCCATCGTTCAGAACCACGACACTCTGTGCAGCGTTCAGAACCACGACACTCCGTGCAGCAACCACACCTCTCTGTGCATCAACCATCTCCTTCACAACCAGGGAGCTCTTCCTGGAATCAGCCATCGCCTTCTCAACCAGGCACCTCTTCCTGGTCTCATCAAATGGAACTAGGTAACACTACTTTGTACATTCTTTTCAACATTGTAGGTTCGCAAATTAATTTTACCCGTTTTACTATATTGCGGTAGGCAACCAGTCGCGACAGTTCATGCATTCAGTGCAATCACCGATACTTAGTGGTGCTGGATGTGGATTAGAGGGCTATGGCGATGACAATGACCAAGCTGAAAACATTTATGACTTCTCGCACACGGTGTTTCACACTCCACCACCACCACCATCGCAGGAGACACAGACAGTGATAGACGAGGTTATCTATGGTCGTGGTTTTCGTGAGCATCGTCCACCGCCTCAGCTTGTTGAGGTACAATTGGAATACAGCTTACATACTACATGAAGTCATCATCGTCATCCTCCGTTGATGCTGAACTCTTGCCCTTCGACAATGCAGAACTCTTGCCCTTCGTGGATGCAGAACTCTTGCCCTTCGACGATGCAGAACTCTTGCCCTTCGTGGATGCAGAACTCTTGCCCTTTGACGATGCAGAACTCTTGCCCTTCGATGATGCGGAACCTGGGAGCGGCGGCATGAAGATATCATCTTCGTCCTCGCTCTCCTCAGTCCATAAAAATGGATGCTTTTCTAAAGTCCTTCTAAAAGTTTCACTCTTCGGCTCCACTACCTTCTTCCACCTTTCATTCAACCTAAGAAGTTCTTTACGTACCTCCGCATAAGTCCTTTCAGGCCACCCAGCCCTACATAATTTGTGAGCCAACTCATTCATTATGGTGTCACTACCGGTGAGTTCTTCCCATGGAACTATCCTATTGTCCATCCTGAAATCGGTAGCTAGCCTTAGAAGAGTGCTGCTCATCTCAGGGTGAAAACTACGATCGAAAGGATAATGGGACATCTCGACTACACTGGACTGCTTATTCACCTCCGGGTCAAGGGGGTTTTATAGGTAGAGAGGAGAGAAAATTGCGGGAAAGAACGACTGGGGTATGGAGGGAAAGAGTTGGCGGGAACATATGGCGGGAAAGGGTTGGCGGGAAACGGGTGGCGGGAACATATGGTGGGAAAGGGTTGGCGGGAACATATGGAGGGGAAAGAGTTGGCGGGAAAATATTTACGGAAAGGGCTGTGCAATTTTTTTTCATTGCAAAATGGTTACACAACATTCGTAAGTCATAATAAAAAACCCTTTTCGGCCTACAATAAGCAGAAGAGCGCGACCATGCAACTTCGGTCACTTGTTCACGCGAAAAGGTGGGGCCCGGGGACTCTTCGGCCTACGGTTGACCAAAGAGTGATCTTCGGCTTATGGGAAGCTGAAGAGTCCTTTTCGGCCTAGTTAGGGCACACTTCGGCCAACGAGAGGCAGAAGTGCCCTCTTCGGTCAACGGCTGGCCGAAGAGCCACTCTTCGGCCAATGGGAGGCCGACGGGGTGCTAGTTTTGCAAATAACTTATTAGCACTGCTAATTTCCGAAATTGCTGTAAAAAACATGCTAGTTTTGAAAAAAAATCTATAATGTAGGTATGTATTCCGTACATAGTCATACATTCTTATGGAAAAGAACTTGTATTACATCTTTTGTCCTACCCTCCCGTGGTAGCAGGGTCCTAATGGAAACTAAGGGGTATTAATGCCTCCTTTTAATAGAGAATTGGAACAAAGAATTAGCATTTAGTGAATACATGAACTCCTCAAACTATGGCAATCACCGGAAAGAATCCCTATTATTGACACCTTGGGGTGTGCGGATCATAACTCGTAATAGGTGTTTATGAAATGTCTCCAACGTATCTATAATTTTTTTATTGTTCCATGCTATTATATTATCTGTTTCGGATGTTTATATGCATTAATATGTTGTTTTATATTATTTTTGGGACTAACCTATTAACCTAGAGCCTAGTGCCAGTTTCTATTTTTCCCTTGTTTTGAGTTGTATAGAAAAGGAATATCAAACGGAGTCCAAATGGAATAAAATTGTACAATGATTTTTCTTGGACCAGGAGACATCTATGGAGCTTGGAGAGGGGTTCAGAAGATGCCCGAGGAAGCCACAAGCCTGCCAAGCGAGCCCTTGGGGGGGCGCCCTAAGGGGTTTGTGGGCCCCTCGGGAGTCCTCCAATCCTAATTATTGCACTATAAATTCCCAAATATTCCCAAACCACCAGAAGCATCCACAAAATACTTTTCCGCCGCCGCAAACCTCTGTTCCCATGAAATCCCATCTTGGGGCCTTTTCTGGCACCCTGCCGGAGGGGGATTCGATCACAGAGGGCATCTACATCAAACATGTTGCTCTTCCGATGAAGTGTGAGTAGTTTATCATAGACCTATGGGTCCATAGCTAGTAGCTATATGGCTTCTTCTCTCTCTCTCTCTCTCTCTCTCTCTTTCATCTTCAATACAATGTTCTCCTCGATGTTCTTGGAGTTCTATCCGATGTAATATTATTTTGTGGTGTGTTTGTCAAGACCGATGAATTGTGGATTTATGATTAGTGTGACTCCCCCGATTCAATCATACACTAATCATACACTATCACAACACAACTCTACAAATAAAATAAGTCATACAAGCATCATATTACAAGCCAGTGGCCTCGAGGGCTCGAATATAAGAGCTCGATCATAGACGAGTCGGCGGAAGCAACAATATCTGAGTACAGACATAAGTAAACAAGTTTTCCTTAAGAAGGCTAGCACAAACTGGGATACAGATCGATAGAGGCGCATACCTCCTTCCTGGGATCCTCCTAAACTACTCCTGGTCGTTGTCAGCGGGCTGCACGTAGTAGTAGGCACCTCCTGAGTAGTAGTAGTAGTCGTCGACGGTGGCGTCTAGCTCCTGGGCTCCATCGTCTGGTCGCAGCAATCGAGTATAGAAAGGGGGAAAAGAGGGAGCAAAGCAACCATGAGTACTCATCCAAAGTACTCGCAAGCAAGGAGCTACACTAATATGTATGCATTGGTATCAAATGGAAAAGGCTATCATATGTGAACTGAACTGCAGAATGCCCGAATAGGAGGGGGATAGCTAGTCCTATCGAAAACTACGCTTCTGGTAACCTCCATCTTGCAGCATGTAGAAGAGAGCAGAAGGTAAGTTCACCAAGTAGCATCGTGTAGCATAATCCTAACTGATGATCCTCCCCTCGTCGCCCTGTGAGAGAGCGATCACCGGTTGTATCTGGCACTTGGAAGGGTGTGTTTTATTAAGTATCCGGTTCTAGTTGTCATAAGGTCAAGGTACAACTCCGGGTCGTCCTTTTACCGAGGGACACGGCTATTCGAATAGATCAACTTCCCTGCAGGGGTGCACCACATTTCCCAACACGCTCGATCCCCTTTGTCCGGACACACTTTTCTGGGTCATGCCCGGCCTCGGAAGATCAACACGTCACAGCCCTACCTAGGCACAACATAGAGGTCAGCACGCCGGTCTAAAATCCTATGGCGCGGGGGTCTGGGCCCATCGCCCATTGCACACCTGCATGTTGCGTACGCGGCCGGAGAGCAGACCTAGCAACCTCCATTACAAAGGAAGTTGTGTTACGCGGTCCAACCCAGCGCGCCCCGCTCAGTCGCTGACGTCACGAAAGCTTCGCCTGATACCATGACGTCGAGTGCCCATAACTGTCCCCGCGTAGATGGTTAGTGCGTATAGGCCAGTAGCCACACTCAAATCAAATACCAAGATCTCGTTAAGCGTGTTAAGTATCCGCGAACGCCGACCAGGGCCAGGCCCACCTCTCTCCTAGGTGGTCTCAACCTGCCCTGTCGCTCCGGCACAAAGTAACAGTCGAGGGTCGTCGGGCACCCAGCCCCACCTCTATCGGGATGGAGCCACCTGCCCCTTCGGTCCCCATCTCCGAACAGTATCAGAAGTAACGTAACAATATAAAGTATATAGTATATGCCCGTGATCACCTCCCGAAGTGATCACGACCCAGTATATAGCACGACAGATGGACAAGAGTGTAGGGCCACTGATGATAATCTAGCATCCTATACTAAGCATTTAGGATTGCAGGTAAGGTATCAACAGTTGTAGCAACAATGACAGGCTATGCATCAGAATAGGATTCACGGAAAGCAGTAACATGCTACACTACTCTAATGCATGCAGTATAGAGGAGAGTAGGCGATATCTGGTGATCATGGGGGGCTTGCCTGGTTGCTCTGGCAAGAGAGAGAGGTCGTCAACAGCTTAGTCATACTGGGTAGCAGCGGCATCGGTCTCGGTGTCTAGCGAGAGAAGAGGAGGGGGAAGAAACAGTAAATACGGAGCAAACAAAGCATCACAAAACATAACGAGGTAATACACGGAGCTAGGTATGCCCTAACGCGGTATTAGGTCATACCGGCGAAGGGGGAAACATCCGGCAAAGTATTCCTGGCGTTTCACGTTTTAGGCGTGCGCGCAGGCACCGGCAGTAGGTAGAAGCGGCTGCAGCGAGCGGTGGCAGCATCAGCAAAAGCCGCAGCACAGGCAAAGGAGCGAGCAGGGCATGCACGGGCGCGACGCGGAGGGGAGCGCGCGGGCGTCCAGGGGAGAGGCCGGGGCGTGGGCTGCCGGGACGGGGACATGGGCGCATTGGAGCGGCAGGGGAAGCAGAGAACAACGGTGGTCGGGCGGCGCGTGGCCGCGGTGGAGGTAGGCGGAGGCGGCGGGCGAGCATCGCGGTGGCGCGGGGATCGTGGCGACCGGACGAGAGGGGGAAGAGGAAGGGGGTTCCTCACAGGGGAGCTGCGGGGGGTAGGCAATGGGCTTCGTGAGGCGGACGAGGACGGGGCAGTCCGGCGATGTAGCG